>NC_063195.1:17302100-17402100 GCF_017589495.1 Alosa alosa
CCCACAGGCTTCACGAGTCTACCCAGGCTCGGCCCACAGGCTTCACGAGTCTACCCAGGCTCGGCCCACAGGCTTCACGAGTCTACCCAGGCTCGGCCCACAGGCTTCACGAGTCTACCCAGGCTCGGCCCACAGGCTTCATGAGCTCGGCCCTCATCACTATTCTGCTCTGTTGGTACCCGGTCACAAACACCGGAGGGTTTACCGCTGTATTAAATAAACAGACAAATAAGACTATTGCTGTGTGTCCTCAGGTGGACAACTCCTCCCTCACAGGGGAGTCTGAGCCGCAGGGCCGCACGCCCGACTTCTCCAACTCAAACCCCCTGGAGACCAGGAACATCGCCTTCTACTCCACAAACTGTGTCGACGGTGGGCAAACACAACCAACAACAACAACACAGCCCTGTGCTTTACCCTGCAACACTATACTGTGCTATACTGTACTATACTACACTATACTTCACTATAGGCTACTATACTATACAGTACTATACTATACTGTAGTATGCAACTATTCTACTATTGTACTATACTACTGTACACTATACTGTACAATATTTCACTATACTTTATACTATACTATACTATACTCTACTTTATTACACCGCTCTTCACAATGCAAGTAGAACGCTCCATTGACTTGAATGGGATTTCCCTAGCGGTCATTATTTTCGACTAATGGACCTCTGAAAAAAATAATGACCGCTGTCAATGGCAACAGAGTTTGTGATTATAATTCAGGTCTTTCACTCCGCAACTACTGGAACAGCAAAAGCACACGATGAACGGTAACAAATAGGCTATAGCCTAGTAGGCTAAAGAGTCATATCGTAGGGAGTTTATTGTTTCGTTTCGGCAAGTAGCCGTGTAATAAGCGGGATAATGTATAGAATGCCGGTCATTATTGGGAAAATAAGTCCCTTCAAGACGGAACAAGATCCCTCCGCTGTGCGTCGGGGTCCGGTTCGCCCTGTCGGGACTTATTTTCCTAATAATGACCGGCATTCTATACATTATCCCTTACGTACTATAGTATACTATACTATATACTATTATACTATACTTTACTGTACTATACTGTGCTACACTATCGGAGGCCAGGGTGACCTGTAGCTGATGTTTTATGTTCCCTTATTATCATGTCTACATGTTCTGTGTGTTTCTTATGTGTTGTAATATTTGTCATTACTACCTGAGTGTATTGTTTTGTTCTATTGTTGGTTTCGTTCTATACTGTGCTTCTCTGTTGACGGGTATTTGATTTTAGTTAGTATAGTTAGTTTTAGTGTGCTCTCCGATATGTTGGGTGTTTTTCCATTACACCACATCAGAGTAACTTTACGATACTTTGGCTGCACATACAGTACACTGTGAATGTTTAGTCTTTAAACCATGAGCTGACAGTGTCCAATCCTGACCTGCCTGTCCTTATGTGATCCCAGGCACTGCCAAAGGCGTAGTGATCAACACCGGTGACAGGACCGTCATCGGCCGCATCGCCACACTGGCCTCCAGCCTGGAGACGGGCAAGAGCCCCATCGCCGTGGAGATAGAACACTTCATCCAGATCATCACGGGTGTGGCGGTGTTCCTAGGCGTGACCTTCCTCGTGCTGGCCCTCGTGCTGGGCTACGGCTGGCTGGAGGCCGTCATCTTCCTCATTGGCATCATTGTGGCCAACGTGCCCGAGGGACTGCTCGCCACCGTCACCGTGAGTGTGTGTGTGTGTGTGTGTGTGTGTTTGTGTGTGTGTGTGTGTGTGTGTGTGTGTTGTGTGAAGTGATATTGTGTGTATGTGTGTGTGTGTGTGTTGTGTGAAGTGACATTGTGAAGACCTGGTGCATGCTACTGGTCCATGGGTTTGCATATTTATGGGACATAAATGAATGGTTGTGTGTGTGTGTGTGTGTGTGTGTGTGTGTGTGTGTGTGTGTGTGTGTGTGTGTGTGTGTGTGTGTGTGTGTCATCATCAAAGAGGCAGCACTGAACTAAACTAAATCACAGACACCTCTCCTTAGAATTTGATTCAAAATAATATTCCTGCTAGATCCATATACTGTCCGTTTCAGCGTTTCTCTGTGTTCAACTTTGTTCTACTAACGCCATCTAGTGGATGTAAACCTGTATGACAGTGTATAAAATACAAGATGCCCCTGTTGACCGTTGAGTACCAGTAGCTTTTCAGTGGAGACAAGATTCATTTTCTGGGTTGTCTCAGGCTCTTGCCTTCTGATTTTCAGGAGCATTCAGTTCAGACTGTTCTTTTTCGCGCCCCTCTGACCCACTCTACTGTACTCTAAATTCTACTCTATTCTACTCTACTCTACTCTATTTTATTCTACTCTACTCCACTCTATTCTACTGTACACTACTCTACTATACTCTATTCTACTGTAGCCTACTTTACTATAATCTATTCTACTTTACTGTACTCTACAATACAGTACCTTTCTCTACTGTAATCAGTTCTTTACCCTGATATGTTTAATGTTTTCTACGCTGAAGTGTACTATACTGTACTGTATCTCTATCGTCATGAATCATTTATCGTCTTTGCTTCTCTGTGTCTGACTCTATTTAGTACTACTATACTGTTGCACTATGTTATGTGATGTTATACTATGTTACCGTCACTTGTCTCAGGTGTGTCTGACGCTGACCGCCAAGCGCATGGCGAAGAACAACTGCCTGGTGAAGAACCTGGAGGCCGTGGAGACGCTCGGTTCCACCTCCACCATCTGCTCCGACAAGACCGGCACGCTGACCCAGAACCGCATGACCGTGGCCCACATGTGGTTCGACGCACAGATCCACAGCTCCGACACCACCGAGGACCAGAGCGGCGCCTCGTTCGACTGCTCCTCTGCCACCTGGCATGCCCTGGCACGCGTGGCAGGCCTCTGCAACCGGGCCGTCTTCCTGGCTGACCAGAGCGACGTGCCCGTTATGAAGGTGCAGGAATGACATAGAGAGTGGAGAGAGGGGGATAACTTAATAAATAAGACAAAACTAAATAAACCTACATCAACAGCTCGATAGACACTGGAGCACTGTAATTCAGTGTCTTCATGTACAAGTGCATGTAGAGTCACAAGTCTCAATATCTCGCCTGTTCTCATTCATCATAATACCTTATGAATGAGTGTGAGACTCTCGAGTCTCAATTATCTGGCCTTATCTAGCCATACTACCTGATCAATGAGTGTATGTGCTTTTGTTTGATTGTTTGTTTGTTTGTGTGTTTGTTTGTGTTGTCCAGAGAGGCACAGCTGGCGACGCGTCTGAGTCTGCCCTGCTGAAGTGCATTGAGCTTCACTGTGGCCCAGTGAGTGTGATGCGGGAGAGATTTCCCAAGATGGCAGAGATCCCCTTCAACTCCACCAACAAGTACCAGGTAATCAAGGCCCTCTGACACGCCTCTGACACATATCATGTAGTCATAACAGGGGTGTTTAATGCCAATTTTCATAAGATTTGATAATTAAAGCATCTTTCTTTGGAGGGGGCATTCCCTGGAGTCCTTGCAGAAATCTATAAAAATTAGGGTTGGGTTATAAGGATGTCCACCATTCTTTCGCAAAGTGAAGGGAAGGTGGGTATGAACAGCCAGTCAGCATTGATGTTAGGAAAGACCCTTAACACTAGGCCATGATCAAACCTCAAGTGAGCAACTGAAATTCAAGAGGGTTACACCAGAGAGGGTTGAAGCAGAGCAAGAGGCGCAAATGTTCGACAACCTCCTAATTGCGTTGCTCTATCTTGGCTAGTAATCAAGGATCTTCGGTTACACGTGTTAGCCTATGGCTAACCAGCTCCTCTTTAGCTATAGGCAAACTGGTGTAACGCTTCCAATCAATTAAGCTAAGCTAGGCTGATGGTGTTAGACTGGGAAACACAGAGAAGAGAAGGGTATGTATCCTCTTATCTAACTCAATAAATAAACAATAAATAACCCCTAACATAATCCCTAACTCATCTCAGTTGTTGTTGTTGTTGTTGTTGTTTCTATCAAGATGGCTGCTTGTAGTATTAAGAACAAAAACTTGTTTGTTATAGCTCTCCATCCATGTCAATCCTGATACCTTGGAGTCAAAGCACCTGCTGGTCATGAAGGGAGCACCAGAGAAGATTCTAGAACGCTGTTCCACCATCCTCATCGAGGGCAAAGAGCAGCGTCTCGACGAAGAGATGAGGGCCGCGTTCAACAACGCCTATATGGAGCTGGGAGGCAGGGGAGAGCGAGTGCTGGGTATGGAGCATCATGTATACAACAGACAGATCAGGTGTCTCATGGTCATGCAATCAGATTAAAATTTGTATGTGTGTGGGTGTGTGTGTGTGCATGCATGCAATGTGTGTGTGTGTGTGTGTGTGTCTGTGTGTGTGTGTTGTTGGTTTCTTCAAGGGTTTCTCACTCTTTCTCTCCCCCTCCCTCTCATTCTCTCTCGATCTCTATCTACCTCTATCTACCTTTCTCATCATCGCTCTCTCTCTCTCTCTTGCTCTCCAGAGCAGAAGAACATAGAAGCCACTGAACTGCACTCAGAACCAAAAAAAAGTTAGCCTATATGGTCACATCATATTGTCATTTCTGTGCCTGGTTTCTGGTTACAGGTTTCTGTCATCTCCCCCTTCCTGACGGGCAGTTTCCCGAGGGCTTTAAGTTTGACACGGACGAGGTGAACTTCCCCACCGAGGGCCTGTGCTTCCTTGGCCTCATGTCCATGATCGACCCCCCGCGTGCTGCCGTGCCTGATGCCGTGCGCAAGTGCAGAACCGCTGGAATCAATGTATGATAAGTCTTTTGTTGTGAACCTTTAGTAACATACCAGACATTTATTTTGCTTTTACTTCGAACTGGGACATTACATTTGTCACAATATCACAATTGCAGGACTGCAGGAGTCAATGTACAATCAGTCCTTTTTTAAAGTTTTTTTTTTGGGGGTGCCTTTTGCATTTAATGAATAGGACAGTGTAAAGTGACAGGAAGTGCATGGGAGAGAGAGAGAGAGGTGGGTGGGATTAGGAAATGACCGTGGATTTGATCCAAGGACCCTGTGGGCACTTGGACTTTAGTGAGATATAAATGTTATCGATCGAGCCACAGCTGGCTCACAATAAGTAATTTGTCATGAACTTTCGCTAAGATATCACACTGTTCTGTCCTCCAATGATGGGGATACACTAGCTTTTTGTTGACCAGACATTCATGTACTGACTGTGTTGCTGCCCAAGCACTACACGGGGCTCTAGACATGCTACTGCAGAACTCCAGGTTCATAAATAAAGCCGGTCTTGCATGGACATTTGGAGTCATGTACTGCCCCTATACTAACGATCCTGTGTGCTACAGCGTTCATGTAAATCTTTGCTGATGCATTACATTTTCCTGATCTGTTCTCTCTTTATTTTGTATTCATGAGCATTATCTTGCTTCCATAAACTTTCTACAATGTCATACTTTTCCTACTATCATACCAGGTCATCATGGTCACAGGTGACCACCCAATTACTGCAGGGGCCATAGCCAGGGCTGTGGGCATCATATCCGAGGGCAGTGAAACAGTGAAGGAAATGGCAGAACGACTGAACGTCCCTGTTAGCGAGATCAATCCAAGGTACTCAGTGCTTGCTTGTAGATCATTAATAAGACTGTCCATCATTGAATTTAAATTCAGTAGATCTGTGTTTGTTGGCGTTTGTTGGATGGAGTCGTTAAGAGTTTGACATGACAGTTGGTTTTATGAACATTCTAAAGACTACCACCAACAGTTGCCACTTTAGAATGTTGGAGTTTGTTGGTATTTGTTGGAGCAGTGTGCAAGCTCCTTATCACCACTGCCCATAATCACAACAAAGAATGGCCGTCTGTGTTCTCGTCCAGAGATGTGAAGGCCTGCGTGATCCACGGTGGGGAGCTGAAGGACATGACGTCCGAGCAGCTGGACGACATCCTGAGGAACCACACAGAGATTGTGTTTGCCAGAACCTCTCCGCAGCAGAAGCTCATCATCGTTGAAGGTTGTCAGCGGCAGGTAGCGATCTAAATACTGTATATAGTATGACCGTTATCATGGTGTGGTCACCTACTATGTAAGGACCACATATACACATCCCAAGTGCCCCTCTTAATTCTTGACACCTCCAACCCTTTGCATCTATTAGAACAAGGTGCATTAAATACAGTCATTTGGTTCATTTATTGGACTATTTTTTTGGAATAATGTATTTTTTCTACATACATTGAGTATAAGATAAGGAATATATACAATTACATAATAGATACAAATATGAATATATTAAGTAAAATGAGATGTACATGCACACGTCTTAATATGAAACGGAAAAGAACCTTTTTCTGGTTTGCAGGGTGCTATTGTGGCAGTGACGGGTGACGGGGTCAATGACTCTCCAGCTCTGAAGAAGGCCGACATTGGCGTTGCCATGGGTATCGCTGGGTCTGACGTCTCCAAGCAGGCTGCTGACATGATCCTCTTGGATGATAACTTTGCCTCCATCGTCACAGGAGTCGAAGAGGGTACATAACTTCTTCTGTCATTGATTTTTAACTAGCTGGCTTCCCTTATCAAAAGAATAACTTAAGTACTGACCATTCACCAAGGAGTATTTATACTATCCCATTACACATTTACACATTGTGTTTAGGGTTGAGAAAGGGGGATTATTTGTTGACCAAGGAAATACTTGTTTGACAAGTAAACTGTATCATTTATCATAATCACACATATACTAGCCTACACTGTGTAACACTTCATTTGAAGTTGAAGCAGGGATTGTGGTTAGTTTCTTTGGCCATTTCCTCCTAATCAAATGTATTTGAACCTACCATCAGGGCGTTTGATCTTTGATAACTTGAAGAAGTCCATCGCTTACACGCTGACCAGTAAAATCCCTGAGATGTCTCCGTTTCTCCTCTTCGTCATCGCTAACATCCCCCTGGCTCTTGGCACGGTCACCATCCTCTGTATCGACCTGGGCACTGACATGGTATGAAAGAGTGTTTGCTGCATGTGTCCATAGATTGTCACCTCCACCCAAACATTAGAAAGGGAAGATTGTACAATGGTGGACATGGGCCTACCAAGTGGGTATACTGCTTACATGTATAGAATAAACCGAACCAACTCTTAAAAAATACATTAGTGGCTAAGTATGGCCATATTTGTGGTCATATTAACTGCTGTGTCTACTAATAGTGGAAACAACCTTTGACCTGACCGATTTTCTTATGCTATGCCTACTCTGCTGCAAAACAAATCACTTATTGCCAGAATCTTGCTGCAATTTTGGTCTAATTTATTTTTATTGTAAGTGTGTGGTACCACACTGTCTGTGCCCTTTGTCAGCCATTGAGTGAAGCTTAAAACACATATGGTTATGCTCCCAGGTTCCTGCCATCTCCCTGGCGTATGAGAAGGCGGAGAGCGACATCATGAAGAGACAACCCAGAGACCCTGTGGGGGACAAGCTGGTCAACGAGAGGCTGATTAGCGTAGCCTACGGTCAGATTGGTAAGGGTCAACTATGAGAGGCTGATTAGCGTAGCCTACGGTCAGATTGCTAAGGGTCGACTATGAGGCTGATTAGCATAGCTAATTGGTAAGGCAATTCTGCTTCCTGTTTGCTACCTTAATTGAAATGCAAGTAAAATTCAAGAATTTTATTGGAATTAAAGAGCCAGTTTCAATTAAATTCTGGAATTGTGCCCAATCCTGATTGGATGCAACAATAATCTTCTTCCCAGTCACTACGTTTGTTTTCCATTTCCATTGTTGTTCCAAGGAATGATCCAAGCAGTGGGAGGATTCTTCACCTACGTTGTGATCCTGGCTGAGAATGGCTTCCTGCCCATGGACCTCTTTGGAATTCGAGTCTCCTGGGAAGACAAGTACAACAACGAGCTCGAGGACAGTTATGGCCAGCAGTGGGTCAGTGTTGCAGATATGCACTAGCCCAGAGGTTCTCAAACTTTCTGGGGCTAAGGCACACCAAAGATCAAACCAAAACGTCAAGGCACACTGGCTTATGGTTACTTATTGTAAAGTATGTCACACCAGTGTTTCCCATACATTGACTTATTTGTGGCGGCCCACCACAATATCAACATTGACCACCACACAATGATTTTCCAGGTTGTACTAAATTGTGCTTAAATCTTGTTAGCATCATAACCACGCTGTGCTAATTTGTTGCATTTAAGTTCATTTTGCAAACCAACCACCACAAATGGAATTCAATTCTGTGGGAAACACTGCACACACAAATCTAGGCCCATAATGTTTCTCTATACAGTGTGTTCATGAACTGAGACCACAGTGATAGGCATAATATGTTCGCATGATGTTGATTGAGCTTTTTAATCAAGAAGCCGATGCATCTAAAAATAGCTCTATCGCTCGTTGGGCCCAAATTTTCTAGCAGCGCCCCTGGCCTCACGGCACACCGGTTGAGAACCACAGCACTAGCCCATGTGGCAGATCCATTTCATTCATTTAATAGCTATCAAATATATGACATATCATTGCATCTCCCATATTTATGATGTCTTGATTTGTTCTATGTGGTATTTATACAATATATGACTAATACAGTAAAAGGAGTCCAGTTTACCGTACTTGCTCCACTGTATATGTACCCTAGTACCCTAACATAGACCTACTGTACAGTATGGGACATTCCAACAGTTTTCATATAGCTGTCAGACATTGTGTAATATGCATGTGTGTGTGTGTGTGTGTGTGTGTGTGTGTGTGTGTGTGTGTGTGAATGTGTGTGTGTGTGTGTGTTTGTGTGTGCTGGTGAGAAAGAAAGAGAGTGAGTGTGTGTGTATGAGAGATCTCAGTCTCATGCCGTCTTACCTCCCTCATTGTCTGGATCCTCTTGTAGACATACGAGAGCAGAAAGATTGTGGAGTACACGTGCCACACAGCGTTTTTCGTGAGCATCGTCATCGTGCAGTGGACTGACCTCATCATCTGTAAGACACGGAGATTGTCCCTCGCTCATCAAGGAATGTTCTCGTAAGCGATACATCCAACACACTCTCAAGCACTCAAGCCTTTAAACAAAGCAGCAACTTTAGAAACTGGTTAGATGGTCTAAAGATGTTTTCATTGGTTACATGTAGATGGTCTAAAGTTGTTTTCCTTGGTTAGAATCTAGATGGTCTGAAGATGTTTTCAGCTGCCGTTTATGCTTAAGATTTGTCAGTATGGAGTCACACCTATGTGCTTACAACACAACACAACACAACACAACACAACACAACACAACACAACCTAAATGTATGTCAGATTATATTTAGAATATCTAGTTTATTTTTCATAGTATCTAAAGACTTGTTGCCATGGTTTACTCTCACCATCTCCTTTAACCCTTCACACACACAGGAATAAAGTCCTCATTTTCGGCCTGTGCGAGGAGACAGCTTTGGCCGCCTTTTTCTCCTACTGTCCAGGCATGGATGTTGCCCTGAGGATGTACCCTCTCAAGTGAGTATATGGCTGAATAGATATATAAATACTATACTGTACTAATTCTATTATTATTTACCCCAATATAGTACACTGCGATTAAACACTTGAAATTTAAAAGGACATTTAAACCTTGTTTTGTTGTTGTTTCAGACCATTGTGGTGGTTCTGTGCTATGCCCTATTCACTGCTCATCTTCATCTATGATGAAGTGAGGAAATATATCTTGCGGAGAAACCCAGGAGGTGAGTATCTCTCTCTCTCTCTCTCTCTCTCTCGCTCTTTCGCACGCACACACTCACACACACATGCGCACAAACACATGCGGTCACATACACACACACACACACACACACACACACACACACACACACACACACACACACCCTTCCATCTTCTGTGTGTGTGTGTGTGTGTATTACTGTCCCATAATGTACAGAGAATGAGCTTGTGGAAAATAAAAATACAGGTTATGGCATTAGGTCTTTATCATGGACTGTATTATGAATAGTAAGCTAACTAAGATACTGTTTGCCTCTTTTTCAGGCTGGGTGGAGAAGGAAACATATTATTAAAGATCAAAAGACGGACTCCAACAGTTTATTACACCCCTAAACTTATAAATCTCCACTCTGTTTCTCTACTCTGTATACATTCACAGGTTTCTTCACAATAAAGTCTCCTCATGGCCTTAAAATGGCTTAAGCATAACTTTACACCTCCTTCCTCTTTTCTGTCTGAATTGTCCCACCCCCATGAAGGTCATAAAGGACTGGATGAATTTGCTTATTGAGGCTGTTATTGGCCAAGATCCAACGCAGAAATCCTCTGTAATGTCACTTATTGCCTATTTTGCTCATGATAGGCTATGCCTAGTAAAAACATAGCAGACATCATATGATTTTAACAAAGTTTAAAAACTTGATTTTTACTGGAGGTGCCTTGAAATAAATCATCACATCTACAAGTGTCTCTATCTCATCGTAACATTTTGTTTTTCTATGTGTAAAAAGTTGACAGAGATGGTGTTAGATGCAAGTCAAAAATAAGCATGGCTCCAAACGCCATTTAGGATTCAGTTTTGTCTGCATTGACATATGGTAAACTATCTAGATCAGATTAGACACATTTGTTCCCCTTTCAAATAACCTTAATGATCGGCCATATAACATAGACAATATTCTAGCACTATTGCTGCTGGAAATGGGTGATGTTAAATGGAATGTGTATCTGCAACCTGCAACCATGGTAAATGTTGGGAAAAAGAGGTACTTTTTCAGCATTTTATCTTAGTTTCACAATAAAAAAAAAGATGTGGAAACATCCAACCTGGAAGGTAAGCTAGTTTATCAAAGGGGAAACAACTTTTATTAAGAACATATTAGCCTATAGGTTTCCATTTAATGCAAGATTAATAGAGCTGGGGGTTATTTTTATTTCACACACAAAATCTTGAGGTTGGGGCGAGGCCCAGGCCCAAAGGATGCCCATGTTCAGATGATTTATATGCAGGTAGTTAGTCCTACCATTGCCCAACTGTACAATTTAATTTCAATTTCAATCATAGCTGTTTTTTAAGTTTTCTTTTTGCCAGGAAGGGAATTCAATTTAGAAGGCACATAGGGAGACTGGGCTTCATAACGTCGCCAGTACTGGACACACGGGATCATGTTGTAGTCAAAGATTTTCAAATTGTATGAAAGTAGGAAAGCTTTAGCGTCTCCAAATGTGTTCTCACTTCAGCCCAGTAGACGGCAGTAATGCGCAAGATTACAAACTGCTAATACAGTCAACAGAGGAAGTCACTCTCCAATAAGACTACTTGCTTCAGTGGGTGCCTTGGCTCGAAGATCTCTGATTTAATTACTGAAGCCACATTTTTGAATCTGTTGTAGCCTACGTTATAAGATTCGTCTAAAAGCCTATTTAAGAAACGGTAAGCCTTATTATATTTTGCTAAGTTTGACTTGGTGAATGTGGGCCTATCGGACGGGTTAGTGAAGATGACGTTACGTTTTTGAGGAATGTGAATGGAATTCCTACATGCAGCAGGGATGATGTGCTATGTCGAGGGTAGCCTAAGAGAAATGTTTGCATGTCGGGCTTTACATTAAAAAGTAAGTTGAAATAAGTAAGTAAGGTGACACCTTAACGCGCTAGTAAATATATGGATAATTGTTATATTCTTCATGTGCTACCCAAATAATGACCCAATATAGTCATTGGTTCACAGATGTATGCTGTCTTGCCGTGTGTTCGATTAGTGTGCAACAATCGTCATTTAGGCTACGCGAGAAAACTCGTAAAAAAGGGAGGTCGTTTTGTGAAACTGCTGAAACTCATGCTATAAGCAACGTTATCGTAGGCACGTAGGCTACACTACCATATTCAGTGGTAGCCCTTTTCTGTATACTGCATGTTTGATCTATTGTGTAACACCTTCACTCAGTGTATGCCTTTGCACACTCAAAAAATGCAATAATAACTCAGTATGAAATACATATTTAAAAACAATTTGCACTAGGCCTAATACCTTTTCAAGTAGGCCCACGCCTAACACAGGGGCGCCTGCAGGTACATGCTGAGATGCACTGTGCAAAGGTAAATCAGGCTGTTCAGCTAGTATGAGTAGCGAAAGAGAGGACTGGGTGGTTTATGCACAGAAATAGATATTCACAACGATATTAGCCAGCTCATATATTTTCAAGGGAAAGTCAGCTGTGTTGTGTTGTTGGTGGATAAATAAAGTGATGCTAAAGTGGAAGTGATGAATGGAGTGGCTAAAGAGCTGGGCTAGCATGCAGTAGCCTGGAAAGTTGTGGGTTCAATACCCGGCTTCCATCATTGTACCCTTCAGCAAGGCACTTAGTCCCGTGTTGGCCCCACACACATTATGTTAAGAGACGACCTTGTCATAGCTTATAGGCATGCAACACCAAAGTAGCACCCATCCCTCACCAGAACTGTCACACCTAACTCCACAGAGACCACTGACGGCACCTACCGCGTCCCCACACTCCTCCCCCAACACTTGCATGCACACAAACAAACAATCATCCAAGTCAGAAAAAACATACATAAAATACACATTTGCACAAATCCGAACGTGAAATTAAAGTGAAGTCGAAGCCCCGAACTACGGGAAAGGTTGCCCTTATAAAGATGGAAAACTCTCCTAATAAATCATTGGCTGCTTAAAATACATAAGTTACAGACATTATGGGATCTCAAATTCAATCTACACACAGTATACATCATACATTCAGGTATAATTCTTATAAAGTTATGGTTATGGGATTTGGCAGACGCCTTTGTCCAAAGCGACACACACAAAAACAATATAATATTTTTAATTTAGCAGAGAACAGATTAGAATGTTGGTGACACTATAATAAGGAGAATAGCAATAATAAACAACAATGTCAATTCAATCAATAATATAAAAACAATAACATGGTTAGACTACATTAAGGAGCATATCAATAATAAACAATAATGTCAAATTAATCAACAGCCTAATGGAAATAAAACAATATTATACAAACCATAACGCAAAAGAAGCACTTAAAGAACTAAGTGCATGTTGAACAGGAATGTCTTTAGACCTCTTAAACGACCCACTCGAGTGTCATTCCACCAACTTGGTTACCTGTTCTCATTTATGTAAGTTTGCATTATCATACATGGTATTGGTATAGGTTACAATAGTATATGCCTCAATATGAAACCCTTTAATCATTCAGTTCAAAGATAAAATGCAATACAGCATAGCACTATGATAAGCACTTTGCATACAACTGTAGACTTACAGCACGCACGGCCCGACAGGTCCACAGTTTTACGACAATATGCACAGAGTCCAAAAGCATACAGTGTTTGCACCTTTACAGCTGTGACCGCCTCCACTTTTTTGGGAAGAATTTCCACAAAATTGTAGAGTCCTCGTGGGAATGTTTGTCCATTTATTCAGAAGAGTGTCTGTGAGGTCTGACACTGATGTTGGACAATAAGGCTTGGCTTGCAATATCTGTTCTAATTTAGTTTATGCCCAAAGAGAGCCCTGTTTACTGCGAGCCAAATTCACTAAAACCTATTATTGTTTCAATATGCCTCAAATATTGAAAAAAATCTATGAAAAAAATAAAAAGTCAAGTCATTTGTCTCAAGTCTAAGTCAAGTCTCAAGTCATGAATAGCAAGTCAAAGTCAAGTCGAGTCTTTTATACATGTTGATCAAGCAAGTCTCAAGTCTTAAAAAATGTGACTTGAGTCTGTCCCCCATGTCTGCTGTGTAGTCACGAACAATGTCAATGTTGTTAAACTTTACCCTAGAGTAGGGTGACCAGATTTGTCGAACCAAAGACCGGGACACTTTGCACGTGACCATAATGCGCGTGCACGCGCACACGTGAAATGCGTCCTGATCAAAGTCAAAGTCTGCTTTATTGTCAATTTCTTCACATGCCCAGACATACAAAGAGATCAAAATTACGTTTCTCACTATCCCACGGTGAAGACAAGACATATTTTACCAATTAAGTCCACAGACAAACATAACATTCAGTAAACAATAAATGAGTAAATAAGAAGGCACATACAATGAAGAAATAAGAGCAGCAAAATTGGGTTGAAATTGTGCATAAGTCAGGCCAATAAATGGCTGAGGTAGTTCTGTTTGACCTAAGTAAGCAAGTGGCATAGTGGTGCAAGTTATGTAAGAGCAGCAGAAGTGTTGTGTTTTCAGGACAACAGGACAACAACAAGTTGCAAAGTGTGCAAGTGTACAAGTGGAGTAGTGCAAATGGACTAGTGCAAGGCAGCCATTGTGGGTCCAAAGTCCAGGATGTTATGTAGCTGAGGGTGGAGGGGGGAGAGAGTTCAGCATCCTAATAGCCTGGTGTATGAAGCTGTTGGTGAGTCTGGTGGTGCGGGAGCGCAGGCTTCTGTACCTCTCCCAGAGGGCAGTAGATCAAACAAATTGTGAGCGGGGCGACTTGCATCACTCACAATTTTGGTCGCCTTGCGGGTGAGGTGGGTGGTGTAAATGTCCTTCAGGGAGGGGAGTGAAGCACCAATAATCCTTCCAGCTGTGTTCACTATGCGCTTCAGGGCTTTCCTGTTGTATTCAGTGCAGCTTCCGCCCCACACAGCGATACAGCTGGAGAGGATGCTCTCAGA
This sequence comes from Alosa alosa, assembly GCF_017589495.1. Lineage (NCBI taxonomy): Eukaryota > Metazoa > Chordata > Actinopteri > Clupeiformes > Clupeidae > Alosa > Alosa alosa. Next base: position 17,316,778 of record NC_063195.1, read on the forward strand.
GGATGCTTTCAACAAATCTGAAAGTGGACCTACATATTTATATAAATATTTTGACCGGCTCAGTGATAGGTGTTTAATTTGTTTGTTTTCTGTGAAGCATATTGATCATAATTATTGATAATTAGCATGCAAACAAGTGAAACACTGAGGCTTCTAGACTGACATGGCTTTCGGAAATATGTCACCTTTTTCAGCCCTTCTGAGTTTGCAGGTATGAGACTATGTTTAGCCAATTAAAGTGTAAGTATAAGTATATATACTTTTTTGATCCCGTGAGGGAAATTTGGTCTCTGCATTTAACCCAATCAGTGAATTAGTGAAACACAAACAGCACACAGTGAACACACAGTGAGGTGAAGCACACACTAATCCCGGCGCAGTGAGCTGCCTGCTACAATGGCGGCGCTCGGGGAGCAATGAGGGGTTAGGTGCCTTGCTCAAGGGCACTTCAGCCGCAGCCCACTGGTCGGGGCTCGAACTGGCAACCCTCCGGTTACAAGTCCAGAGTGCTAACCAGTGAGTGGGCCACGGCTGCCCCACCTTATACCTTGATATAGAAGACAAAGAATGATGCATCATATGAAATTTTCAACAATGTGTGACCCAAACACTGGTCTCTGGTAGCGACATTACACTTTATCTGCCACTCATCTGTAGCTGGTCTTGTGGGGTATTCTGAAACATCCTTGAATTCAGGACCATTATCGCTTGTTTCAGTTTAGGACCTTGCAGTCTGAATTGCTGTTTGTTTATTCAAAGTCTAAAGACAGTCCAAAGTAGCCTGGGCTAATCGAAGTTCCAATTTATTGCACAACATTTTTACGTAATTTTTGAATAACCACTGCATACCCGTGTTGGCCTGTTGCAAAATCCACAGAATCATTTTATGCAAGAAAACTGCATACAGGGAGTCTTTATTGTTGATGTCAGACATGATCATAATCAACCAAACATCTTGTATCTTGACCCGTGATTTAGTGCTGCCAAAAACTCAAAACCGGTACATTTAACAATATATTTTGCATTACTTATACAAACTACGTCAAACTTGGCACTGCACTTACTCGTGCCCATAGCAAGACACCCGTCAAGTTTAAAATAGGGCTGGGCGATATATCGGTATTACGACTACGACCGATATATTTTTGAAAACGATATGTAGTTGAGACAATATCGTAATACCGGTATTATGTCAAATAATGGGCCATTTTATCAAAGCCACTTGCTCTTCTGTGTTCAGACCATTCAGACAGCCACAGCTCTGCTCAACTGCGCCCCTTGCGTGTGCACGTTCTCCCTGTGGCTACAAACTTTCAAACATGACGGACACTGAGTCAGAGTTTGTTTACCGTGATCAGAGGTTGGTGCTGATGCCTATTTCCGTCGGCACATCAACGGCTAGACCGAGAATTCTCGTTGTGAAATCAAAATTCCACTGGAGCTCCAAGCGGTTTTGTACACGCAGAAGTTACAACACTGTTTACAGCTCTTCGACTCACGGTAAAATGTAATTTTTGGTACATAGCCTAGCTAATTTAAATACACTTATGGGTGCTTGCGTTTCAATATAGCAGATCTAAAGTCCTCAGGGAGACAACCTACACGCTTATTTTATTAAATGCACGCGGGGACTCGCGAGCAGTTAGAGGCATCATTTTTTTATGATTCCCGAAATCCCATTCAATCGTGCATAGGGATTTTTTCTTACGAACAGGAACATGCAAAAATGGTAATGAACGCATACAAAATGACGTCTATCACACTATTGGTGAGTGACTCAGTTACGTTGTTTAAGTAGCCTAATTGTTTAAAACTATTTAATTGTTATCGATAGCAAGTCACACATGTCTAGGCCATCATAGGCTACATTTGCTTGTCATCTAGGCCCTATCAAACCCTTATGGTAAAAAAACTGCATTGTGTGACAAAACTGCAGGGTTTTTTTCTGCAGTAGGCTACTGCAATATTTTTGTGCCCAAACTATTGCATTGTGCAGTACAATGTAGGCCTGTGTTCTCAGTCATGGTCGACTTATTGGTCTTTGCACAGCTTTATCAGAGCAGCTGTAGCCTACTATGCCTATTGGTATTGGTAGGCCTATGTTATTGTTTACACTTTTTTGCACAGCTGTGTTAGAGCAGTCTGAAATCATTCTAATTAAAGCTGGTTTTGTTGTCATAATTGTCATGTTGAGTGAATACGAAACACTTAGCTATTTCTGTTTAAAATATCGATATATATCGTATATCGCCAATCAGCCCCAAAATATCGGGATATCAGTTTTGGTCCATATCGCCCAGCCCTAGTTTAAAATCAATCGGACTAATGGTTCGACAGATATGCGAGCCTACAGTGCTGTTTGAGAGGGGGAGTGGAAACAGTAAAGCGGAGAAAGCCAATTTGTGGTTATTACCTATATATTTAACAATATCTTTAGCATTACTAATCTAAACGTCAAACTTGGCACTGCATATACTCGTGCCTGTTGCAAGACCACTGTCAAGTTTGAAATCTATCAGTAACAGTTCAACAGATATGCAAATAACACACACACAGACAGACTGTTCCTGTAATTTATAGATAGATGCTAGTGATGTGGCTAACTAACTTAGGTCCTCTCAGTATCATCAGAAAATGAATGGGATGACAGTCGAAAGAGGCGATGACAAGTGCTGTTATAAATTTACTCGATATAACCGTGTTTATGTTTCACAAATAGACCAACAATGAAGTTGGCCTCCATCACTCAACCAATGCAAACTTTATTTTAACTCTGGACATAACAAAGCTGGTGACCATGAGCTCTAAGATTAACGTTGGCTTACTGCAGTAAAAACCAAGCATGTCTGATAAACATTCTCAGGTTTATAGAGTGCGGTAGACACTACCATCATTTTGTATGCATTCAATTAGCATTTTTGCATGTTCCGGTTCGTAAGAAAAAATCCTCTGAATGGGCTTTCGGGAATCATAAAAAATTATGCCCCCCCAATAGTTAATAAACTGCTCGCGAGTCCCTGCGTTTATATCCTTTTCATAAAATCAGCGTGTATGTTGTCTATGTGAGGACTTTAGATCTACTATGCCTCTGCAACCAGCGAAAAACATTAAACTACAAACTGTCTCCCGCTCTGTCTCCTAGCTGTGCGTCACAAGGCAAGTAGCTTGTTAGCTTTACTGAGCAAGGATAATAACTTTTCCCACAACAGTCACGCTGTTAAATAAAGTTAACATGTCGACGTTAAATAAAGTTAACATGACTGCAATGTAAAGTTACATAAGAAGTTGAGGGGAGTGAATGAAGAGTCATCTGTAACAATGGATACCTCTCTACCGTCCTGCAGGTTGCACCAGGCAAGTAGCGCGCTGTAGTCCACACTATTTTCGCTGTAGCATTTTTGTAGCAACATCTTCATTCTTATATGAAACAAGACTACAGTTTGTGACAAAATACGAATAGTAAATATATATAACGCCAATGCCAACGCCAATGTTTTCGATGGCTGTTGTTTCGTTCAGACCTTATTTGAACCGTATTACCAAACACTTCATTCATTTTCCCATAGAGATTTTTTCTTACAAACCAAGAAGCGTTAAAATGCTAATGCTAAAAATGACAAGCTTCCATGTGACTACCACACTCTATTTAGGTTTACAGAAGAAATGAAGAAATTACATTTCACATGTTCATCCTACCATGAACAGACAGACCACTTCAGAGAGCTATGAAACTAATAAACTGCAATTCGTTGTTGTTGTGTTGGCTAGGAAGTGGAATCAAGTCAAGCAGTGTCTTGCAGCAAGTAGCTGCGCCATCTAGTGGACAAACAACGTAACAACAATACTGGAAATCCAAATGAAGGATCAATATTCAGTTTTCTTTTATTTAATTTAGAAATGTTTATCGACCGTTTTAAATTCCGATACCGATAGTTTGGAAAATGCCTAATATCGGCACGCCACTAAATCGGTTGGCCTCTACCTTTTAATGATTGATATGTGTATGTCGTACAAGCACTAGTACAAATCATTCAAGATGTGATAGACGTCCTCTAAGAAGATAATTCAATTTGCTATGTGCTTAGAAGAAACTGTTGACCTTAACTATTAAGCTCAGCACTTGTGTTGAAATGCCAGGACTCTGGTATCTAACACAATCTGAGTACTATTACTCTTTATAATGCATACACATCACAGCAATAAGTACACCATGGTTAAGGATATAAGCTTTTATCTTTTTTTCCTTCGATTTTTGTGTTGTCAGCTGCCTATACTTGAAGGATGGAGGCGGACAATTAGACCTCGACACACTGGGGAGGACAAGACAGAGGGGAAAAGCAAAGACTCTGCTCAAGCAGGAGTTTGGCTGACTCCGGATCCCCTAAAAAACATCAGGGAGCTCAGAAAATAAGGTCGTATGACTGCTTTCGGTGCGGGAGAAGTTACTCTAATTCTTCGCACCTCAGTCGCCATCAGAAAACTCATTCCGAAGAGAAACCTTACCTCTGCTCAGATTGTGGGAAAGCGTTTATAGAGTTGAGTAAAATGAATGAACACAAGAGAGTTCACTCTGGAGGTAATAAATCTTATAATGTTACATGCCCACAATGTGGGAGACGTTTTTCCAATCCATCTAACCTCATTCGTCATCAGAAAACTCATACTGGAGATAAACCTTATATGTGCCTGCAGTGTGGGAAAAGTTTCTCCAGTGCATCAAATCTCACTCGCCATCAGAAAAATCATAGCGAAGAGAAGCCTTACTGTTGCTCAGCTTGTGGGAAAGCCTTTTCTAAGTTGAGTAAAATGGAAGAACACCAGAGAATCCACACTGGAGAGAAGCCTTATGTGTGCCTGCAGTGTGGGAAAGGTTTCTCAAAGCCATCGTTTCTCACTAGTCATCAGAAGAGTCATACTGAAGAGAAATCTTACTGCTGCTCAGATTGTGGGAAAGACTTTTGCAATGGGACTAGATTGAGATTACACCAAAGAGTCCACACTGGAGAGAAGCCTTATAAATGTACATCTTGTGGGAAAAGGTTCACCTTCATGAACGGTCTTACAGTACACCAGAGGATTCACACTGGAGAGAAACCGTATCCTTGCACAGAGTGTGGAAAGAGATTTACTACCTCAAGTGCTGTAATAAGTCATCGCAAAGTGCACAGTAAAGACAAACCGTATGTCTGCACACAGTGTGGGAGTAGGTTTGCGAGATTAGCTGAATGGAAAACCCATAACAGGCTTCACACTGGAGAGAAACCTTACCATTGCACTCAGTGTGACAAACTTTTTTCTCAGCCTTCTCATCTAAAAACTCATTTGAGGATGCATGCTGGAGAGAAGCTCTTTCACTGCACACATTGTAACAAAGACTTTTCTCAGAGTAGCCATCTGAAGGTCCACCTGATGATACACACTGGGGAAAAGCCTCATCAGTGCCCTCAGTGTGGAAAGTCTTTTGCCTTATCGGGCACTCTTAAGTGTCACCTCAGAGTCCACACTGGAGAGAAACCGTACCCCTGCTCTGAATGTGGAAAGTGCTTTTCTCAGTGTAGTGAACGTAACACTCACGAACGAAAAAAGAACTGTAGTAACTCAGATGGCCTTCAAAGACATCTGAAAATACAGGGAAAACGCTGATGGATTCGTCAGTGGCCACTCAATGTATTACTTTTCGTTTACAACAATGTGTTTTGCAAAGAGAGAATGACTTGGCATTTAGTCAGAATACCATGAAGGTTCTAATGTGATGTTTGTTTATCTTATCTAATTTGATAAGGTCTTATGATTTACCCTGGTTACTTGTTTTCATTTATTAATTTGGTCCCTGCACATATATTGCACACATATCCATATATATATATATATATAGGCTATATTATTAAGATACAAGATTTTAAATGCATCATCACCCCCTAAAATATCTGTATTGCTTATCTGTAGATCTATTTTGTTCTATTTTTGTTCTATACAATATGTGTGATCCATTTGTGTCCTCAGTATATATTATATAGAAAAATACACAGCTGTTGCAAGGTTTGGAATCACAATAATGTCAATTTGAAAGAAAACATTTTTTTTTATAAATAACCTTGGTTTAGGATTGATGGTTAGAATTATTTAAAAAAAAAAAAAAAATTGTCTATCTATGTGATATAAAAAGCCGCCCATCATACCTGTCTTTCATTAAAGCATGGTGTTAACTAATTGCCACCAGCTTTTTGATGTAACCTTGCAGTGCTGTTCAAGTCAGCTTCATAAATCACATGAGCAGCGATAGAAAGACATTTTGCTAGAAATACATCTTTATTTCTGATTCAGATTATTTTATGAAGTCAACAATTATTAGTAATCATTTGAAAGTCTTTGAAGCAAAAATGAATGTAGTTCAGGAACAAATAAAATGATGAAAATAAACAAACGAGAGAAATACATCTGCTGCATTACTTGTTTTAAGAACCAATTCGCAAACAATAAAGACAACAGATTATGCAGTGTATTGTGCCGGATTTGATTTTCTTATTTCTGATCAGTATTGGAAGTAAATAAATGCAGTACACACACCCGTACACATGATGACAGAACTTCTAATATGTTTTTTTCCCACTTGCATAGTTTAGGTAGGCCCAGTGGTGGGTATAACGGGCTACAAGTAAAGTGAACAGCACCTTTCCATATTCCTTTCTTTAAAATTGTACTTCTACTCTTACTCAAGTAAGTTTGAGCCACAAATCTACTCTTTACTCCACTACAGTTTCGAGTAGAAGTTTATTATCGAATGATAAAGTATCTCGAGGGAGAAAAGCGCATCCCTCCCTCAGTGCACAGCAGTGTGGGAGAAAAGAAACAGGGCTACAGAATGCATTGCTACGTTGCCACCTGATTATGAAGTTAATGACTGGCCTATGTAGACTCAGACGATGTTGTAGCCTACTACACAGATATTTTATATATCTAACAGCTCAGTGAAGGCAATGACATCCTGCCAGCTGCTGCATCTTCTGGTGAGATTGCCAAAGTAGCAACAAGACAAGAGGTATGACATGACACAGAAACTTATATCCTATATTCATTTCTGGCCAGCATCTTTCAACAATCGCATTGGACAAGGAAAGTAGGCCTACAACTTAATTCACAAGCAAAGCAAATGCACTGAAAATCAAGCACACAAGTTAGAAAAAACTAGCATTTGTTTATGTAGCCTCAATGTTGTCAGTGCAGGACATACAGTATAATCCATGGGCCAGATGAGGTGTTTGTACCACTCAAGGTGGCAAAGGTTGCTTATACTTTTTGAAAAGATACATGTCTGTAGTTTGCATTTTTGTATGATAACACTAATTTAGCTGTGACTCCAGAAGGGTTATCGGCTGTTAAAGTTACCCTCCCTACCCTACCCTCCCATTGAAAAAACACATTTTTGATACCGGTGCCTATCTTGCTATTGGCCTTTGTTAAAGACGTATTTGCATATCTGATTTGCAAGGGACTAGTTTTTGGTAAGGCCCCTACAGTCATTTCCCAATCCCACCCCATCTCTCTCCCACTCTCTTCCTGACAATTTTCACTGTGTTTTCAATATGAAAGAATGTTTGTTTAAGCCTATGGAAAGGCTTACCTTTTGTGTACTTTAATTTCAGTGTAATTGTTATACTAAGAATATTTTTCTTTTGTCTTTTGACTCAGCTGCTTACACTTGAAAGATGGAGGATGCCAATAAGCGTGTCAAGACCTCGACCCACAGGAGAGGACAAGATGGAGGAGAAAAGCGCAGACGTTGCTCAAAGAGGACCAACTCGGGATCCCTGAAAACAGATCGGGGGATACAGAAAGGGAGGTGCTATGACTGTTCACAGTGTGGGAAAAGTTTCTCCAGTACATCGCACCTCAATCGCCATCAGAAAACTCATACAGGAGAAAAACCTTGTATGTGCTTGCAGTGTGGGAAACGTTTCTCGAATGCATCTAACCTCGCTCGCCATCAAAAAACGCATATCGAAGTGAAACGTTACCACTGCTCAGATTGTGGGAAAACATTTCTTAAATTGAGTAAAATCATAGAACACCAGAGAATCCACACGGGAGACAAACCTTACATATGCCTGCAGTGTGGGAAAGGTTTCCCCCTGTCATCATTACTCACTCGTCATCAGAAAAACCATATCAGAGATCCATCTTACCACTGTTCCGATTGTGGGAAAGACTTTTGTAATGGGACTAGATTGAGATTACACCAAAGAGTCCACACCGGAGAGAAGCCTTATAAATGTACATATTGTGGGAAAAGGTTCACCTTTTTGAGCTCTGTTACGGTACACGAGAGGATTCATACGGGAGAGAAACCATATCCTTGCACAGTGTGTGGGAAGAGATTTGTTAACTCAAGTTCCCTTTACAGTCATATAAAAGTGCATAGTGGGGACAAGCCTTATGGCTGCATGCTGTGTGGAAGTAGGTTTGCGAGATCAGCAGAATGGAAAACTCATAACAGGCTTCACACTGGTGAGAGGCCTTACCATTGCACACTGTGTGACAAGCAGTTTTCTCAGCACGCTCATCTAAAAACTCACTTAAGAATGCATACTGGAGAGAAGCCATTTCATTGTTCGTTCTGTAAGAAAGACTTTTCCCAGAGCAGCCATCTCAAGGTGCACCTCAGGATACATACTGGAGAGAAGCCTCACCAGTGTTCTCATTGTGTAAAGACTTTCCACACATTTAGTCATCTTAGGATTCACCTGAGAAGCCACACTGGGGAGAAGCCGTACCCTTGCTCCGTATGTGGAAAGTGTTTCTCCCAGTCCAGTGAGCGTAAAGTTCACCAGCGGGGAAGAAATTGCAAAAAGTCAGACAGCATTGAAAGAACTATGGAAACGGATAAGAAACACTAAAAGGTGTTGGCCCCAGCTGTGGCGCAACTGGCTGGAGCACCGGCACCGTATGCCGGCGACCCGGGTTCGATTCCCGCCCCGTGGTCCTTTCCGGATCCCACCCCTGCTCTCTCTCCCATTTGCTTCCTGTCACTCTCCACTGTCCTATCATTAAAGGCATAAAGCCCAAAAAAATATACATAAAAAAAAAAGAAACACTAAAAGGTGTGAATGTGGATGCACTTAAGAAACACAAAAAAAGTGTTGGTTTTTTTTTTTACGCCATCAAACTGTAAGCTTTTTGAAGGTTTGGTATTTCATTGTGGATCGATTACTCAAATATAACTGTTCAAAATTAAGTCTGTAATGCTTTGGATTAAACAGAGCCTGGTATATTTGTTGTTGTTTCGGTCCAATCCCTTCATAATATTGTTTTCACATAGTTCTCTGTTTCTCGAGGTCATCGAGTACTGTAGGAAAAAATAAAACCCCAGAAAACAATCTGTTTTCCCTAGCTTGAGTTGCTACACTCTAAAAGCATATAAGGTGTCACCAACTTCACAAACGCAAATTTACGAATGTGTGCCATCTTGGGAGTATTGAATATTATTGCTGGTAGCTGTGTGCCATATAGGGCAGCATTATATGAAGATCATTTAAATAAACATGCCTAACTATATATTTGTTGGTTATAAAAATGAATAGGTCTACAATAGACACAGTTGCTAATTGTTTATGTTGCATATGCTGCTTTCATTTGGTGGACAAATGACTACTATGACAGCTGTCTTCATAAGGTAACTGTAAACGTAAATCGGTCTCGCCAGACTTTCATTTAAAACTGTCTCTTACTGGAGTAGGAAGTAATCAACATCACAGGTGGAGACGTGCTTTATAGCCAACTGTAAGCCAGAGGCATAGTTTACCATTAGAAAAGTTTGCAAGTTGCTATCTGTCGATGCGAAGTTAAGTTTAAATGTGGCACACTGTGGATAAATTAGCTCTAACAACTTTTTGATTTGAAACACGCATAGCCTGCTTATTGTGTTCATTTAAGTCAGTTGTGGTTTATGTTACAATTAGAGTCACAAGTTTGGCACAATCGTTCTGCACGTCATAGATGTGATCGAGCACCACCAGACACTGTAAGTTGTCATTTATTTGGCCATGTTGTGAAGTTGTGTGCTACGTTTTGAAGAGATCGGGATTATGGTGTTTATGTGATGAGTGATGATGAATCTTCGAAGTAATGACACATTTATGAATAATTTAAGATGATTGTGTTTGTTTTGGAGATTCAACATGACACAATGAGCCTTTCAGACAGGGTAAAGTAGCCTATCCTTAAGTCAACATAGCTAGGATAGGATACCAGCTGCATGAGAACACGAGAGCTCAACACAAACGAACCGCTAATAGCTGATAAAATAATATTCACCCACCTGACACAAAATTAGCTGAACTAATCTGTACACGGTCACGATTCTGCCCATCATAATTTTGATTCAATCAATTTTTGATTCAGTTTCAGTTTTGGGGCACTCAATTTGTTTGCTCTTCTTGACTGGCAATTGACTGCTCCGCTCAGTTTAAAAGTTTGCTTTCCTTGATAATGAATAATCTGTAAAACTGCATATCTTTATTTTGTCTGGACTATTATGGCAACTGTGTAGGCTTATATGACAGTGACATACCATTTTTGATCAAATAAACAATTATTAATATCAGGTGCTAAGGTCTGATTTTGTGGCGCTCAGAAATTAAAATATTTTAACTTTAATTCATGTGATGAAGGACTTTGAAAGAAGTTTGACAGGTTTCAGTGCTGAGTGGTTAACACTAAATATTTGAATATTTTACTAGGCCTAGTAATATATTTATCATTACCATTATGGCAAGCAATAGTTACCTCATTTGTAAGTTGCTACCTGCAAATCATGAGCAATTTTGATACATGGGAGACTGCTATTATTTTCTTGCCCTCTACATCACGGTCATAACGATCCTATTTATATAAAACAACTGTAGGCCTCCTTTTGAACTGGTAGCCTATCCCTTTTCACTACATGGATTAGCTGCCAGATACGTGAAAAGAACAAATGGAGAAACATCAACGCGATACCTTGGCCTATACTTGGTTGGATTTTGTAGTTACTGCAAAATTAACACCCTCGTTTCTATGAAACTGGAAACAATTGAACCAGTGTCACGTACAAGACAAAACAGAGCAGATGTCTGTTAGCCAAATATTTATATTATAGTAGCCTAGTACACTGACACGACATAGTACATAGCTGCCAACTCTCACGCATTGGCCGTGAGACACACGCATTTGATTAGTTTCACACACTCACACGCCACACCCACGATTTCTCACGCTGAAGTGTCAACCCGGTCGGTCAGATTCCTGAAAAATGAGTTTAGCCTATAGATCTACCTGTTGAGCCACGGTTATGCTTTCAGAGACGGTGAGAGGGTTCAAGAGCACCCCCTGTCTGTGGAATTTTCTAAATTTTCTCTCATTTGCGATGCTACTTCAAAAGCCATCCCAGGCGCATTCCCCCGGCTTCAGGTAGGCCTATGCTTTGAGTATTTTTCACGCTGAAGTGTCAACGTGGTAGGTCAAATACCTGGCAGATGAGGTTCAACTAAACTAAACCTATACATGATATCACACATCATGTGAACGAGCGGAATCTAAGCTTTCCAATGATATTAGCGCCAAGTTGCTGTGATAAATGGTTCGCGAGAAAATTATCATTGAACCGACGTGCAATTTAGGCTAATCATATTTGCATTTTGCACACAGTGCACACAGTGCACATTACTCTCGGTTGTAATATCTCACTAACCCTTCACACAACATGTGGCAAACCTAATATCACAATAAACAGCAAACCGTAACGAATACGAGGATATAAAGCATGCCTCTGTTTTTGAAATTGCAACACATTTCTACATAGCCTCATTGGGGCGAAATTATAATGTATTCTAATGTAAACTATTTGTCAGTAGGCCTACATACATTTTTGTAAATTGCTCAGTAGATTATCCCACTATCATGGTTCTTATATTGTCAGGTTCCAGCCAATCCCACTTACACAGATAAATGAATATATTTATATTGCCATGCTTTCTAGTGACATTAATGCAAAAATATAAAGAAAATCAAATAAGGAGACACAAATATTGATATAAAGCCTGACATAAGCCATATGCAAACATTCACAGCATGCAGATATGGGTACATCCTGAAAAAGGAATAGCCTGTAGGCTATGGCCATTACAATGACCAATGTATTATCTTAAATGAACTAGCTGAAAAACACAGGTGACCACTTCTGCATAATTTCATGGAGTTCTGAACATTTCTGAACTGTGAAATGGACCATATGTTTTTGTGGTTGTGAACTTATTGCAATATCACCATAACTATTCCACCTTTGTATGCATGGTTATAATTCTGAAGTGCAAAATAGCTTAGGCTACAGCACAAATATTTCCATAAAAATAAGCAAGTCTGACCTCTGAATTTATTTTTAAAAGTGCACCAGATTGATGCATTTAAAAGTTAAAATATACAAACATTTCTTAAATTCTTACAAAACACCTACCCACTTTTTAAAATTGTTAGTTTGGACCCCCCCCACTATTGCCGTGCGAAATACCAGTGCTTTTTGTACGCCAAATAAATAATAACCTATAGGTTTATGTAAAACTCCCCATTAACAGCATCACGTCACTAACCACAGCTAGACTGCACAATGGTAGGCCTTCAAAAGCATGACATTTTCGTTTTAGTTTGATATTTAATTTACTTTATCCGCTTTCATGCGTTCATTGAACGTCCGCAGTGCTGTAATGGAAACCTTATTGCGTAGCCAAGTAGCCTATATATTGAGTTATTTTTAAATTATGCATGATTTACTTTTTATTAATTTCGTAGGCTGGCTTTATTTTGTTATATAGAAGTATCTAAATAACCTGGTAAAATGTACCAGAATTCAGGAAATTGCATCTAGTCCAAAAAAAAAATTCTGGGGGAGGAACCCCATACCCCCCACTGAAATGTCCCACCCACTTTCAGAATGCCTCCATCGCCCATGGTCCTAGCATTAGGATAGATCCCTTTGATACCAATGTTAATTTAACTCTGGGACCCTGGTCCCTACACCTGAGAACCTTTTTACTGTACGGTATAATGCTGAACGAGCCAAACAATAATTTCCGCAGCAAAATTTCGGTTGGCCCCACCAAATCTCACTCCAAGGTTTTTTGAAAAGTTGGCAGCCCTGCATAGGCTAACGTTAACATAGCTTCTGAATTTGCGGCCAACATCAAATCCATAGTTCTAACTTTTTAGCACCAAGTCAAAATTTCCAGGTCAACCACAAATAATTCCACTACTTTTTATTGCTTAGCCTACTTACCACTTCAACACCATAACTGTATCAGTTCAACACAAGCAAAACATTGCGAGCTCAATGTGCATGTGAGTTGCTATTAGGAAAAGGGATGCTGATTGGTCTTGGACTATTTTGGTAGCCTACGATTTATTATACATCCAAAAGAAAACATTTGAGTCGTTACAGGCTCTGGCTTATTATGGAGCATAATAGGAACAAAGTTATGATAAAAAAAATTATCAGGGAGGAAAAATCCGAGGGGGCACTGATTAATATAGAAGTTATACTAAACCAGAAACTGACTTTCTAATAGGGTTTACATCACATTCTCTTTTGCATACTTCCAACATGGCCACCACACACTTTATGACGTCAGGTGGCGAAACCTAAAACATGGGAGCTCACCGACATGCCCCCACAGTGTAGTGCTGTAGCTGCCTGGCTACTTGAATTTCCCCTTTGGGGATCAGTAAAGTATCTATCTACTGTATCTATCTGCTTTAGCTGCTGGCTGTAGCAACCTAAACTAGGTTTCAACGTAATAAACCTGTTTAGAAATCATTTGGATGGTTAAATGACCTGTTCCGGTGAAAATGGTGACTTTCCCCGCAGCGCCTAGCGTCCCCAGGCGGAAAACCAACCTTGCAACATTGAGACTACCGTCCCAGAAAGAGAAGTGAGAAACAAGAAACTCGTTTTAAATCGTGTTTCTTGTAACATCCACATAGTTCTGCCAAACGTATGCTAACCGTTCGCTAGCTTGTAAACAAATCCATGTGCTTTATCGTTACCTTTTCCCACAGTTTGAAATAGCATAATGCACAATTTCTCCAGCAGAGGGGGAAATCCTGCCAAGTTTCCCTTTGTTTTCATGTTTTTTTGTGCACTGACAGTACTCGGTGACCTTGAGATTTCTCCTTTAATTTCTAGTTCAGTGTCCTTATGACCTTCAGGGTTCATAATAACCTTAACCTTTGACCATCAAAATCGAATCGGCATCCATGTTTGTGCCAAAATTGAAGACATTCCCTTGAGGTGTTGCTGATGTATCATGTTTAGAAGAGGGCCTTTTTTGAACACCAAATTTCCAATTCAGTCCAAATGAACAAAGCAAATTTCGAGATGTCACATAAATGGAATGTACATACTCGAGGTCACCGCGACTTTCCAAAGATGTCATCTTTGGTTAGGCATTTGGATAACTTGAGCAGGCAATAAAAAAATATTGCTTTTCATTAAAAAAAGAACGTAAAAGGCCATCATTTTGAAAAAGAAATGATTGTGCATTTTGTACTCAGCCAGGTAGCTGTGTCTAGATGATCATCTGAAGATGAACTCATGCTGTACCATATAATATTTAGATCCCCGGCATGATTAAAGGTTGTATCAGCGATTTCAGGCCCAAACATAAATGATCACATTCATCTTTTTATTTTTCCTAATGATCCGCTAGCTGCCCCATAAGCAAGCCGTCAAAAAAACGCATCTTTGTAGGCAGTCTAGGCTCTGAGATCTGTACACAAAAACAATTGCTAACAACAAGTGTTGCCAACCACTCAAAGGCAAAATAAAGTGTTCCAACCAATAACCAACGAGATGCGTGTTTAGGAGAGTTTCAATTGCACGGGAGGGAGGGGGTGGGAGTAGCGAGCTAGCTCTCAGTTTTGTTTGAACATCAACAGAAGTGACGTTACCCCACCATCGCTGATACAACCTTTAACAGATGCAAGTAGATATTTTTTATTATGATCTTTCATTTTTATAGACCTGTAAGCTGACTTACCCTCTTACGTGGAATTTGCCCCGGTGGGACTCCTGATCTGCCTCTGGACCCACACACTCACAGGGACTTAGAAATCCAATTAGTCCACCTAGAAACAGTTATTCTGCACGTTGTCCTTTCTGTAATCAATAAATATCTTTAAGGTCATTATTCTCAATGTCTTGTTTTTTATTGGGGGAAAACACCAAAATTCCTCAAGTGGTGGTGAACCAGATGCCTTGCCCTTGAAAGACGAGAGAGACAAACGTCAATCTGGCCTTCACTGAGAGAAGAGATGCCTCATGCGAAGTGTAATTCACTCATTTTTGCTTTGCTAGCAGACACAGAGGGAAGAGTGCCACCTACTGGCCACCCACCAACACCACTTCCAGCAGCAACCTAGTTTTCCAAGGAGGTCTCCCATCCAAGTACTAACCCAAGTACTAACCAGGCCCACACCTGCTTAGCTTCAGTAATTCAGCTAAGACAAGGTATCCATTGGTCTGGCTGCTGGCCTTTCATGGGTAGAAAACACGGGTTACGGGTTGCCTGAAACGAGCCATAAGTCTGAAATGGGTCTAAGGAACAGCTTAGGTACGTCTTCACGCATCACCTTGACCTCCACAGTTCGCAGCTTCCCGTCCTTGCTGGGGCAGGCCTTGGTCACCAATTAAGTTTCTTGAAGAAGAGTCTTTAAGGAGGACGACGCTGCGCGATGCTTGGGCATCTATTTCGGGCAGAACTGCGTGTGCGCTAGGCTTCACCAACCACTGACACCAACCTGGCTCCAGCTGCGAGATCACAACACGAATGGCACAATGTATTCACAAAAATACCACAATGTATTCACATGTCAAGTGGCGGAAGGGGCGGATATGTGCAGACAACTTTCTATGGGACATTCTTTAAGAGCTGTGTCTCCTCATCAGTGATGGGCAGTAACACGTTAGAAGTAACGCGTTACTGTAATCCCATTACTTTTTTTTCAAATAACTAGTAAAGTAAGGGATTACAATTGCAAAAACAGTAATGAGATTACTTTACTTTCCTGCAAGCAGCCTGCGTTACTGCGTTACTAAACCGTGATTTTGCCATAGACAGTAAAAGAATTTGGGATTTTGCTGTATGGATTTTGCTTTGTGAGACTAACTCGTGACAATGACGTAGCTGCGCGACATAGATGTAAACAACAGACACACGTGTGCAAGACATGGAGTGCGGGAGAGAGCGCAATCATGGAACATTTAATTCATTGCAGTTCAGACATTACGAAAAAAAAACATTAACGCTGTACACTCTGCGTGGGAAGAAAAATGTTGTCTACAGCGAAAAATTCCACCTCAAATCTGAGCAAGCACCTAGCAAGCCGGCACAGGAATGTGAAACTCATTGAGACACCCCCAGATCCCGACATGATGGCTGCAGCAACAGGTGAAAATAGACTCAAGAGGATGTCGCCGGTTCCCTGTAGCCTACTGGCCCGTTATAAAAGGAGCCAGGGCATTATAATATTTTGGCTGCATTCACTGTGATTTGGAAAATGGACAAAAATATAATGTGGTCTTTGCCGTTTTGTAATGGGGCTGGTGAGTGTTGAAGTCTTCAATAATTCGTTTCCCTTAAACTAAGCATTTACATGAAGCAGTAGCCTATGCCGATTGAAACACATTCCACTCTATAGCTATCACTTTTAATTGCAAACAGAAAATGTCTAGATAGTTTTTTTTATAGTTTATACCAACTTAATATGTCATCATTATTGCTAATATTGTGCTAAATGTGGAGTTTGTAGACTAGCCAATGGCTTATATTTGAATGGAGCTGATCATTATGAGAGTTGTGTAGACGCTCTTAAAGTGACAGCGCACCATTTATAAATGAGTTAAACTGCATCAAATTAGTAGTATTTCTTAAGAAATATTTTAAACTAAAATGACTGTCATTATTATAATTTAAATAATATATATTACAATATCATTTTATTTGTGCTTTGGGCACCAAAATAGCCAGCAGCGACACTGCACACACACAGTTCAAATACTCTTCTTTGACATTAGAACAGCCTAAATGTGGCATGCAACAGCATTTTCTGTTTTGGTAAATGCATTACTCCTCTCTGCACTGCAACTGTTAAAAGATGTAAATGTTAATAGAGACTTTGGTTTTAATTATTTTATTGCTATATTTTATTTACATCTATTCGAATGAAGGAGTATACACAGCAAAAAGTCAAGATTGAAACTAATAAAACCAAGTTTTAAAAAAGCGTATTCAGGTTGTGTATAGCTAGTGTTTTTTTATAAAAGTAACTAAGTAAAGTAACTAATGTGAGGGGAAATGACAAAAAGGGACCTTAACATTTGATTTGATACTTGTGTTTCTGTATGATTTCACACTTTTGAATGGACTCTCCTGTGTTTAGCCTAGCTCGTGATGTTCCTTATAATTGATACTTCTAATGCAGTGTGAATTCACTCTTTCTGTTTGACACTAATCTAGTTCTTATTATTTGATACTTCTGTTTCAATAACTAATGGTCCGATGGCAAATCATGTGTGTTGTATGACGTTAGAAATGTTCTTAATGTCCTTGATTCTTAAATAACCCATTGTATTGACCAAGTCATGTGTATGTGCAGAGAGGGTGTAATGATACAATGATACAATGAGATTATGATACTGTGTGAGGTATAAATGTATGTGTGAGAAAACAACTGATGGTCTCTTGGGTGCACAGACTTTGTCTCCATCCTGATTGCCTGATGCTTATGAGACCTCTCTGTGCAGAGATTAAATAAACTACTAAAGAGAAAGACAAACCTTATTTCAGACTTAGTTTTTACAGACCTTTAAGCTAAAAATTCTTCCGCACTAATTACTTTTGAAAATAAGTAATCAGTAAAGTAACTGGATTACTTTCTTGGATAAGTAATCAGTAACTAATTACTTTTTCCAAGTAACTTGACCAACACTGCTCCTCATTAGAAAGTCTCTGAAAGTATTTCCTATTCCTACAGCATTGGTAGTGCCATTACCACCAAATTATGTCTGGAAAATCTTCAGCCCATCAGTATGGATGACACTGTATGTGATGCTTCAGACACAGAGTTACACCAAGCACCTGTGCCTGAAAATTACCATCTCTGCTTGAAAGGGCTTGCAGAGTATCTGTTACTGCCAATCCCACTGTGTACAGCAAAAGACCCACTGACATCTGTGGAATGTCGGGCTCCTGGACCCTTCATTATACAGACCAAGTCAAGGGGAACAGCGGCCATCATGCAGTGGGTATGTTAAAACTATATCTTTTTTTGTAGTTAGTTTTAAAAACAACCACTAATATCTTGCCTTTGTGTCATGTGACTTCCAGATCTGTCCTAACAATCACTGTGTCTGGCAGTGGAACTAGATAGAGATAGATAGATAGATAGATAGATAGATAGATAGATAGATAGATAGATAGAACTTCTACTGTACTTTCAAGTACGGCATGCAAGCTGGTGATCTCTTGTTGGCATCTAATATTCTCCTGTCTGGAAATAACTATGCTAATATTGCACTGCTCTTCAAGTTCATGAACATGGGGATTGTTCCCCATTGCTCTACCCAGAATACAGGACCAGTGTGTGGATGCCATCAAAGAGTTCTGGAATGACAAGAGAGCAGAAGTCACTTCCAGGCTGCATTCGAAGAACAATATTGTAGGTTTAGGTGAGTATAACACCTGGCAACTGATGGTTGTATGGACAGTTCTGGGTTCTGTGCTAAGTACTGCACCTACAGTGTACACTGTCATGGAAAATGACACAAAAGAAATAATATCTGCTGTCAACATTGACAAACGTGAAACACAGAGGAACTCTGTGACCATGGAGAGAGAAGGGTTTGTCAAAATTTTGATAACATGATCAGAGAAGCTATTCTATTATATTATTTGCTGTAATTTTGTATACAGATCCAAACAGAAGGAAATACAAGGACAGCGGAGTGCTCCATACGCTAGACATGTGACATAGATCAAAAAAACCTGGCCAAGAAGATCCATGCAGTGAGTGTTTATGAAAATGAAGAGATCATAACCACTGACACCATGGATGTCACTCATTTTTTTGTTTGTTTGTTTCTAAGCAGGCCAGCAAATGAGTTGTTTCATCCTTTTGCAATGAAACAAGGACATCTGCAATCATTTCTTGCACTGCTGCAAGGTGGCTGGAAACTATGATGACTTCTTTGTCAGTTGTTTGTATTCACTCGTGCTTGTACATTCTCTGTGCATGTCTATATGTGAATTTGCAGTGTGTTTGATTTCCACATTGTGTTGGTCACCTCTCAATGTGACACTCACTATTGTTTTAGTAAATGTTATATTTCACAGGTATGGAAATAAAGTCATGTCTGACGAATGGACTACACTGCTTTATCTGAAAAGACAATAATGCCAACAGCTGTCAGTAAGACTCCAAAAAGCAAGAAGTCTGAGAAGGCACAGAAAGTGGAGTCATTTTTGCTGCTAGAAAGTATTGTATACAGTATTGTTCTTCCAGGCAAGAAAGATGTAGTTGGTCCAAAAGTGAAAAAAACAAAACAAACAAGAGTACTAACCAGCCGTCTGACAGATCTCCACAAGGCCTACATGCGGACATGTGACCGCAAAACACCGTATGTCATCTCCACAAGGCCTACATGCGGACATGTGACCGCAAAACACCGTATGTCATACTGGCAGTTTACAAGGTACAGACCTTTTTAGTCAGTCAAGTCAAAAGATTGTTCTACTTCGCAGCAGAACGAGCATAATAATAATAATAGTAATAAAAATCTTTCCAAAAACAATAGGCCCTTGTGCCCTTCGGTGCTCGGGCCCTAATAATCCTTACAAAATCTTACCTCTCGGTGTGCAAGGCCGTCCAGGCCGTTAGTGCTTGGGCCCTAAATAGTAGTGGCGTCAAAAATAATCGATTTGGCGGTGCATTGCAATGTGGGGCATGCACGATTCAGCATCGATGCGGCAACGTGCCATAATCGATTATGTCACTGTTTATTTTCTGGCCTTGAGTGGACAATGAAGTTGTGAAGTTTCAAGTACTTCTGGGGGCATTTCCGGAGCAACGTTGCAATGACATGCACAACCTGTAGCTACATGCTAAGCGGCAGCACTAGCTAGCATAACAACAACACTAAAGAATCAAGATGATGGAGGGAGATTACCGCGATAGATGGGTAATTAAAAACGCACCCAAAGCTGGAAAGCGGACATCTGGGCACATTTTGGACAAAGTTAATGGGAAACTAGACAAGACTTACAAAACCTGCCACACTAAAATCAAGTATGTGATTACTGATTAATGTTTGCACAGGAGTTCAGGAAGTGCCCTGTCTTAGAGCTGCTATTTTACTGTGTGCAAAATAGTCAAGTCAAGTCAAGTCAAGTTTATTTATATAGCACATTTCATACACAGAGGTCATTCAATGTGCTTTACATAAACAAAACCAAACAATAATAACAAATAAAAGCATAGAAGGGCAATATAGTCAAAGGATAGTTAAAAGGTAAAGATCATAATAAAAAGAAAACATAAAACACAAGGTAAAATCATTTAAAAATAAAGAATAATTAGTAAGCAAAAACAAAGGCAAAAAGTAGTAAAAAAAAGTAATAAAAGACAAAGTAGAATAATTATCAAGGCAGATTCAGAATTTGTAACTCGGCACAGTTAGCAGAAAGCATCTGAGAACAGTTTGGTCTTAAGTCTAGATTTAAAACTGGCTACAGTTGGGGCCTTTTAATGTCATCCGAAAGTTGGTTCCACAGCTGAGCCGCGATAGCAGCTAAAAGCTGCTTCACCATGTTTAGTTCTAACTGTAGGTTTTATTAGCAGGTTTTTCACCTGGGACCTGAGAGGACGAGAAGGTGTGTACTGCTGAAGCATGTCTGACAAGTATTTAGGTCCTGCTCCATTTACTGATTTATAAACAAGCAATAGTGCTTTAAAGTCAATTCTGTGACTTACTGGAAGCCAGTGCAAGGACTTAAGAATTGGAGTAATGTGGTCAGTTCTTTTAGTTTTTGTTAGAGTCCTAGCTGCTGCATTTTGTATCACCTGAAGCTGTTTAATAGTCTTTTTAGGAAGGCCTGTGAACAGTCCATTGCAGTAATCAACCCTGCTGGAGATAAATGCATGAATGAGTTTTTCTAAGTCATGTTTTGACATCAGCCCTCTGAGTTTGGCAATATTTTTGAGGTGGTAAAAAGCTGATTTAGTTATCGCTTTCATGTGGGTGTTGAAATTTAGATCACTGTCAATTAATACACCAAGATTTTTAACAGTATCCTTTGCCTTCAAACCTTTTGTGTCAAGGAGAATGGCAACCCTAAGTCTTTCCTCATTTTTACCAAATATAATTACTTCAGTTTTTTCTTTGTTCAGCTGAAGAAAATTTTGAGACATCCAGGTGTTGATTTGTTCTATACACTGACACATAGACTCAAGAGGACCATAGTCGTTTGGTGATAGAGCTAAGTAAATTTGTGTGTCATCTGCATAGCTATGATATGAAATCAAATTATTTTGAATGATTTGTCCAAGTGGGAGCATATAGAGGTTGAATAATAGTGGCCCCAAGATCGACCCCTGGGGAACACCACAGGTCAAGGACGTTGGTGTTGAGGTACAGTTTCCGATGGCAACAAAGAAACTCCTTTCTTGTAGATATGATTTTAGCCAGCTGATAACTATGCCTGTAAATCCAACCCAGTGTTCTAGTCTGTGTAGTAGAATATTGTGATCAACAGTGTCAAATGCTGCACTAAGGTCCAGTAGCACTAGGACTGATGTTTTACCTGAATCTGTGTTGAGGCGTATGTCATTCAAAACTTTAATGAGAGCTGTTTCAGTACTGTGATTTGCCCGAAAACCAGACTGAAAGTAATCAAAATACCCATTTGATGTTAGGAAGGTGGTCAATTGATTAAAGACTACTTTTTCAATAATTTTGCCAATAAAAGGTAGATTGGATATGGGCCTGTAATTGTTTAGCATGGAGGCATCCAGGTTATTCTTCTTGAGAAGTGGCTTTACAACAGCTGTTTTCAGTGACTTAGGAAAGGTGCCAGACAGCAGTGATACATTTACAATTTGAAGGACATCCGCCGCTATGAGGTGAAAAACAGTTTTGAAGAAATTGGTAGGCAGAGTGTCTAAGACACATGTGGAAGAGCTGAGATTCTGTACCGTTTTTTCAAGTGTTTCGTAGTCTATCAAGCTGAACTCTGACATCAAGTTTAGTTTCCGTCTGTTTGTTGCTGGAAGTTCAGGTTGTTGAATTTGTAGTTGAGCAGATATGTTGAGTCTGATTTTGTCAATTTTACCTTTAAAAAAAGATGAAAACTCATTGCATTTATTAGTTGAGAGAAGTTCAGGCGCTAATTGTGAGGGGGGATTTGTTAACTTATCAACAGTTGAAAATAGAATATGAGTGTTATTTGAACTTCTATTGATAATGTTAGAAAAGAAAGACTGTCTTGCTTTGCATATTTCAGAGTTATATGTGCGGAGCATCTCTTTATGGATTTCATAGTGGATCTGAAGTTTGTATTTACGCCATTTTCTTTCAGTCTTCCTACACTCTCTTTTTAGAAGTTTAACTGCTGGATTTTGCCTCCATGGTGCTTTCTGTTTGTCCTTAACTTTCTTGAATTGTAATGGAGCAATGTCATCCATAATGTTTGCCATTTTTGCATTAAAGTGATCAAATAAGTCTTCAGAGTGACAGTTGACTTGACTTTAGTGAAAGTGCTTGCTCAAAGAGAGCACTTGTCTGATCATTTATGATTCTCCTTTTTACCATCATAGCGGTGTTTTGAGTGTGTGGGGACATAGACACATCAAAGAACACGCAGAAATGATCAGATAAGGCCAGGTCTTTAACAGCTGTAGAGACATCGAGACCCTTTGTGATAACAAGGTCGAGGGTATGGCCGAGAGAGTGTGTTGGCCCCTGTACATGCTGTGTTAGGGAGAAAGTATCGATTAGTGCAATGAATTCCTTGGCATAATTGTTTTCAGGATTATCCACATGCAAGTTCAGATCCCCTGATATAATAAGACAGTCAAACTCTATGCAAACAACTGATAGCAGTTCACCTAGCTCTTCAAGAAAAACTTTAGCTGAATGTTTTGGAGGCCTGTAAATTGTCAGTAATAAAATCTGAGGAGAAGACTTAATGCATGCACACAGATATTCAAATGAAGTAAAGTCACCGAATGACGACTGATTGCACTGAAAAGACGTCTTGAAAATTGTGGCTATCCCCCCACCTCTTTTATTTGCTCTGGTAGTACTCAAGAAACTGAAGTTTGGGGGAGCTGATTCGATGAGAGTAGCAGCACTGTTTGCTTGATCTAACCATGTCTCAGTTAAAAGTAAAAAATCAAGGTTGTGTGTGCAAATTAGATCATAAATTAAGAATGATTTGTTTGAAAGAGATCTGATATTGATCTGAAAATAACACTTATGGTCACTGCTGAAAAAAGTTGGCTGTTATTGCACTATTTAATTTCAAATGGTTCTAAAGCAGAGAGAAGAGAAACATTTCTCATTCAAAGCACTGAAAGCAGTGATTTATGTTTTATTTTTCAGGTTTGAAAATGCCATATCCAATACCCTGTACAATTCAATTTTATTTTATTTAATGACATTTATGTCAAAGATACAGGAGAGTGATAATACACACATAGCAGCCAATAAAATCTGTTGTTCAGTATCTGACAGCTTGTATTGTCTCATGACTAATGAAAAATGTGCCTTGTGTGCAGGGACGGATTAAACAAATATGGGCCCCTGTGCACAATATCAAACCCCCCCCCCCCTGACCGCGACGCGCGCGGGCGCGTTTGCGCATGCAGCCACCGCTTCTCTCTTTGCTGTCGCTGTGCAGGCTGGTGCACAATTGCACACAATGAAAATGTAGTACATTATTTCATATATTATAACTCAGGCCCACACAGAAATGAATTCCAGCAGCTGTTTTTATTATTAGGCTGTAATCTCCCTTTGCTGTCCAAACAGTCTACATCAACATTTTTCACTAAACGGACCGGACACAGTTGTCATATCTGACGGACCGGTAGCAGGGACGTTGATAGTATTTTGTGAGAGGTGGTGCTGATCATATTACGGGGGGGTTCAGGGGTGTCTCCCCCTGGACATTTTCGAAATTCTGGCTGTTAAATATACCCTTTTAACGCAGTTTGGAAGGGGCATACAAACTTTAACAGAGCAAGCAGGGCCCGTTTTCTGTCTGACTCAGGTGACGTGAACATTGGCTACCTGCATGATAAGGTTTTCACTTCACTGCTGCTTGACACTAACCTGGCAATAGCCAGATGAATTTCGCTCCGCCTAGCTCCACTCATCCATCTGGAACCGATCCATTGAAGTGTTGCTTCAGAAGGCTGGGCCTAACCAAAAAATGCCTGCATATGATTGAATAAGCCACTTGTCCGTCATCTATTGACGTGCTACTTCAACCACTCACATCGAAGCCAACCCGTGACGCTAATAACAGACTCACAGTCGCTTCTACGCTATGTCACATCTATGAAACTCCCGCCCTGCGTCCTGATTGGCTAAACCATAAAGTTGGTTGGAGAAATCACTCTCAATGGAAGAGGTCCCAGATGGATGTGAGTGAAACTAGGCGGAGCTAAGCGGAACGACATTCATCTGGCTAGGGTCAGGTTAGCTTGACACTACCTTGCATGGAGACATATTTCACGTTAACAGTGGAGATGTTAGCAAAACTATAGCGTTTGGTAAATGGAGATGCAGATCATCTCCCTAATTAATTTCTTTGCGCAACAGCCCACATTATGCGCTCACTCCAGCGAGACGAGTGAAATAAGTGTAGGCCTATCTGTCATCGGCATCGCCATAGGCTATTTGCTACGATATAAGCTACTGTTAGGCCTACAACAAGTCGCGATTTATTAGGCTATCCAATCGCTATGCTGTTTTCATGAACATTGCAGGAATCCACTTCATTCACCTACTCACGAGTGGGTCAGTTTCACTTTCGCAAACACGCATACACATTGAATGAGCACTCATAGCCTACCACTTCCACCTAATGTTATGCCTCTATATTTTATGAATTAAAAAGTATTTATTGATCAGGAAAACATTTCGTTTATTTTTCTTTCGGTCCGCGGTTCCATAACACCATTCAGTTGTGCCGCAAATTAACAGACAGAAGCACCGGGCATAATCTAGCCTAAATTCATGGCAATTTTTTTTTAAATCCGAGGGCCCCCATTGGCTGAGGGCCCCTGTGCACGTGCACACTTGGCACAAGCCATGATCCGTCCCTGCTTGTGTGCAGTAGAATTTTGATGCATCGCAATTCTTTCACCCAAACATACGGGTATTTGTGGGCGTTTAAGGGTGTTTTTGGGAGGTAACCAGGTACGCCATTAGCCTGGGTGCCATTCCGAACTTAGTCCCGCCCACTAAGCCATGCTTTTGGATGTGCAAACAAACGCTGCATTGCCATTGAGATCACATAGTAAGGAGCTGGCTCAAGGATTATAAAAGTATTTTCTCATGTTTAGTTGTAAAATGAAGGCACAGTTTTTATAGCCATACATGCGTGTTCACTTCTGGCTCCTTGGCTATCAATTTGGTAACGATAACGGGCTATTTGAGGTGTCAAATGTTGAGCTACTCCAGTCTACATTTTTTGACGTTAATCACTCCTATGATGTATTGCTATTGTCTATCCAAAGTAAAACGCCTGTTTCGAAGTTAATTGATGGTCAAATCAACCAAAACTCAGATTGTTTGCACCTCCAAGTGGTGTGTGACATAGGTCTGTGACGCGAGTTTGTGTGAAAGAATGCATAGTAGAATCTAATTTAATTTAATCGTTACCTGGTGAATCGTAATCGAATGGAATTGTGAGGGCAGTGCCAATGCACCCCTACTAAATAGCCAGTGACTTCTGTTCCACACTCTAGTCCAGGGGTGGCAGTAATGCACAATAAATAGTTGCCAACCGCAAATGAAACAAGAAGAAGAAGTAGTTCATGCCTTCGGTATCGAAGCAGGTGGATGCAATCTTTGATTTAACTCCTTCTCTAAACAAAGCAAGCTTTCCTTGTTGGTGTAGGTTCCACTCCAAGCAGGTCTACGGTGTTGCTTTTTTGTTTTTTGTCTATGGTCCAAGAGGGTAAGTTTTGTTTAACTAAAGTTCACCATGAGTTATAGTTGGCGTGTTTTTTGGCTTTAAGCGACGCGCCGCTCCGTCCGGCACCTTCTTCCTGTGTGTCTGTCCAATGTCTTGTATGGAGCGCTTTGGTTTACACTGCATAAAAATGCGCTACGTAAATAAGATTTGGCTTGACTTTATAGTAACTGATGTTAAGAGCGTGCTGTGGAGGCACATCGCCGTTTAAATCAATTAGATATGAGCTGACTCGTGTGCTATAAAAGTGTCTGTCATGTTTAGCCTATTTTTTGAAATGGCAGTTTTTTTTCTAAACGTAATGCTGTCACATGGTATGGTAGGCTAAATTAAATTACATTATCTCCTGGTGGCTCTCGCCTATTCTAAGCAAAGGGGCTGTCCTTGTAGTCTACAGGGTGCGTTCGTAAATTCAACCGGACACTGAAAATGTAACGCTCTGAAGAGACGGTTACATTGTTTCGGAGTGGCAAATTACAAACGCAGCCATATAGGCCTACCTTGAATCACGACTGAAGCAAGCTCGCAAACATGATGGGCTACTTCCCCATACAGACGTGTGGGCGTTTCATTGAAAATGTCAGCTTGCGGCTTAGAGGGGTTACCAGGATGTCATTTGGGAGGGGAGGGGAGGGGGTCTATCTATCATGCATCAGTCAGGAACCGTAGCCAATGAAAAATGCATGATAAGAATTTTTGTTTGTCACAATTGTTGATATCGATAATAAGTCAAGATTTTTGATACTTTCTTGATTTGGGAGCCCCCCCACCACACCAGTGGAGATAGACATTATGCCTACACTCAGTGAAAAGGTGGCTTCATATCATGTTTGTATTTCATACATTTTGAAATTCATATTAAGTTTACATTATCGATGACCAGCTAAAATACATAGTAAGTTGACTATTTCATATTGATTTTTATTTTGACTTACTTTTTTCACGATTGTCATATTGATTTACATTTATCTTTAATGTCATTACACTGTAGGCTATAGTGTGTAGCTCAAATTGAGTGCCTGTCACTTCAGCTTCAGTCATGGTTTTAGGCCAGTGGAAAATTGCCATTATGCATACAAATATGTGGATGAAATTAATTATGTTTTCTGTGTAATGAGTGTAGGAAGAAAATGTAGCCTTAAAGATGAGTGTCATGTGTGTGCTATATTCATCCATTTACTCTTGTTAAAAATGGAAATATACCAGTAAGCAGAAACAGAGAGAAAGGATTCATGACCAACAACTGTGGAATGTCGTGTTCAATCTTTGCTAGATTCCTTCAGGGTCGGTCGTTAGGGGATATGGCCCTGAAGATATGGTCAAAGTGGTCAAGCAATGAGGTCGTAAAATGGTTTGCGTACCATTAATGGAGAGGGTATAAGAAGTGTCTTTTTGTACTGTAACATCAGACTGCTTCTGTTAGCAACACGACGTGGGTCTTCGGGTGTAGTGAGACATTTCTACTAGCCTTAGAAACGTCTCGTGTGTGTGCTATGCTTTACTCGTGTTCTTTTACTTCTGTTTGTGAACAAGTTATTCATAGAAGTGTATGGGTGAACAGAAATTGGGTTGATAAAAGATGTTTTGCATCAGTGGCATTCTTCCTCAAGGTGATTGGGCTTAAGTGCTTGTTTGTTAAGATACTGTAGAAGGGGCCCTGAGTTGGAGCAGCCATCTTCTCCTAGGGTGGTTGGCGCCTTCATGTATGTTAGGTCAGCTTTTGGGTAAAAGTCACTGATGTCGGTTGTTAGGGGTTACATTCTTGTATACGATGTTGGGCAAAACAGGTGATGTGCTCATCTTGATTCCTGTCATACCATGCTTGGAGATGTAAGCTGTACGAATGTCCTATAAGAAGTGTGTCTTTTCTTTGGAACCTTAGACTCCGTTTGGTAGCAACACGATGTAGGTCTCCGGTGCCGTGAATAAAGCTCTCTGAGATTTCTGACTGACTACTGACTGGCTGAGACTTTGTTTGACTGATTCCTAAAACCTAGATCCAACATTATAAATGTTCAAAAACCACACAAGTGCACAACACAATATTCAAGCAGTAGTTCATTATTTTGGGGTGCTGTTACATAATCAAATTACAGCCCAACATATTGGTGGGGGCAAGACACGTCATGAATGGAAGTGATTGGCGAACAGCTGGTATTTCAGAGGGAATAAGGCATGTAACACATCTCGTAAGTGATTCTTACTAAAAAAGTATTAAATGTCTAAATTGTGCTCGCGCTTATTTGAAAGTTCGTATTTAGACAACTTAAAGTGTATCTCTAGCAAAAATTGTAGGGTATTTTTCTGCATTAAAACTAGGGCTGTCAAATCGCTGCGATTCATTTTGAAATGTATAACGTGTTCCAAAATGTTGACTCAATATTTTATTGTCTATGGAGTTAGCTGAAGATGGAGAGGAACGTGAGGCGAAAAGTTTCGGTTTTAAAAATGCCTGATCAGTGCTGCCGCTATCACCACACGCATCATGCACTGTGCGCAGGGCACCAAGAGACAGAGAAGGAACAAATATTTAGCCAATAAATAGTAGCTTTACTGCAAAATGTTTTTTACAACTTGTTAGAGAACATTTACAATGTCAAAATGCACCAACAGCATGTTACATAAAGATGATGCTTTCGGGTTCTCTCCATCAGAGTCCTGCACTGGTCCGTTTTTGGACACCCGCCCCTGCCCTCCCCTCAAAGTTCAGCACCAGATCCGACCCGCCGTCACCCGTGATGATATCAAAATTAAATCTGCACCTGCCAGACCCGCTAATATTAGGGCCTGTTACCCGACCAATAGGCTCTCTACAGTGTTTCCTCTACGTTGATTTTAGCATGGCGGCCCGCCAAGGCAAAATTAACACCGCATGGTATCAGAATCAGGGCAGACGCACAATGTAGTTGTGGTTGCTTTTTAAATAATCCTGCCGACGTATCCGAGCTCCCCCGCTGGCTGCCGCTCACATTGCAATTCATTTGCAATGAATAAAAAACTAGTCAGAGGTTATTATGGCTCGTCCAGTTTCACTTCACATATTATATATTGTACTGGTGTAGCCTATTTAACTAAACATTAACTTTCTTCTCAGTGTTTCCTCTTAATTTTGTAGCGGTGCCACTGCTTCAGAGGGCAGACGCACAATATTGTCCGGATTCATAGTAGGCTAAATGCCCTCTGCTGACTGGAGAAAATTGCAGTTTAGCAATAAACAGCAATGCTAATTCGAGGTACCTGTCTATTTTTATTCCATACATATATTGTTTTATAGACGTTAGTGGCATGCGCTATCAAGAGCTTCCATGTGCTACGCATGTTTGTCAACATCGCAAAAACTAATTTTCGCACAGCTTGGAAAGGTGTAGCACAATCTAAGGAAAACCCATTCATTTCTGGAGCTGATTGTATTGAAAGTATTTCCCATATCGTAGCCTATTAGCTCGATCGCAACAACAGCAAAAATGAAACATGGAGAGTGGATGTCTCCGCAGAGACACCGCTGTTACATTAGATGCGCACTCAATCACGATTCAATGCAGGAAAAAAGCAACGACTGGTAGTAGCGAAGGTAAATGGGATTAAAGGGGTGGTTCAGGATTTTGGAAATAGGACCTCATTTCCAAGTTAGCAAGTGTGATATTTATCAGTGGAGACCGTTTTCAACACATATCCTCCAGTCCTTAGTTGCAGAGTTCGCAGGTGCTGAGCTAGCGCAAGTCATCAGTATGTGTTAGCCTGCCACTAAAAACAGTCTTACCCACTCCACAGTACACCCGAGGCAAATAAATTATAACGCCAGACTATCGATGTAAATGTCTGTGTTGATAGTTTTATTTCTAACATTATTCTATCCTTGCATTTCAACGATCGCATTACATTTTGAGGGACTAGTTTCTTAGCAGCGGCGGAATTATACTTGCTCCGGTTAGTAGTACTGCGCCGAAAAGTAAACAGTAAAGCGCACTCCAATGGGGATACCTAGTAGTAGCCTTGGTAATATCAGTCCGTCGCTGAGTTGCTTAAATATCTACTACCAACTTAGGGGAACAAAGTATAACTATTGCAACGCGATGCGAGGGTAGTTATATTTCTTACACTATTCTATCAACACAGACATTTACATCGATTGTCTGGAATTTGCCTCGGGTGTACTTTGGAGTGGGTAAGACTGTTTTTAGTGGCAGGCTAACACATACCGTTGACTTGCACTAGCCTAGCACCTGCGAGTCTCGCACTTTAATGTCTGTATGTGGTATGTCTGTAAATGTTTTTAAAACTTTTTTTTTTTTTAATTTTTTTTTTTTTTATTGTCTATGGCTATGTCTATGTCTGCATGGGAAAGTAAGAAACAAAATTTCAATTCTTTGTATGACCAGTGCATGTAAAGAAATTGACAATAAAGCCGACTTGACTTGACTGGATGAAACGTGTTGAAAACGGTCTCCACTGATAAATATCACACTTGCTTACTTGGAAATGAGGTCCTATGTCCAAAATCCTGAACCAGGAACCAGGACGTGGTTTAATGCATGGGTTAACGTGACGTGAGTCAGACAAGATGGGCCTGTCTTTAGTTCCTGAAATCCTGTCCCTCTCAAGTCACGACCCCTGTGTTTTTTTTTTATTTTTTATTATTATTATTATTATTATTATTATTATTATTATTCATAACCTTATTGAGATTTTCACGGAACGTTTCAAAGCAGCACTGAAAAAATGTAACAAACAGCAATAACTTTATAGCTTCAAGAATCATAAGTTGCATGCTGCTACTCAGCCAATCAATTATGTGCATTCTGATTCAAGTCGAGTTAGTCTCATCACCATAGCAACTCCACTCACTCTCTTTGACAGCTAGTCCGGAAAAATGATAATAGACGAGGGGAGAGGAGACGACAGAAGAGACAGGTAAATAGCGACTTTTTACAAGTTCAGTTTATTTATATCTTTTTATATTTTTTTAAATTCCCTACTGATAGGTATCTAAACTTGTTCAAAGAAGAGAAAATTGGACAGCGAGAACAGGTGTTTTAATAACGAATAGACCAACAGTTATATGCAGAGATAGCAAAAGTACTCACTTTCCATACTCAAGTAGAAGTACAAATACTTGTGTTAAAAATTACTCTGGTAAAAGTAGAAGTACTGGTTTAACTTCTTTACTCAAGTAAAAGTAACAAAGTACAGGCTTGGAAATTTTCTGCCGGAACAAGCATCTCTGAACTGACACAATGTCGGCCCTCTAGGTCTCTTGATGGGATTTTAGAAACAAAATTGAGCCCTAGCACCAGGTCTTGCGAAGCTGTGTGCAAAAGTAGATCAATATAAAATAAAACCATTATTTGCCAAGGTATGGTTATGCGTTTTGTAATGCCTTATGGAAGCTCCTCATAGGACTTTTGATTACCCAAAATGCATACTGACAATAAAAGTATGCATTTCTGAGGTTTCTTGTAGACTATTTGGATTGTGTGTCAGGTTCTGATATAAAATGACTACACAAAATTGAATAAATACATAAAAGTCTCTATTTATGCATTTTCTTTGTTGGCTTCATGGGTGTGTAAGATGGGCTATACATCTGCACAACTAATATTGGATAAAACAACATGAATATTTAATTCCTATGGATTCCTCTGAATATTTCAAGACCAGAAATGTAGTGGTAAAATAAGAGGTAGGTAAACTATGAATTCTGTGATCACCGTAAGAACATGTTTGATGATGGTGGAGGTTATTGTCCAATGTTTATAACAATACAAGTGGCATTAAGTGATTCATAGAGTGTTGATGAGTGTACATATTGTTATTGTGGATAATACTGTGTGATTTTTAAATGCTAACAGTTGTAATTGGTGAATTAACTCTTTTGAGAGGTGGATAAACTCTAATAAGAGGTGGAGAAACTATTTCTGAAGTTTCAGTGGTGGGTAGGCTAAACTGCGTTTTGCCTACTTGCGTTTAGCAGCCTCCACTACATCCCTGTTCAAGACCCAATGCTGCATCTAGCCTATACTTACTGCTAAGGATATAGGCTACACTGCAGCTATGAGTTAGGGAGGCACCAAAGGTGAGGAGAGGAGGGCATTTTTGACTAAATTTAATTGAGACATGGGCTACTACTACGTGCTAACGTTAACGTTCCTGCCATCAAGCTGCAATGATTTGCCGCAAATTAATGCCTCCCAAATCGAGTCATCTTGTAGTGGTGCGTCAAGTGCAATGTATATTCCCATCCGCTATTGATTACGCAAAAAATAATAATGTTAGGCTACTGAAATTATTTGAAACTAAAGTAACGAGCCAGTTTTGTAAAAGTACCGATATTCGTGTTAAAATGTAAGGAGTAAAAGTAAAAAGTCGCCTCAAAAATAAATATTAAAGTAAAGCAAAAATATTTGAAAAATTTACTTGAGTACAGTAAAAAAGTATTTGTACTTCGTTACTTCCCATCTCTGGTTATATGTTTATTCTTCCACCAGGTGGTTCAAAGCTTGTAAGTCTCATATGTTCCAAAACTGTGGCTATCATTAAAGGCGGCAATGTGAAGCGTCACTAATGAGACCAAACACAAATATTTTGAGCAAGCGTCTGTGTCCTCAGTTCACTTTTGAGAGAGTACGCTTGCTCCAAATATTTGTGTTTGGTCTCATAGTGACACTTCACAGTGTCTCTTTGAAACGTTCCGTGAAAATCTCAATAAGGTTATGGATGCAGGTCCGGATAGGATGGTGTCACGGTCCACCTATTGGTGACCCCTACTATAGATCCTATGAGTCTAAGCCAGTGTTTCTCAAACTTTTTCGGACCAAGAACCACTTAACCAATTAAACAAAAACTCACAGACCACAAAAAAGAGTAGACCTACTTCAACAGTTGCATTACTCACTCACTGGGCCTACTCACTGAACCACCATGCTTGCTTTGCACCTTGCTCATTGTGTCGGCGGATTCATATGATTTAAACTGGCATAGCTTACTTTAACTGTTTGGATTGGCATACAAGTTGGTTCAACATTGCAAACAACTATATTATATTTTACTACGTCTGTTCATGGACCACTTGGGATAGCTTGCGTACCCCTGATGGTCCCCGGACCACACTTTGAGAAACACTGGACTAAGCCATAGTAAAAAAGTCTAATTAGTCAAAGAGCCATTGTGTTATATGTAAATAGAGGTTAACAAAGATATTGTAACAAACTGCAAGGTTGTCTCAAAAATGGTCTTTTTTGGTGCGTAACCAATACACACGAACGTCATTACACAGGCAAAACAAAGGAGGTCAATTAAACAAGCACGATACACAAACAGGGTAGTCACATATACACGGGGTAAACACATGAGGTACAACATAAAGAAAGACTATACCAGCTAACATATACATGACAAGGTAAATGCAATTACTCATACTAAAACCAACATCAACATTACACACACATACACTGCACAGCATTATGGGAGCACAGTCATCAATAGCTAGGCTCAGATCATTACACAACCCCCCCGAGACTTAGTCCATGTCCCCTTGACTCAACAGTCCACCCCACCGCCAGTCCATGAGCCTGGCTGGGACGCTGACGTTAATGCTAGGCCGCTGTCGCCATGGTGACCTCCTCCGTGAAGGCTGCACGGTGACCGGTGTTGGGGAGCCACAACCCATTGTCACCAGGTTCCACAGAGTCAGTGTCAAAGTCTCCCAATGGCCCTCAGTTGAGGCCAGGGGTCGAGCACACGGGCCAGTCGATCACGGTGGAGAGCCACAATCCTCCGACGCTTTAATCAATCTCACCACACATAGACCCACATCAGACAGACTTCTCTAAGACATCGCACGTCCTACCGCACTGACTAGTGAGTTTAGGGGAAATGCCTTTCTTTTTTTCTCCGGCAGTACACCCAAACTTTATCGCCGGGCTGGAAGTCCTGTCGCATAGCGCAGTATCGCTTTCCGCTTTGACGATTCCAGCTTCACTCATAGCCTGCCTGGCCAACTGTACCTTTCAGTCTTCTTCAGCAGAAGCTGCTTGTAGTATTCCAGCCCTGGTTTACCTCCACCCTCCGCTTCGAGGCGCTTAACCAACACCAAGTCCACTGGCATGCGAGTTTCTCGCCCAACATCAGAGCTGCGGTGGTGTGCATTGTTGACTCTGTAATCACAGCGATATGCCCAGAGCACCAGGGGCAAGTGTAAGTCCCAGTCCTTTGTCGGCTGCCCGGCCAATATGGCCAGCTGCACTGCTAGAGTCTGATTAAACCGTTCCACCAGCCCGTCGGTTTTGTGGATGCAGAGGTGTCGCTCTTTAAGCCCGGATGCCCATGCTGGCAAACCTCAGCAAACACCTCTGCCTCCTGACCGGGCCCTTGGTCGCTGTGGAGGCTCTTCCGGTGCTCAACCGCAGAACATCTCAGTGACCAGTCTGTCCGCTGTCGTGGTGAGTTTCCTGATCTGGCATCAGCGTCGCCCGCCACTTAGTGAATAGTCCATGGCCACGCAGCACGAAGTTTATTTCCCCGCTTCTGTGACTGGCAGTGGGCCCATGACATCGACGACTACCCGCTCCATGGGGAGCCCCGACCAGCATTGCTGCAGCGTGAGCCGCGGCGAAGGCCACAGGTCTCTTCTTCGCTGTGTACAGGCTGCCACAGCAGTGAACATGCAGTTCATCCGTCCAGCCTGCATCCCGCCAATAGAAGTGGCCTCTCAGCCGCTTAAGAGTCTTTGTAATGTCGAATGAGTCACCTCATCTGCCCCATGCACATGTTCCAGTACACAGGCTCGTAATCCAGCAGGAACCAGCAACTGGAAAATGTCAGATTGCCTATCGTCGCCAGTGTCTATAACAACAGTCCTGATCGCGGTTACTATTCCCGCCACTGTGAATAAATCGCTTTGGTCTCTGGATCGAAAGTGCTGATATCGCCGTCCATGGCGGTCGCTGACCGCTCGATCCATGACCACACTCGCCGAAATACGCTCTTCCTCGGGATTAAGTGCCTTCCGGATCTCCCCCTCGACATTTCCACGTCTGACCGCGACTGCGCTGTCCGCGGGTCTCCAGCTGCCGCCTGCAGTGCTGACAGGCTGCGGGTTGGTCTCAGTCTCTCATCACGATCACTGTAGGAAGGGCGAAGGTGGGATCTAATCTGGGTGCTGTTATTAGGCGCTGACTCCGCTATGAAGCCTTGAGCGGTGGCTCTCTGGATGGCGTGACGGCGTGGAGTCTCACATGCGTGCTGCTGATCTAGCCGTTGTTCCCTCACTGCATGCTGTTGCGGCGTTGACCCTCGTTGGAGACGACGCTTGGCTGGCGTTGAAAACAGCGACTCTCTCTCTCTCTCTGCTCTCTCTGCCAGGGCAGCCTGATGCGCAGCCTGTAGCGGGAATGGTTGGGTCGGCCAGGCTCCTGCCTCCTCCGGTGGTGGCAGTGTTGGCACTGGTCTGCTGCACACGGACACCTGGACAGGGCGCCCTGCCGCCGTGAAGGCTTGCACCCGGGCCCGGGTGTCGTGTCTCCATGTAAGAGGTCCTGGAGCTGCTCTCCAACCAGCCCAGCCAGCTGGCCCCCCTCTGGTTCTTTTGAAGTTCAGCAGCCAGGTGAGCTGAACGTAGGGTCCTCCTCAGCAGGAACCGCTTGTCGAGAGGTAGGTTCTCGAAATGGGCGACTGCCACTGCCACCACCACAGCCAACAGTCGTTCATGCGGCTCACGCAGTAATTCTTCTCCGCCGTGGAGCGGCTGGAAGTATGCGACCACTTCCTTTCGCCCTGCTCGCCTGCTTTGAGAGAGGATCGCGCCGACGCCCATCGCCGCTGGCGTCGGTGTCCAGGATAAACGGCAGTCGAGGGTCAGGGAAGGCGAGCACCGGGGCTCCTTGCATACGCCCTCCAGGCCGCCCGAATGTCATGACTCTCAGTGGTCCGTCCACTCAAGAGCTGGCCTTGAAGGCCAATCGATGAACGGACTGGCTTTGACCCTAATGAAGCGCCCGGTAATATGGACGCCAGGCCCAGGAAGTCTGCAGCTCAGCACCGCCGAATGGAACAGGCCAACGCCTCACCGCCTCCACCTTAGCTGGGCTGGGTCGTGGTGGCCACCTCGGGCGTTGGCTGGGTCTGCCAGGACAGGCGAATGGAAGTACCCGAACTGCCACAGCTCCTGGGTCTCGATGGTAAACGCTGTCTTCGGCCGAGCCCAAGAAGGCTAATCTGCCAGTAGCCACTGCGTAAGTCCAGCTGAAGCAAACTAGGGAGCCGGCACGCTGTCCAGCGATCGGCCAACGCGGGGAGCTGGTAGGAGTCTTCCGGTTTGGTTGAGGGCTGTGGTCAACACAGAACCGCCACGAGTCGCCCCTTCCCTTCTTATACAGCCGGGCGCGCAGTTCCAGGGGACTACTGCTTGCCTCTATCACTCCTGCCGCAGGGCCATTTCCTTGATCTTTCTTCAGCTGCTTTGTCGCTTGGCTTAACCGTGTTTATGAGGCTGAAGTCGAATGGGCGGGCATTTCGTGTCGACATCGCGGTGGACCAGGCTCGTTCGCGCAGTCCTCATCTCTTGGCGGCGAAGATGTCGGGTTACGCTGTAGTAGTCTCCGCACCTGGTTACCCCTGTGCTTCACTCAGCCCCTCACAGCCACGCCCAGTGCAGAGTTCATTTACGGCGGCTTGCCTTGTCTCACAGAGGACAGCCTCTGAGCTGAGAGTGGTGGGGTTTGCTCAACCCACCCCTCTTGCCCTCCTGGTGGGATGGAGCTGAGCAGTGGCGGCCTCAGCGAATGGACCTGATGAGACCTGTTGTTTTCGCTGTGGCTTTAGTTTCACGTGGCTCCTGTGTGGGGGAGGGGCGGAGTCTGGGATGATGACGGTACTCTTTGGCGAAGTTCGCTTCAAGCGGACTTGTGTGGAGCTAGTTGGAGAGTTCTTCATCGTGCCAGCTCTCCTGACTTCATGCTCTGTTTTCCCCGCCGTAGCAGCACTATGTTGCTCGTCCCCAAGTGTAGTGTGAACCGGAAATGTCCACCACAGCCCCCCCCATTTCTCTAGCACGCCCAGGTCGAATGCAATCATCCCCTGAATGCTAGTTAACCAAAGCCGTAGCGGTCGCCGTCTCACTGTTGATGCACACGCGACACCACTTTTGTCCATATACAGTTCCCTCTCCGGGTAACTGTTGTGGGATAAGCTTTTGCTTTTTTCTTTTTCCCAGCCTCCTGGTCTGGCTACCAGCGCGCCGGTAAGAGACCTGGCTTATCGTTTATGGTGGAGCCAGTATCGATCAAAGCCCCCGCACACCGAGTCCCATCTAGCTGCAGTCCACATACAGTCCTCTGGTTTGGCCGAGCGGCCCAGTCAGATGCAGTCCATAGCCCCTCCCCGCGGCCACCTTCTTCTAGTAACTGGGGGCCGAGTGGGAGGTGCCGGGCTGGGCAGTACCACGCGATGTCCCCGGCCGCCACACCGGGTGGCATCTGTCCCTGCTGGCGGCCTCTTCCCTCTCGGCGTGCTGCGTTGTGGTGGCTGTGCGTGGTCTGCCGCGTCACCTCCAGTTCCTCCCGTCTTCCTCCCCATCGATGTCTGGCGACGCAATGCCTCGACTCTGTTGTCGCGGAAGATGTTTTCCCACCTGCTCGGCTTCCGTGGCGCCAATGGATAGCGAGCTAGCCAGGTTGGCGCAGGTGTTCTTTAGCGCTCTGGGTGGATGCCTCCCCTGAAGCGAACGCCGCCCAGTGCCATCTCTTCATGTAGACTCTGGCTGTATCGTTGGGTAGCCCGCCGGCATATACAGCTGCAGGTCAGCGCTGAACTTGCCCAGTCTCTCTCGGTCCCGGTGTCGGCCGTCTGGAAGCGGGAGTTGTTCTCTGGCATCGCTGATGAAGATTCTCTGGCCGATCGTCGTTGCAGAGCTGCTTCGATTGCGGTCCAGCTTACTTGTCCGCCCGGTGGCAGGTCTTCTAATACTTGGTGCTTTCCCCTCCAGAGCCAACGCCACCTGTACGCCCGTTCTCTCCTACCGACCAGCCATTCAGCTCGGCTGCCAGCGGACCTGTACCAGGTATGTCGCCAGCGCCTTCGCATTGTAGTGGGGCAACTTTGACGCTAAGCCTTCTTCTACCGGCCGCTGTCGCGGGGGACCGGCCAGTTTCCATCGGCTCCCGTGTGGAGCGGGTTCAATGGCGGGATGCTGCCATCAGCCGGTTCGTTCCCTCCTGTGGCCGGGGGCGGGTCTCTTCGTCACGGTCACGCTGCAGGCTGGCTCCTGCTGGGCCCAGCAGGTGGCCCATGGGCCGCGTTGTCGAAGAGCCGTCTTGGCAGGAAACTCATCATCGCCAGGGCATCAGTTGCAGCCTTCTCCTCCCGCCCAGTAGGGGTCGTCATCCCACTTCTGACACCAATGTAACAAACTGCAAGGTTGTCTCAAAAATGGTCTTTATTGGTTACGCAGCAAAACACACAAACGCCATTACACAGGCAAAACAAAGGAGGTCAATTAAACAAGCACGATACACAAACAGGGTAGTCACATACAATACGGGGTAAAAAACACATGAGGTACAACATAAAAAGAAAGACTATACCAGCTAACACATACATGACAAGGTAAATGCAATTACTCATACTAAAACCAACATCAACATTACACACACATACACTGCACAGCATTATGGGAGCACAGTCATCAATAGCTAGGCTCAGATCATTACAATATTCTATTCTAATGAAATGCCAGCTTTTTCAAATTGTAACATTCTGATATTCAGTGTGACTTTTTTTGGGGGGAGAGGGGTTGCTGGTGGCCTGACCCCCTGTTAAAAATAAATCTAGAGGAAACACTGCTCCTTCTTAATATCCATCATGACGATCATACATTATTGAATGCATGTGGACACCATTTTTTTTAAATCAGAATGTGTGATTAACATGGGCTGGGCTAGGTTGCTAGTGACCGCTAATGTTAGCCATTTAGCCACTCATTTTACAGTCCGTATTTAATGTTACCACCCAAATTTCCTTACATTTTAACTAGGCCTTATCTCTGAAAAACTTACCTCCTCTCTGATTCCATCCTGCACATGTGTTTTCTCCAACAGTTTTGAACAAATTTGCGCAGCATGGTCATGATTCTAAGCAGATTTAATAGCAATTTAGCCTGTCGTCTTCTATACAATGCTTCTTTGTGCCAACAAGAATCCTTGAACAGTTGTTAATGTTTTGTTAAATGTACATTCAGAGTAAAGGCGGCGGGTCCGTTACGAGACCCAGTGTGTGTGTGTGTGTGTGGGGGGGGGGGATGTCTGTGAACATGAAAAGTGCAGTTGAATGGAAGGATTTTTTTTTTAATCAAATTTAAATTGTATCACATAGATTGATTGATGATTGTGTGACTGTCAGTGTTTGATATTGTGGCGGCCCGCCACAGATTAGTCAATGTATGGGAAACACTGGAATGGCCACAGATTAGTCAATGTGTGGGAAACACTGGAATGGCCACAGATTAGTCAATGTATGGAAACACTGGAATGGCCACAGATTAGTCAATGTATGGGAAACACTGGAATAGCCACAGATTAGTCAATGTATGGGAAACACTGGAATGCATTAAAAAATGGACTCGACTGTTTTTCTCATATGCTTTTGTCTTTTTTTCCTTTCTTCATGTTTTTGTTAGCAGCCAATACTTCAGCGATGAAGGCCAATATTGAGTGTGAAGATGCTTCATCACACAAGAGAGGACAAGATGAAGGAGAGAAGTGTAGACGTTCAGGCAGAACAAGTTTGGCTGACTCTGGATCCCCCCAAAAATATCATGAGGTGAAAAAGAAAAGAACGTGCTCGCAGTGTGGGAAAAGTTTCACCTCTCCATCGTTACTCACTAGCTGTGAGAAAACGGATACTGGAGAGCGACCTGACCAGTGCTCAGATTGTAGGAATGCACCTGATGAAGGGAGCAAAATGAAAAGACACACTGGAGAGAAACCATACCACTGCTCAGACTGTGGAAAAGCCTTTTCTGTATTGAGGAGTTTGATATCGCACCAGAGACTGCACACTGGAGAGAAACCATACCACTGCTCAGACTGTGGAAAAGCCTTTTCTGTATTGAGGAGTTTGATATCGCACCAGAGACTGCACACTGGAGAGAAACGTCATCACTGCTCAGACTGTGGAAAAGCCTTTATTAAATTGAATAGATTGATATCGCACCAGAGAGTCCACACTGGAGAGAAACCTTATCACTGCTCGGACTGTGGGAAAAGTTTCACCCTTTCCAACACTCTCAGGGTGCATCGTAAGCTTCATACTGGAGAGAAACCGTATCCCTGCACTGTCTGTGGGAAGAAATTTGTTAGTACAAGTTCCCTTAAGAGGCACCAAAAAGTGCACAATGGAGACAAGCCTTACTACTGCACATTCTGTGGAGGTCAGTATGCAAGGCTGTTTCAACTGAAAATCCATCAAAGGCTTCACACTGGAGAGAAGCCGTATTCCTGCACACTGTGCGACAAGCGCTTTTCTCAGCATCCTCATCTAAAAACTCACTTGCGAACACATTTTGGAGAGAAGCCGTACCACTGTTCACATTGTGGGAAAAACTTTTCTCAGAATAGCCATCTTACAGTCCACCTTAGGACACATACTGGAGAAAGGCCCTATCAGTGCCCTCAGTGTGAGAAGACCTGCACTACATTGAGTGCTCTTAAATGTCACCTCAGGGTTCACACTGGAGAGAAGCCTTACCCCTGCTCTGAATGTGGAAAGTGCTTTTCCCAGTCCAGTGAACTCAAAACACACCAACAACGAAAGACCTGCAATAAGCCTAAGCCAGGTGATCTTCAAAGTCATCTGGAACGACATGAGATTCAGCCTTTACTTCGTAGAAAGACCAGTTCACAAGGATCACAAAAAAACCTGAGAATTAGCAACCAGGGCAACCACACCAGAGCAAGGCCGTACTATTGCTCAGAGTGTGGAACAGCCTGTTCCAATGTGGATGAAATGGAACATCACCAGAGGAGCCACGTTAGAGAGAAGTCGTATAACTGCGCACAGTG
Organism: Alosa alosa; assembly: GCF_017589495.1. NCBI lineage: Eukaryota > Metazoa > Chordata > Actinopteri > Clupeiformes > Clupeidae > Alosa > Alosa alosa. The sequence continues at coordinate 17,358,113 of NC_063195.1, forward strand.
TGGAAGCAGCTTTTCAAATCTGAATGAATTGAAAATCCATAAAAGGCTTCACACAGGTGAGTGCACACACTGGCCCTCATTTATCAACTGCGCTTAGAAACCAGTGTAGATCTGATCAGCATACGATGGGGCTCACGTGTAATTCATGAAACGTTCGTATCGCTCCCATTACAGTGTAAGAATAAACGTGTGTTGATAAATATGGCGGCTGGAAACGAGCATAATTTAAATATCCCACCCTATGCTCATTTTCAAGGCCTCACCCCTAGAATTTACAACATGGAGCATGGAGGTGCATATACATGGCTGTTCAGTCGGAATAAGAGTATCTGTCATTTGTTGTTTTATGGCATGGGGTGCCTCGCCCTATTTCCTACACCCTGTGTATCTTGATGTTTTACATAATTTTATCATGATTATTACGTATAATGAAGTGGTGTGCCTGTGTTTTCCGCTTTCTGGGTCACTCATCACCATGGAAAGATAGTTAGGCTAAAACATTTTATATTACTTACAGACAACATCACCTCACCATCCGCTAGCTGCCTGTGTCCTGAATATAACTGTGAAAAAATGCAATCTCTGTGGACAGCCCAGGCTCCATAAACGGCAACAAAAACAACCTGGGCAAACCTAGCCCATAAAAGCATAACAAACTGTTCCAGCAAATCACAGACGAGAATCATGTTTAGGAGCGTTTCAATTAGCCTTATTCACCCGGCGGCCATTACGAGGCTCTAGGGTACACTTGCCATTACACCTCAGTCCAGCAGATGGTGGTGGTAATGCACTCAGTTTGCAAACTGTAAAAAAAAACTAACTGAAGAAGAAGAACAGGCCAGTGAACCCTTCTTCTTTTTCGGTGAGCTTTTTTTTGGCAGTTTGCAAACAGAGTGCATTACCACCGCCATCTGCTGGACTGAGGTGTAATGGCAAGTGTACCCTTTAGCCTTATTCTGGCCGCCGGATGAATAAGGCGAATTGCATGGGAGGGAGGGGGAGGAAGTAGCGAGCTAGCTTTCTGTTTTGTTTGAAAGTCAACAGAAGTGATGTTACCCAGCATTGCTTAGAGCACCTTTAAATCAAATCGAGGATTAGGGTAGGGAAGAGTCCACTTTACATACTCCAGTTGAAATTCAGATACTTGCGTAGACCCTTCAGGACTTTTGATAGAGCAATACAAATACATTGCCTTTCTCTCTTGATACACATACTGTCATTTGCTCAATGAACTAATTAATGTAGTATTGTAATTAATTACACATGGACTTCTCTTTCTCTCCCTTCTTTCCTCCCTCTCCCTCTTCGAAAGCCTCCGTCCAAACCCCTGTTCTCCTAGGGTCTTCTGCAGCCTGTTCTGCTCCTCCCAAAGACCGATCAACATGGCATGTTCCACTGAAGACTCTGACAATACAACTGATGGACTGCAGACATTTACTGGGGCAGGATAACACATTGACACTACCAGGGGAAAGAGGAGGTTAGTATTCATTCACAGGTAATAGTCAAGATATCAATTTGTCTTAGAAGGGGACACATTTTTTTAAGCATTAATTGATATATATGATGGATACATAATCAAATATGTTTTATATTTAATCTCCACTTTACCATGCATTTGTCCTGTTTAAAACTGATGCTCAAAAAGAGGCAAAAAATTGTGACATGCTACACCCGTGTAAAAATATTAATTCATCTATTTTTCCCTTCTTATGATACCAAGAACAAAGGCCCCAGGGTTTAACGGTTGATGGGGAACCGACCACCAATAACAGTCTTGGCGCATCTAGTACACATCACCAGACTCTGCGAGAAGAAACCAAGTCTAAGAAGAGAAAAAAGCTACAAAAGGGAGATATGCCGCACCACAGCACAAAAAGTGAAAAGAGTCTGACTGTCTCAAAGGGCCATCTTTACAGCGGCATCATGGAGAAGGAGCGATTCCACTGCACCCTGTGCTTGAAAAGCTTTAGCAGTGCAAAGTCCCTGAAAACCCACAAAGCGATCCACAAGGAAAAGAATGTCCACACCTGCTCTTACTGTGGACTGAGTTTTAACCAATCAGGGACCTTAGTGACGCATGTGAGGATACACACTGGAGAGAAGCCCTTTGAATGCTCTGAATGCCAGAAGAGTTTTGTCTCATCCTCTCACCTTCATGTACATCAGAGAATCCACTCTGGGAAGAAGCCATATGCATGCAAAGAGTGCGGAAAGAGGTTCACTCAGTCGTCAGGCCGGGACTTCCATCAAAAAATCCACACAGGAGAGAAGCCCTTTCAATGCAATGACTGCAATATGTCTTTTATAGCTGTAAAATTTCTAAAACAGCACCAACGAGTCCACACCCAGGAGAAACCATACCACTGCTCTGACTGTGGTAAGTCTTTTAACCATCACGGCAACCTGATCGAGCACCGACGCGTGCACACAGGTGAGAAGCCGCACCGCTGTTCCGACTGTGGTAAGTGTTTTGCAAGATACAATGCACTCAAAGCCCATCGGAGAACACACACGGGAGAGAGGCCGTACTCCTGCACTGAGTGTGAAATGAGCTTCCGCCAGCTGAGTCATATCCGCGCACACATGAGAATGCACACTGGAGAGAGACCTTATGTCTGTGACGTCTGTGGTAAAGGCTTTGCACAGCTACAGAACCTAAAGAGTCATCAGGAAAAAAAGCACTAAGACTTAAATTTGAGAAATGTGCATGTTACTTGGTGAGAGAAAGAGATACATCAACTATGTGATAAATTGACTATTGTAAACAATCATTACATTTTACTCTCAGTATTTCCCACTGCAGAGTTTTTTCTATAGCACTAATGAGTGTAGCACTGTAGCTGCCTGGCAGCTCTAGCTGTTGACTGCAGCAGCTCAAGCATTGAGAGCATGGAACTTTTTTTTTTTTTTTTTTGTAACAATAGAACTTGGTGACCTTGGGAAACAGAGATCTGTTCACCCTGTACACATCTGTAGTGTACAGGGTGAACAGATCTCTGTTTCAGTCCTGTTCACCCTGTACACATCTGACTTCTGCTACAACACCGAGTCATGCCACATGCAGAAGTTTTCTGATGATACTGCAATTGTGGGGTGTATCAGGAACGGGCAGGAGGAGGAGTACAGGAGCCTGGTGGAGGACTTTGTGCAATGGTGCAAACTCAATCATCTTCAACTTAACACTTCAAAGACCAAGGAGATGGTGGTGGATTTCTATAATTGGTATTTTAGTATATTTTTATATATTGTATTAAGTGTTAGTATAATTTGTATTTTAGTATATTTAGCATATTCTTTATCTTCTACTGTCCTTACTGCTTAGTTGTGTTTTTATATTATATACTTTAATTACTCTTTCTGCTGTTAAAGAATGTGTTTGTGTTGTATGTATGCTGCTGAGATCTTGAATTTCCCCTGGGGATCAATAAAGTATCTATCTATCGATCTATCGATCGATCGTTGCAAAGCAGCATTGCCGTTTTTGGTCCAAACCTCTTATCTGATCACGTCACATCTGAGTCAATGGGCTACTCCAGTAACCTGACCCTCGCCAGATGAATTTCGCTCCGCCTAGCTCCACTGGAACCGATCCATTGGAATGGTGTTTCAGAAGGCTGGGCCTAATCAAAAAATGATTGAATAAGCCACTTGTCCGTCATTGACTATTGACGTGCTACTTCAACCACTCATATCGAAGCCAACCCGTGACGCTGATAACAGTCTCACGGTCGCTTCTCCACTACGTCACATCTATGAAACTCCCGCCCTGCGTCCTGATTAGCTGAACCATAAAGTCGGTTGCAGAAATCACTCTCAATGGGAGAGGTCCCAGATGGATGTGAGTGAAGCTAGGCGGAGCTAAGCGGAACGAAATTCATCTGGCGAGGGTCAGGTTACTACTCCAGTGCCAAAAAGACAGAACATGGTCAAGCAAATAATTTTTGTTTCATAAAAATGTATTTGTTTTATGATGTAACCATGAGATGATTTCTCATCTTTTGTTACTAGGAATGTCCAACCGTTCCAGGTTACACAAATATGGGTCAGCTGAATGTAGGCTAGTTTACCTCCCAGTGTTAAATTCAGTGATTACGAATACTTCACAACTTGTATAGTAAAGTGACATTCGATGCAAACTTCATAAGATATTCATGAAATATTTACAAAGGCTGGAGAGATTAAATTAATGGTATCCAGGTTACACAAATACAATGTTGGACCTTTATTTTGACAAGTTGTCATCGTTCTGTCTTTTACATTCATGAAAGGTTTGGTATGAATGTTGAGTCATGTCTCATGAAACAGTCATGAATGCTTTATGTGCAGTTTATGACAGCTGCTATGAATGTGTTATGAACTCACCCATCAAGTAAAGTGTTACCTTAATTTCTTTAGCGGTTGGTTTCACATGTCACTAGAAAGAATCTTTATTGCCATGACAGGGTTACAGTATATATCAAGTAAGTAATTCATTGAATGTAATCACTGAACAACTGAGCAGAGATGCCTAATAAATCGTGTGGAAAATAATTATGTGTCTTGTATATATGAAGGCCTAACTCTGTAAGGGTAAACTGGTTAGTGGGACTTCTCATAGCATTGCAATCTCTTTCTAGCTTTCTGTTATGATTTTCTGTTATGTTCTGTTTTGAACACTGAATAGCTTATCTGTAAGAAGTTGTGATTCTGATCTTTTAAATAAAACAAGAAATGTAATGCCAGAGGAATTACAATAGTGGATGGAAAGCTGCTGGGTTAATGTTGGTGGGGAGATTCCTGGAAAAAAAACATTGAATCACTTCATCTTTGAGTTCAAACAAACCCTTGTAGGCTACCAAAAAACCTTGTGTGTCAGGCATTCTTGAGATATCACACTCAAGGTGGGTTTGACCTTGACATTTGACTTCATCATTGAGTCCATACAAATGTTCACACCAAATTTGAAGCATGTCGCCAAGTCACTTTTGAAGTTGTGACACAAGCTAAAGCTGGCCTTTGGAAAATGTAGTTCAGAGAAAGCCTAATTGTATACAATGGAAGACTACCTGCAAAACGGGGCTTTCAGTTGGTGTTGATGACCGCTCATTCTACACCCAGCTAACAATTAGTGATTGAATCCATGTTAAAATCAACATTACTTTGTCAACGTTAAAATAATTGAATGCGTTGCACTGCAAAATTTATTCTTTTATTTATTTATTATACGGCTCTTCACAATGCAAGTAGAATGCTCCATTGACTTGAATGGGATTTACGAACGTTCTAGCGGTCATTATTTCTTGGGAAAGGACCTCTGAAAACAAGAATGACCGCTGTCAATGGCAACGGAGTTTGCGCTTGGAATTTCATTCAAAAGTGAAAGCAGACGGTTGATCAGCTGTTTGCTTCAAGTTCAGCGTGTGTTGCGAACCACGACAAAACAGTAACAAATAAGTGTAAAGAGACATATCATGGAGTTTATTTTTTTCGTTTTCGGCAAGTAGCCGTATAATAAGCGGGATAATGTATAGAACGCCGGTCATCATGGGAAAATAAGTCCCTTCAGGGCGAAACAAGAGCTCCGCTGGCGTGTCGGGGTCCGGTTCGCCCTGTCGGGACTTATTTTCCCATAATGACCGGCGTTCTATACATTATCCCTTACTTACTTTTGCACCCTTCATTAATATTGGAGCAACGTTGAAATTCTAACTACAGATCAACGGGATTTCAATGGTATTTCCACTAAAATGAATATTGAAACAATGTTGAAATTACAACCAAATTAACTCATTGAATGCCAAGCTGTTTTCGGAAGATTTGTCCTATAGTGCCAGCAATCTAGACCATTGTTGATGATTTTTGTACAGCCACAGCATATTCTGTGTTATAGCTATGAACACTGAGCTCGTTTGAAAGGTGAGACTTTAAAGGAACACGCCACCCAATGTCAGTAGTAATATATGTTCTTACCTTAACTTTCAAAATTTCACCAACATGTAAACTTCCCAACAAGAGGACAAAACACCCTGGACCTTGTTTACACCCCACAGAAAGAAGCCTACAAAGCCAAACCCCTCCCCCACATCGGGCAATCAGACCACATTAGCATCCTGCTGCTGCCCCGATACAGACAAAGAGCAAAAGTCACCAAACCGGTTCTGAAGGAGGTGAGAATGTGGCCGGAGGGGCCGCTCTCACAACTTCAGGACTGCTTTGAAACAACAGACTGGGATATCTTCAAAACAGCTGCCACCCACAACAACCACATTGACATTGAGGGAATACACAGACACTGTGACCTCCTACATCACCAAATGCATCGATGATGTTACAGAAATAAAACACATCACCACTGGGCCAACCAGAAGCCATGGCTGACAGGAGGCGTCCACAGACTGCTGAGGGCCAGAGACAAAGCCTTCAGAGCTGGAGATGTAGCTGGCCTAAGAACAGCGAGGGCTAACCTGTCCCAGGGCATCAGGAAGGCAAAAAGGATTACACAGACAAAATAACAACACACTTCAAAGACAGCAGAGATGCACAGAGCCTATGGCAGGGCATACAGGCCATCACTGACTACAAGCCTGCGCCCTGGAGCTGTGAGAACAACACCTCTCTGCTAAGTGACCTGAACAGTTTTTTCGCCCGTTTTGAAGCACAAAATGACACTCACCCACAGAAAACCCCACCTCCCCCGACCAACCCCTGTACCTGTCCTCTGCCAGCGTGAAGAGGACACTAGCCACCATTAACCCCGCAAAGCAGCAGGCCCAGACAACATACCAGGACGAGTGTTGAAGGACTGTGCAGAAGAGCTGAAGGATGTTTTTTAGACATTTTCAACACCTCTCTGGAGCAAGCAGTCATCCCATCACTTTTCAAAACTGCCACCATCATACCCGTGCCAAAGAAATCATCACCATCAGGCTTCAATGACTACCGTCCTGTAGCACTCGCCCATAATCATGAAGTGCTTCGAGCGGCTAGTCATGTCACACATCAAAGCCACCCTACCCCCACCCTGGACCCCTTCCAGTTTGCATACCGAGGCCAAACGATCCACGGAGGATGCAATCTGCTCTGCCCTCCATCCAGCCCTCACCCACTTAGACAATAAAGACTCATATGTGAGAATGCTGTTCATAGACTTCAGTTCAGCATTCAATACCATAATACCACAACAACTCATCAGCAAACTGGACAAGCTAGGATTCAGTACCTCCCTCTGCAACTGGCTGCTGGACTTCCTGTTGCAGAGACCACAAGCAGCATGCGTGTCGGGGACAACACCTCAAGCACTCTGACCCTGAGCACGGGGCCCCTCAGGGTGTGTGCTCAGCCCCCTGCTCTTCACACTGCTAACACATGACTGTACAACCACTCACAGCTCCAACCATCTGGTGAAGTTTGCGGGACGACACAACACTGGTGGGCCTCATCACTAAGGGCGATGAGGCTCACTACAGAGAAATAGACCTGCTGGCTAAATGGTGCAAAGACAACAACCTCCTGCTAAATGTCAGCAAGACCAAGGAGATTGTTGTCAACTTTCAGAAGAGGCCACAGACAACTGCCACCACTGTCCATCAACGGAGATGCTGTGGAGAGAGTGAGCAGCGAGGGATTTCTGGGGGTGCACATCAGTGACGACCTCTCCTGGACCACCAACACGCATCACTGGCTTAAGAAAAGCCCAGCAGCCTCTACTTTAGCAAAATTGAAGAAGGCAAGTGCCACGCCTCCTGTCATGACTACATTCTACAGAGCGACCATCGAGGCATCGTCTCCAGCAGCATCACAGTGTGGGGGGAAGCTGCACAGATCAGAACAGGAAGACCCTCCCAGCACTGTTAACACAGCTAAGAGGATCATTGGAGCACCACTCCCCTCCCTGCAGGACATTTACACCACCCGCCTCACCCGCCAAAGCACTAATGATTGTCAAGGGGATACAACCCACCCTGCACCGCGAACTGTTCAGCCTCCTGCCCTCTGGAAGCCCGGTACAGGAGCCTCCCTCCCCACACCACCAGACTGGCAAGTAGCTTCATCCACCAAGCAATCAGGATGCTGAACACTCTACCCACTCCCATCACTGACAGCCCCCCAACCCCACCCACCAGCCAGCCAGGAACCCTAGGAAACTGGGATCCTGTCTACCCTAACCCCCAACACCGCCCTGTGGAACTGCACTGTGACTCGCGCAGCCTAACGTGTTGCTGCTTCACATCAAGCCTGATATACTTGAAATTACTGCATACTGCATATCAATGTAAATATACAGGTCACACAAGCACAAGTTTAAACTTCATGTAACTGTTAAGACTATATAGATATACAACACAACTACCTCTATTTTGTTTTATATATATGTCCTATATTTCTATTTTGATACATACATGTTCTATATTTCAGTCTTGCACTTTAATTTAATGTTTATTGTCTATGGCTATGTCTATAGTATGTCTATGTCTGCATGGGAAAGTAAGAAACGAAATTTCAATTCTTTGTATGACCAGTGCATGTAAAGAAATTGACAATAAAAGCCGACTTGACTTGATGTGTGGCGCAATAGCACTTGGGAGTACTTCGACCTAGCGTAGTAGTATTGTTAACACCTAATTGTAGATCCTATCACCACAGAGTTTAGAATCCATGCTGGATCGACCCTCAGCCTCTCCCTCCCCTCTGAGCTAGAGAGAGGCACACACACTAGAGATGCGCTGATGGGTTATTATTTCAACCATAACTGCATAGCAAAACTTATCACCCATCAGCACCAAAGTTTTTTGACCAATTTTCAAAACCGCACCCGCCCACCATCTGCTGGTTGTTTTAATGTAGGCTATGGGTGATGCAGCGCTGCTGACGTGAGGCTAGAAAGCCCTTGTCTGTTCTAGAAAGACTGATCCAATGCAGCAAATATATTAAAAGGCTAAAGTCGTACATTGGCTATGTTGTAGCCTATCCCTAGAATATCAGCAGCAAACTCAGTCTCTGTCTGTAAGTCTCCAAATAAAACGCGACATCGGCCTGTTGCCTATTCTGCCAGCTTGTGACAATATATCGTCCAAAATGCTTGATTGCATTGCATTCTCCACATTTTTAGCTAAATTTTCATGTACCACATCAGCATTTTTGTTCAGTGAATCTTTTGTAAATTGCTTTACAATAGCGTCGGGCCCTTGTCAGCAGCCTTCGGCTTGCCTCTTGCCACTATTCACTCCTTGTCTTCCGATGTCATTTCTGATTCATCTACAGATGTTTACACACATTCACCTCCCTAAATAGAAACACATTGACGTTGACTTCAACCTGTGTTATATCCTAGATGAGACTGCCTGGGTTATTTTGTTTCGATATTAGCCTATATATAAAACACATAAATGTAGCCTACCATTCAGGGAATAGGCATTTAAAAGAGAGACAGAGAGTGATATGACTCAGAAATGACATCGGGCGATGGCAGTGTGAGATGTTCAGAACGTAAGAGCTAAAACTTCTACAAACTCAATAACATCCACAGCGGAAAAAGAAGGTAAGAAAAATAGTCGGAAAACTTAGATGTGTAAGGCAAGCAAGCAAGTTTGGCGGTTGTTACTAAAAATGTGAACATGCACGTTGTGGCGAATTTAGGAGCAACTCCTAAAAATAATGGGCGTGTCACTCCTAACTTTAGGACTCCTCATTTTTTTCACTAAAAGTAATTCACGAAGCATTTTAGGCCTAAAAGTAGCACCTAATTCTGGGACAGCTTAAAAGAAGTCGAGAGGACTCCTAACTCACTAAGACCTATTCACAAACAGCTTTTTGTGGCATTTCACGCTATGCGATGTTTTGAAATGGGTATCGCGGCAACAGGAGCTTCAATGTGAGGGAACAATTTTGCATTGTAGGCATAAAAGGGATGCTATAACGCCACCAACAACAACCACAACTACTCATTGTCAACATGTAAATTAAATGTAACGTTTCATTGTGAATCAAATTAAAATGTTCTCCTCTTTGCAAACGTAGGCATATGGTGACAGATTAATTTAATAATGTTGCAAAGATAGCCTAGCCTACTGCATCAATCCGTAGGCCTATGTTTTATTAGGTTACTAGGCTATTTGTTTTGCCTTAGGCCTACTCTTTATTCATTTAGGATAGGCCTTTTTATTAAGTTATTCATCATCTTCCGTCCTTCGCACTACTTGTGTAGCGCACGCATTCTCAGACCTGTCACCGGTCACTCATCATCGTAAGGGAGGTGTTTGGAATCATTTTCGTGTTACAATCATCAGCTAATCAAGGTGGTCACTTCAGTCAAGCTCGTGCATGAGTAATGACGTCATCCATAGCAACGAAGACTCACTCTTAGTTTAGGAGTTGTCATTTTTCCTTACTAAGAGTAGGTCTGAAAGGCTTTGTGAATAACTTTTAAGAGAAAACTCCTAGCTAAAATCTTTTAGTGCGATTTAGGAGTACTCCTAGTGGTAAGATAAAAGGCTTTGTGAATACGGCCCCTGAACATTGGCATGGATTTGAGCGTATGCACGGTCTAAGATCAAATCTGTGCATTTGAACGCTTTATAAATGAGGCCCCTGGATGCTCAGATGGACAAAACAGTAGACCTTCTTGTGGTGAAATAAACATTCCTCCCTGAAGATCTCAGTGCACATGCCAGAGTACACTGAGGCTTCACTGACATCAATGCCACACTCGCTCAGGTCTTCCTCATAGAACATGATTGCCATTCTGCAGATGCGTCCAAGCCAGCTCTGCTAGTTTCAATATGACATCCCTATGTGATTCCAGGAGCCACTGTCTATCTGTCTCACTTTCCTCTTGATACTTCTGGTTCTTCCTGGTGTTCTGGATGAGCAGGAAGCGTTTGTTTGATGTGATTTCCTGTATTCTGGTGCATTTTGGGGATGGCCAATACTAAATTCAATCAGATTCATAGCCTACATCCTGATTTGTTGATACTGAGGCAATGATTCCCTGCAAAGGCTTGGGCTTTAGGGCCCCCTGACCCCTTGGGGGCCTGGGCCCGGTAGGCCTGTGCAGTAATCCATCCCTGTCTCTTCCCATCATCCTGTTCCAGTATCTGCTGAAGGACAGTGCCTGAAATCCAACTGAAGACTCGCATATGGCACATGATGAGGAGACTTGGTTGGCTTAATGTGTGAGAAGATTCTCTTGGCTTGATTCTGGTCACTGATCCTCTTCCTGAAGTACTCTTCTTTCTGTGGGTCATTGAACCTTTGTACTTCTGTCACCTGACTGAGAAGGGATCCGACTTGTTGCTGCTGGTCGGGAGGTTATCCAGATGAGAGCAGAGGAGAGCAGAGTTTCCTGAATGAGGCTTGTCATCAGCACATCCACTGATGTGTCAGTAGAGTTGAAATGCGTAGGCGCTAGCCCAATTCAATGGAATAAAGGATTTCTTTCTCACAGACAGGACAGTCGCAGCTTTTGATTTTTGAAATTTTCAGTATCATTCTGGTCCTCACCTGATTTTTCTAAAACAATTGACCCAAGGCAGCACTCTCCTTCCCTCTTTCTTCATCCACTGATGATGTTTGTTTGACATCAGACAGCTTCTGATTCCCTTTGAAATTCAGTGGAAGTCGACTCTCATCCAGACCATCAAGATGAACACAATGTGGCAGTCTATGTATTCATTATCCTGTAGCTCCCTAAGCTCAGGGTGGAAGTCAAGCAGGAGCCTGTGAAGACTGTACTGATCATGTTTGACCAAATTCAGCTCACGGAACGGAAGCACAAACATGAAATCTACATCCTGGTTAGCTCTCTCCTCTGCCCAGTTAAGGATGAACTTCTGCACTGAGACAGTATTTCCAATACCAGCAATCCTCTTGGTCATGACAGTTCTGATGTGTCTCTCCTGTCCAGGTAAGGGCTTGAATATATCATTCCAGTTAATTGTTCTGTCTTCTGTAGATTGTGGTCTGGATGCTGACTCTACCTGCCAAACCTCATGTTCATTATTCACCCCTTCACTCTCTCCCTCTGTGATGTAGAGCTCGGTGTAGATCTTGTTCAGAAGTGTTTGAGTCCCTGACCTTATGATGCCTTCACATATGCTCTCAAACCTCCTCTTCATATTGGCTTTATGGGTAATCAGTGATCTGTTTAGGACATGGTTGTCTGTTTGGAATGAAAACATATATCATTTTATACAACTAGTTACTGTGTAATTTTAAACACAGCTCACACACTCCACATCTGGACTGATTTTGGGTCAGGACAGCCCTCCTGAAGGAGACAACAAGACACAATTCACTGCATCCTCCATGTTAAAGAAAAGCTGATATCAACATCTGCCCACAAACAGTCCCATACACATACCGTATTTTCCGGACTATAAGTAGCAACAAGTAGCAATATCCTGGCAGCAACAATTGTGTTTAAATGTAGGTTACTGCTTCAGCCTCTGGCAAGCTCAGAAGAGGGTGGCAAGCAACTTGTAGCTTGGGAGTGCCGTGTTGGAGACTCATGGTGTAGGACGATGACTTTTCATATTAAACCAACCAACAATATAAAATATTAAGAGCTCTTTTATGAGTTAAATCGAAACAAAATTATTACTGGCCTTTATTTGTCCGAATCTGAGGCCCGGCTAAATAGAATCCTGGCCATAATTTGAGGATTTAGGTATGCACGTGTGTTTCAGGTATAGTGCAAGCACTAATCTCTGACTGAAAGTGCACAGAACTTGTGCATTTGAGAGTGCTCTCGCGTGGCTGTAGACGGTAATGTTTTATGTGGGTTCATGTCAGTTAATATGAATTAACAGAGTAAAGAGTTTAAAAACATGTTCAATGTTGGAAATCCCAGTCACTTTCCTGTCACTCTACTGGGAGACATGCCCACTTCCTGAAGCTTCCTCCACCTGAGGATAATTACCAATCAACCTCACTAGTGTGTCTCTCTTTGTGCTGCATGCGTTTGCTGCGTCTATGACTTTGTACGTTTATTTAATCATTTTGTATTGACATTAATTTGATAACTGTTAAATGTTTCACTTGGTTAAAGATTTCCTTTGTGGTTATGTGAATGTACAGTATTATTATTATAATGATCTGTATCAGTAAAGCTGGCTTTGTTTGATTGTAGATACCAGCAATATGCTTACATTGTAAACCAACATTAAGAAAGCAAACAACAAGGAAAGAAGCAAATGGCAATAGAGATCACAATTGAGAAGTAATTCCTGGACTCATTCCTGTGTTCTAATCGACACACCATTCTGGTAGCACTCATCCTGAACCAGCCAAACACCAGATATTTTACATTCAATTATATATTTTTTTAATATAAAAGTCGCACCTGACTAAGTCGCAGGACCAGTCAAACTATGAAAAAAGTGTGACTTATAGTACGGAAAATACGGTACATGAACACATTCAAACATTCCAAAGCACCACAGTGGAAGTACAGATGCAGATGTGCAGATAAATGACTGTGTGATGTTTAGATGCCCTTTTGATAGTAAAACAAAACACACCGCATTGTATCTTTCTTTCTACAACTGTCTCCAAGACACACATTCTCTCTCTCTATCCCTCCCTCTCTCACACATGTCCACACACACACACACACTTCTCCAGGGTGTAGGTGCGATAGCTGAAATCTCACTTTTGATCAGATTGTGAGTGAGTACTAGTGACTGTGTGAGAGGCCAGCAAGACAGTAACACAAATGCATAGCTAGAAGTTAAATCCAAAACCCACTGCAGAGACTAATAATTGCACAAAGACACACGTCATTCAATGCATCCTCCCCAATAAAGAAAGGCTGATATTATCTTTTCTCGGATGCTTTCTGCTAACTGATTAAATGTTCATTGCCCAGTTCACAGAGCACTCTTTCGGTGAGCACTATTACAGCTCTACCGGGTTTCTCTGAAACTCTGAGTGTTAACTATTTTGGGTGTTAATACTCCACGATGAGGGGAACTATTGAGCCCTGTGGTTAGTCAGGGGGCCAAAACTGATATTAAAACTCTGTCGGACACTTTTTGGTACAAGCATACAACCTATCCAGTATTAATATTTAACCCCTCAACATGTGTTCTAGCCAGGTTGTCAGCTTAGAAAATGTTTTTTTTGTCCATTTTAACACTATATTCTTATAAGTGGTAAAAGCGGATTTTTTCCCCCAAAGTGCTTTCATTTTCTTCCATGTTACCTACTGTAATTTTGGGCAAATGTGCAATATAATCCAATTTATGTGCAAGCATGATCATTAGGGTGGTTGTCAAGCTGATTTTTTTTTTTGTGTGTGTATGACTTTAAGCAATTTCAGGCCAATTTGTTGGGTTCCTGCTCAACATGACATACCAACATAAATGTTGAATATCTCCACAACCACAAGGACCATATACATAGAAATGGTATCAAATGAAAGCCAACACTCATGGGCTGTCTGCTGAAGTGTCAGAATCAACATGTATTGTACAGTGTAAGAGAACAGAACTAGAATATGAAAAAAACAATCTTCACCTAAAGAGAACCAGTTTTCAAAGTGAATATCAGCTTGGAAACATAACATAGTATCCCAAAACCTCTATCAATCAGTACCCCTATCTATGGGAATGAGTCAAGCCAAGTTTAAAGCTTGTAGGGAGAGACAGTGCAATGCTGCACAAGTTGTAATTCTTTAATGTCAAGGCAGTAATGTAGAACTGTAGATGGTGGTCTATGGTGCTATTTGACTGATTGATAGAGGTTTTGGGATACTATGTTATGTTTCCAAGCTGATATTCACTTTGAAAACTGGTTCTCTTTAGGCGGAGATTGTTTTTTTTTTTTTCATGTTCTAGTTCTGTTGTCTCTTACACTGTACAATAAATGTCAATTCTGACACTTCTGCAGACAGCCCATGAGTGTTAACCTTCATTTGATACCTTTTTTATTTATATGGTCCTTGTGGTTGTGGAGATATTCAACATTTATTGCTGGCATGTCGTGTTGAGCAGGAAACCAAAATATTGGCCTGAAATTGCTTGTACAGGTCACACAAAAGAAATTCAGCTTGACAACCACCCTAATATCTTACCTATTTGTGTCTTCTACCTAAAAAAATAGGGTGACAGCTTGTACCGAACATGTCCGCAAAAGTCTTAACGGAAGCCCTTTTCAGAATTGGCCCCCTGACTAGGTCGGGCATTTCGACCTTGAAAGGAAATTTATGTGTGCGCACGAAGTTTGGGACTACTTCAAGAATCTCCATAGAGTGCTGCTGTTCACTGGGTGCTTGACTAGTATAATCATTCTATGTTGTTTTTTATGTTTTTAATTATTTTACACACTTTTATACTATTGCAATTTGTATGTGTTTTAATTATTACTTCTTAAACACTTGCCCTTTTATGCTTTTATTAGCTATTCCTGTTTGCTTGTGTTTATGTAAAGCACATTAA
The DNA here is from genome assembly GCF_017589495.1 of Alosa alosa. NCBI lineage: Eukaryota > Metazoa > Chordata > Actinopteri > Clupeiformes > Clupeidae > Alosa > Alosa alosa. Next base: position 17,373,529 of record NC_063195.1, read on the forward strand.
ATGACCTCTGTGTATGAAACGCGCTATATAAATAAAGTTGACTTGACTTGACGCTATATTCTGTTGTTAGGTTACTGAGGCTGTGCCTAACAGGATTTCTTTTTTTACCTGAACAAAATGGGTGTAAATTGCTTTTCAGTAGGCTCACAGACACACCTCTGTATCCTAATCCAATTGTAGGATCATAGGCCTATTGCAAATATCAAATCAATACTGACATGAGTAAAAGTAATCAGGATGAATTAGGCTACTATTTCCAGGTTGTAGGCCTAGGTTATACTGTATATAGCACATATCAACACTAGTCACACAGAAAAAGAAGACGAAATGGTGTCACATTGTTTTTGGCTTTGCCTACTACACATGCATCCCTTCTCTCTATCCGACTGTCTGTCTTCCTCTCTCTCTGTGCATCTCCATCTCTCTCTGTTAGACCGCAACGTTTAACTTTATTTTAGCAAATAATAAACCGTGATGTTGACGCCAAATCCTCAGTGTCGCCACACCTTTGTCATGTAGTCTAAGAGATTGGTAAGTCTTCCCTTGGCCCACAAACTCTAAAGACAGTCAGAACTCACTAGACCGGTTCATTTTGTATCTGGAGCAAGATGCAATGTGGGCAGGTGAGCTTTGAACCTAAATAAAATAGACATGGCCTACTACCTGAGGGAGGAGTAGAAGTATCAGCATAATCAACCCTAGATCTTCAATTTGATTTGGGCTATCCAAGAAAATGTTGTGTAAGGTAGGCTACTAGTTTAAAGGGATATTCCACCATTTGGAGAATTACACTAATTTTTCACCTCTCCTTGAGTTAAACAATTGATTTTTTATCTTTCTCCAGTTCATCCAGCCGTGGTGTTCCTTGATTATTACGCTGGAATGAGAGTATAGTTCCAATTGGGAAAGATGAAGCTTAGCAGTATTCACAATGTCAACACCGCCCAACAGGATATACTCAGCAGTATCTGTGGACAGAACAACTAAGAACTAAGATTACTAAGACTAGTTGGCTAGTTCAAACTTTTACTTAAAAAAGCTTAACTCGTGTCACGCTGTTCGCCAACAGCAACATCCATCTTCTTTGTTTTCAAGTAGTTCTAGCAGGGAATTCAAGCCAAACCGTTGCAACTCTGCCATCAATCATTATGTTAAGCCTGCCTAACGTCTCTATACACGATGTGATTGGCCCTATCGAAGTTTACTTTTTCCAGCGCGCAAGCCAATGGAGAGTTGCTAGACTAGCCCTGGCAGACAAGTGCTCTCTTTGAGCAAGCACTTTCACTAAAGTCAAGTCAACTGTCAGACTCTGAAGACTTATTTGATCACATTAATGCAAAAATGGCAAACATTATGGATGACATTGCTCCATTACAATTCAAGAAAGTTAAGGACAAACAGAAAGCACCATGGAGGCAAAATCCAGCAGTTAAACTTCTAAAAAGAGAGTGTAGGAAGACTGAAAGAAAATGGCGTAAATACAAACTTCAGATCCACTATGAAATCCATAAAGAGATGCTCCGCACATATAACTCTGAAATATGCAAAGCAAGACAGTCTTTCTTTTCTAACATTATCAATAGAAGTTCAAATAACACTTTCGTATTCTATTTTCAACTGTTGATAAGTTAACAAATCCCCCCCTCACAATTAAGCCTGAACTTCTCTCAACTAATAAATGCAATGAGTTTTCATCTTTTTTAAAGGTAAAATTGACAAAATCAGACTCAACATATCTGCTCAATTACAAATTCAACAACCTGAACTTCCAGCAACAAACAGAGGGAAACTAAACTTGATGTCAGAGTTCAGCTTGATAGACTTCTAAACACTTGAAAAACGGTACAGAATCTCAGCCCTTCCACATGTGTCTTAGACACTCTGCCTACCAATTTCTTGAAAACTGTTTTTCACCTCATAGCGGCGGATGTCCTTCAAATTGTAAATGTATCATTGCTGTCTGGCACTTTTCCTAAGTCACTGAAAACAGCTGTTGTAAAGCCACTTCTCAAGAAGAATAACCTGGATGCCTCCATGCTAAACAATTACAGGCCCATATCCAATCTACCTTTTATTGGCAAAATTATTGAAAAAGTAGTCTTTAATCAATTAACCACCTTCCTAACATCAAATGGGTATTTTGATTACTTTCAGTCTGGTTTTCGGGCAAATCACAGCACTGAAACAGCTCTCATTAAAGTTTCCAATGACATACGCCTCAACACAGATTCAGGTAAAACATCAGTCCTAGTGCTACTGGACCTTAGTGCAGCATTTGACACTGTTGATCACAATATTTTACTACACAGACTAGAACACTGGGTTGGATTTACAGGCATAGTTATCAGCTGGCTAAAATCATATCTACAAGAAAGGAGCTTCTTTGTTGCCATCGGAAACTGTACCTCAACACCAACGTCCTTGACCTGTGGTGTTCCCCAGGGTCGATCTTGGGGCCACTATTATTCAACCTCTATATGCTCCCACTTGGACAAATCATTCAAAATAATTTGATTTCATATCATAGCTATGCAGATGACACACAAATTTACTTAGCTCTATCACCAAACAACTATGGTCCTCTTGAATCTATGTGTCAGTGTATATAACAAGTCAAAACCTGGATGTCTCAAAATTTTCTTCAGCTGAACAAAGAAAAACTGAAGTAATTATATTTGGTAAAAATGAGGAAAGACTTAGTGTTGCCACTCTCCTTGACACAAAAGGGTTGAAGGCAAAGGATACTGTTAAAAACCTTGGTGTATTAATTGACAGTGATCTAAATTTCAACAGCCACATGAAAGCGATAACTAAATCAGCTTTTACCACCTCAAAAATATTGTCAAACTCAGAGGGCTGATGTCAAAACATGACTTAGAAAAACTCATTCATGCATTTATCTCCAGCAGGGTTGATTACCTTAATGGACTGTTCACAGGCCTTCCTAAAAAAGACTATTAAACAGCTTCAGGTGATACAAAATGCAGCAGCTAGGACTCTAACAAACACTAAAAGAACTGACCACATTACTCCAATTCTTAAGTCCTTGCACTGGCTTCCAGTAAGTCACAGAATTGACTTTAAAAGCACTATTGCTTGTTTATAAATCAGTAAATGGAGCAGGACCTAAATACTTGTCAGACATGCTTCAGCAGTACACACCTTCTCGTCCTCTCAGGTCCCAGGTGAAAAACCTGCTAGTAAAACCTACAGTTAGAACTAAACATGGTGAAGCAGCTTTTAGCTGCTATGCTGCCTCAGCTGTGGAACCAACTTTAGGATGACATTAAAAAGGCCCCAACTGTAGCCAGTTTTAAATCTAGACTTAAGACCAAACTGTTCTCAGGCGCTTTCTGCTAACTGTGCCGAAGTTACAAATTCTGAATCTGCCTCGATAATTATTCTACTTTGTCTTTTTATTACTTTTTTTTACTACTTTTGCCTTTGTTTTGCTTACTAATTATTCTTTATTTTTAAATGATTTTACCTTGTGTTTTATGTTTTCTTTTTATTATGATCTTTACCTTTTAACTATTCTTTGACTATATTGCCCTTCTATTTGTTATTATCGTTTGGTTTTGTTTATGTAAAGCACATTGAATGACCTCTGTGTATGAAATGTGCTATATAAATAAACTTGACTTGACTTGACTTGACTTGACAAAAGTTTCAGTCTTTCAAAAGCTCAGAAGATAGTCCCAAAAAAGGGAAAACAGAGGATCCAAGGAAATATGAACAAATACTAACAAAAGAGCTTACGCAAACTGGAAGAGGCAGGAAACAGAGGAGCACAGCCTAAGTCCTTGAGTCCACGATCGACGAAGCCAGACACAGACTGGAGAATGCGGAAACCTTTGTAGGGGAGTTAATGATGTGGTGATTGTAGGCTAATAGGCAGGTGAGTGTGTGAGATTCCTTGCAGGTGAGTAGTCAGGGAGCTAAGGGAGGCAGGTGCTGGAGTGGTGTGGCGAGGGAGAGAGGTGCTGGAGTGGCATGGGGAAAGCGGGGGTGTGGCAATAGGAGAGTCAGGTGCTGGAGTGGGAGTGGTGGCGAGGGGGGGCGGGCCAGGGTGGAGTGGAGAGGTGGCCAGGGGGTGGCTGGAGTGGCATGAGGGGGGCGTGGGAGAGGGAGAGTCAGGTGCTGGAGTGGGCATGAGGGGCGGGGGCGAGGGGTGTGGCAGTAGGGAGAGTCAGGTGCTGGAGAGGGCATGAGACAGGGGTGTGGCAGAGGGAGAGTCCAGGGTGCTGGAGTGGCATGAGGGGCGGGCGAGGGGTGTGGCAGTAGGAGAGTCAGGGGTGCTGAGGGTGGCATGAGGGGGTGGCGAGGGTGTGGGTAGGAGAGTCAGGTGCTGGGAGGCATGAGGGGGTGGCGAGGGTGTGGCAGTAGGAGAGCAGGTGCTGGAGTGGGCATGAGGGGCGTGGCGAGGGGTGTGGCGGTAAGTCAGGTGCTGGGTGGCATGAGGGTGGCGAGGGGTGTGGCAGTAGGAGAGTCCAGGTGCTGGAGTGGCATGAGGCGTGGCGAGGGGTGCAGCAGTAGGAGAGTCAGGTGGGGTGGCATGGTGGCGAGGGAGAGTCAGGTGCTGGAGTGGCATGGTGGCAGGGGTGTGGCAGTAGGAGAGTCCAGGTGCTGGAGTGGCATGAGGCGTGGCGAGGGAGGTGTGGCAGTAGGAGAGTCCAGGTGCTGGGTGTGGTGGCGAGGGGTGTGGCAGTAGGAGGAGTCAGGTGCTGGTGTGGCATGGGGCCGAGGGGTGTGGCAGTAGGAGAGTCAGGTGCTGGAGTGGCATGGCGTGGGCCGAGGGGTGCCCAGTAGGAGAGTCAGGTGCTGGGAGGCGTGGCGAGGGGGCCGGTGCCGACAGGGGGAGAGCCAGGGTGCTGGAGTGGCATGAGGGGGCGTGGCTCGAGGGGTGGGCAGGGAGTCAGGGAGAGTCAGGTGCTGGGAGGGCATGAGGGGTGTGGGCAGTAGGAGAGTCAGGTGCTGGGAGTGGCCGCGGGGAGTGGCAGAGGAGAGTCAGGTGCTGAGGCATGAGGGGGCGGGCCGAGGGGTGTGGCAGTAGGAGAGCAGGGGAGAGGCAGGGGCCGAGGGGGTGGCATAGGGAGGGGGCTGGGTGGCATGAGGGGGGGTGGCGAGGGGTGTGGCAGTAGGAGAGTCAGGTGCTGGAGTGGCATGGGAGGGGCGTGGCTGAGGGGTGGCAGTGCAGGGAGAGTCAGGTGCTGGAGTGGCATGAGGGGGCGCGGGTCGGTGGGAGAGGTGCTGGTGTGACAGGAGGACAGTACACATTGGTCGGGTTATCCGGACAAGGGCCGGTCCGGAAATCATTCAGAGTAAACATGGTCTAGTGTTATCCAAGGCAGTGAGACATGCTTGTTGCACCCCTCCAGTTGGATTTTTAAATGCATGCTGGTTTGCCACCCCCTCCAAATCATTCAGAGTAAACATGGTCTAGGGTCTGAGATTTTTGCCCAGACCCTTAATCTTTCCAGATTATCAGGGTACAAAGATTTTCAGGGTAAAAAACATACTTTCCATACTCAAGTACAAATATACATCTGTAAAAAAAGACTCTAGTAAAAGTATAAGTAGTGATTCAGCTTTTTTAAGTAAAAGTAACAAAGTACTTAAAGTATAAAAAGTAAAAAGTAAGAGCCTTTTTGAAGGACTTGTTTCTGTTAAAAGAAACGGACTGTGGCCTACAATGGTATATTTCAAACTCCTTAACAACTATTTCATTTCATTTCACAAAAAAATCAACCATTCTTGGTGCCTACTACTAAACCAGGTAGTGAGGCAGTTAAGCACAAAATAAGCATACAATTGATTTAGAATGTTGGGGGGAGGGGGGTAAATGACCCGGTACTGGAACATGTTATGCATAACAGGTTTAACTCACAGACACAGATTTACAGTTGGCCTTGGGTGTGGGTATTTCTGTAGAAGAATCAACACAAAATCTAATCTAGGTGGATTACCTATGGTGATGCCCATGTCTAGGTTATGAAAGCAAACATTCCATCAGAGGTGGCAAGTCCCAAGTAAAAGCAGAGAAGGGCAAGTCCAAGTCACATCAAAGCCAAGTCGAGTCCAAGTCCAAGTCTCATCAAAGCCTAGTTGAGTCCAAGTCCAAGTCACATCAAAGCCAAGTCGAGTCCAAGTCCAAGTCCCAATCTCTTTCAAGTCCTGAACAAGTCATCAGGTACTCTTCACTTAATAATGCCATTATTAGACTATCGATCATAATTTTAGCACTTCCATCTAATCCACAGTATTGTTTTTATAAATACAGATTAAAATATGTTCAATGTTTCTGTCTTGTAATATTTTACGACATATGACATACGACATACCTGTGTAATATACACATGTGCATACCTGAGTAATCTGTACAAAACGGATAGCTACATGACACTCAGCACAGCTGCAAATATATATATATATATATTGTTTTTCAAAATTGCGGAGCCCACTGTAAGGATGAGTAATAATTTTGTTTTTAAAGTATTCATTTCTTAAGAAATACTACACATTTGATGCTATTTATCTCATTTGTAAATTGTGCACTGTCACTTTAAGCCCATTGTGTGTCACTGTCCACACGTTCTCATAATGATTTTATTTTACCAGCTCCATTCAATTATAGCCTATGGCTAGTCCTCAAACTCAAACATTTGTGCCACATGTATAGCACAATATTAACAATGATAAGTTGGCACAAATAGCTTTCATTCCTGTTTGCAATTAAAAGTGAATTATGAGCCTGGTAGCCAGTAGCCACCTAGCTACAGTAGCTGAGTGGAATGCGTTTCAATCGGCATATCATGTGCTTCATGTAAATAAATTATAGAATACTTCAAGACTCACCAGTTCCATTACACAAAGGCAAAGACAACTCTTCATATTCTTGTCCACTTTCCAAATCACAGTGAGTGCAGCTAGTATGTCATAGTGACCTGGATCTCATAGTTTATAACAGTAGGCTATAGTGAGAACCGGATAAATTCGCAATCTCCTCTAATCTCATATTTGTTGACTTCACGATTTCCTTTTATACGTTTCTATTTAAAACAAGAAATCAATCATCATTAACAATGACAAGCCAGCTGGAACATACTAGTTTTCTCCCTCTCGCGTAAGGCATGCGTTCTCAAATAAATGCAGTAGGCTAGCATAAGTTCAAGTTGGATCTTAATGGAGAGGACTCGAAAAGTATCATCTTTATGTAACATACTGTTGGTGTATTTTGACATGAAACGTTCTCTAACAAAAGTGCAAATCAGTTTGCATTAAAGCTACTAGTGATTGGCTAAATGTTGGTCGTTTCTCTGTCTCTTGGTGCCCTACACACAGTGCGTAACGCATGTGGGGGTGGCGGCAGCACTGAACTGTGCTCTGGCCGCTTGTCTCCGCTATTTTTTTTTTTTTTTAGTCGCGGTGGGAAAGCGTCTCTGGGGTGACTGGTCCACGATCAGGAAATTTAGTTTTTGATTCGAGACATGTCAAGTCATCACAAGTCAAAGAGGCAAAGTCCGAGTCAAGTCTGAAGTCGTTAAAAAGTCTGAAGTCATTAAAATCATGACTCGAGTCCAAGTCATGTGACTCGAGTCCACATGTCTGCATTCCACGTGTCAGTGTTGCATTAATCCCATACATACTGTATTGTTTTGCCATTGTTTTCAATTTATCTCTCTATATAATCATCTCTATTCACCTTATTTACGCGGCGGCCATTGTAAACCAAAACTAGGCTATGGGGTACGAAAACCATTTCATTGTTGTGTTCTATGCATCTGCCAGTAATTGCTGAGAATGTGTGAATGATAGTCAGTGTACCCTGCTATAGCCTCCTCTTGGTTTACACATGGCCGCTGCATGAATGAGGCAAATAAAAAGGCTGAAGATGTCTGCATGCGGCTGTTATTGGCTAATCTGCGTTCAATGGACAAGGCTTAGCAAAAGCTAAGCGATACGTCTTTTGTTTTTTCAAAGACTTACGATGGTCTTGGCTCTTCAGGCAGTCCAACTGAAATGTCAAATGAAACTTGGGCTTAGCCCAATAATTAAAAACAGCCCAAACAACATTTTTGTGATTGTTTGTTGTGTTGTTGTCTTCATGCTCGAAATCTCAACAACAGAGAAATGAACTGCTCCAACTGGTCTCAGAGATGTGGGAAAATACATTGTTTAAGAGCACATGTTAATGTAGTGAGTGTGTAGAGTGTGGGCGCACAACGATCTTTTTTAGCTCGCCGGCCAATTTTCAAAACCCAATGTGGTCCTTGAGCCAAAAAGTTTGGCCACCCCTGGGTTACGGTATTTCAGTGATGAGCTAGTTTACTTGTGCAAGGTCACAGAGCAAAGGGCACCGACAACGGCAACCACTCCTATTGCCTCTATGCCAATCCTTAACAGAAAAAAATGACATATGTCAATGAACCACAATGACATCAACAGATGGTAATCGGTGTGTTTGAATTCCCGTCCATGTAGCACACCAGTACATTCCACAGTGGGGAGAAGTTCACCTTAGATTAGATTAGATTAGATTCAACTTTATTGTCATTGCACAACTAAGGACAACTAGTACAACAAAATGCAGTTAAGCATCTAACCAGTAGTGCAATCATGAAAAGTCCTTTTCTTTATAACAGTGCTTAAAAAGACATAAAGACAGGGAATGACATAAAGACACAGACATAAAGACACAGATCATGTTATTGCATTATTAAGGTGTATTAGCAAATAAAGAACATAGTTCTGAAGAATCAGACAGTCTATATACAGAATGCAGTATGATCATATATATTGCATTATACAACAATTGGGTTCTATGGAACTATTTATTTGTTTCTGATTGGCCGAGAGACGTTCCATGAGTTGGAATATCCCTGGACATTTCAACTCAGACTTTGCACAGCTAATAATAAATCACTCCGCGATACAATGCGAAGATTTGACACAATGTTCCCAGCTCTCCACTATTTCAAGCAATGGGTTACTCCTTAGCAAACCATAACGAAACAGTGCTTCACCACATCTGTGGATTAAACCACACAGTCAACTCAATGTAAGTAAGATACAACATTTCTTTCAAGAAGACATGTAAACCACCAAGACCCGTAACGAGGGATCTGGAATGTTGGTTACCTAGCAACCAAGATGCTGTCTATTGAAAATAACTATTTTTGATGATTAACGATGTCAAAATTAACATTTTTAAACAATAATGGGGTGTTTTCAGATTATTTAGTTTGTTGTAGAATTGTATAAAAGCAATATAGCACTTCGTGGATCGTGGGATTGGTCATGGATATTCCCATCGCTGTTGTTGCTTTCGCCCACGGCCTCCGGCCTTGTGACGGGTCTAACAACACCCGTGGGAATATCCATGACCAACCCCACTCTCACTCGTGCTATATTGCTTAATTGTTGAGTTGCATTAATAAAGTGCATAGTGGTCGGAGGTAGACAGACAGTCCAAGTCCATGTGCAAAAGGAGACAGGACTGAGTGGGGTGGGGCAGGGGCTAGTGACGGGTCTTGGTGTTGGGCAGCGTTAAGGTGTTGTGAAAAACCTTGTCTAAATAACTATTATATTTCCTTATTAGCTGCATACTTGAGGTTTCTCACATACTGGAACTTCAAGAAACATAATGTGGTTAACTGAAAGCTTTGGATAAAAGTCAGCTAAATGACTAAATGTAAAAATGATTGAATAATTCTTAATTCTGACTACACAAATTCTTCACACTATGAACTTACATCCAGTACTATTTGGTATTGCAGGGGCCAAATTGTATACATTTGTTATAACTAATATTTAAATGATACTTAATGTTTGTGAGTGTGTGAAGAATGACAAAGATTTATGGTCCAATATATAACTGTATTAATTGTTAGTTCCTGCTTTCAATCCCTTTTTCACCTAACAAAACCCATTTGCTGCCATGGCCCCCATGGGCCAAACCGAGGTACTTATGATTCTAAATCTGATCAGATCCCCTTTGTGAGTTTATTTTTTATCATAAAATGATCAATTGTTATGAAAATGTGCGCTTAACCGCTCCACTGAGGGGTGAACTTGCAGAGAAACAAACAATCTGTTTGAGGTAAGCTTGTTGGTAGAATAGGCCTAGTAGGACATTTTTAAGATGGAAAAGCAAACAAAGAATATGATGATTTGATGTCTGTACATATTGTAATAAAGCACTGAATTCAATTTAACCATTGTTTTGGCGTTGCCCTTTAAGTGGTACATAACTAATTAACTCACCTATGCGTTAACACAAAAGTAACACGACTTTTGTCAAGAAATTTGAAAATATAAGAGGAAGTATAGATATTTCTGTAAAAATGTAGGGGAGTAAAGTAAAAAGTTTTTAGAAAACAATAAATACTCAGTAAAGTACAGATACTTGAAAATGCTACTTAAGTACACTTACTTCCCATCTCTGGTTTTGGGCTTAACAAAAAAGTATCTGTGTCTGTTAAATGCAGTCGCGCACACAGTGTCTCGGTTTTAGTTACGAGAAATCTGGTCAAAGACAAGCAAGCAATACCAATAAATATAGGGTACTGATAGCACATTTGAACAGAATTGAAATAGAACGAGCTAGATAGATAGATAGACAGATAGATACTTTATTGATCCCCAAGGGGAAATTCAAAGGTCTCAGTAGCATCACACACAACATGCACTTCCAGCAGAAATAGTAAATATAAGTACAAGTATAAACATATAACCAAACTCACTGTACAATAGAGACAGTAGAAGTTAAGAAAAACTAACAAAACTAAATACTAAATATACTATATAAATTAAATTTAAAAAAAATCCACAGTGTGCTTGAGGGTGATCAAACATGAGACGCTTGCAGTGACAGGGCCGGTACTGGCCTGTAGTTCTGTGTGCATCGTGAGGTGCTCAAGAGAGTGAGTGTGAGTGTCTTGGTGAAGGTGCAAAAAGTAGTCCAACCATAGTCCTGTAGTTCTGTGTGCATGGTAAGGTGCTCAAGACAGTGAGTGTCATGGTGAAGGTGCAAAAAGTAGTCCAACAGTATAGTCCAACAGTGCAACAGTGCAAGAATAAGGTCTAGAGACCAGCATAAATAATATGGACAAATAGGAGAGTAAAGTAAGATAAAATAAAAAAAAAACTATGTCAGTGCAAGAACAGGTTGAGTAATAGGGTTACAGCCATTCAGTATGGTTCATGTTTTTGTGGTTACACCGTGTTGACAATTTTACCCAAATTCAGTTAATACTCTTTCAAAATTAAATAAATCCAAAACTTTAAGATTAGGGTTTGATGAACATGATATTTGAAAATAATTTGTCAAATTATTTTCAAATTTTAACAATTTTAAATGTATGTAACCCATATGTACACAAAAAAATGAGCGTCACGTCATTTACCCTTATTCAGTATTGTAGCAGAAGCCTGACCGCAGCCATTGGTCATGTGTGCTAATATAGCATGAAAAACAGTATAGCAGTAAAACAGTAGTAAAAACATTAGGCTGTGGACATTAGTAAAACAGAATTAAAACAGTAGTAAAGCAGTAGTGGGCAGTCAGACTATCTCTCCTCTTCCCTTTAGTGAAGCATTGAACAGTTCAATGGCCCTGGGGACAAATGACTTCCTCAGCCTTTCAGTTGTGCATGGCAGTGAGCGAAGTCTCCAGCTGATCAAGCTCTTTTGCTTTTTAATAGTGCTGTAGAGTGGATGACATTCATTGTCCAAGATGTTGATCAGTTTGTTCAGAGTCCTTTTGGCAGATATTGAAGTGATGCACTCCAGTTCAGCTCCCAGAGCCAGCTTTCCTTACCAGCCTGTCAAGTCGAGAACATCCTGAGATGCTTGCTGCACACATTGAAGGACTGCAGCCTCCTCAGGAAGTACAACCTGCTCTGCCCTTTCTTGTAGAGTGCGTCAGTGTTGGCAGACCAGTCCAGTTTATTGTCCAGGTGGAGACCCAGATACTTGTAGGTGCTTACCACCTCCACATTGACCCCATCAATGGAGACTGATAGCAGAGCGGGCTTAGACCTGCGGAAATCCACCACCATCTCCTTGGTTTTTGAAGTGTTGAGTTGAAGGTGATTGAGTTTGCACCATTGCACAAAGTCCTCCACCAGGCTCCTGTACTCTTCCTCTTGCTCGTCCCTGATACACCCCACAATTGCAGTATCGTCAGAAAACTTCTGCATGTGGCATGACTCGGTGTTGTAGCAGAAGTCAGATGTGTACAGGGTGAACAGGACTGAGAGAGAGCACAGTTCCCCTGTGGCGCTCCGGGTGCTGCTGATCACAGTGTCAGAGAGACTGTTCTTCAGTCTGACGAACTGTGGTCGCTCGGTCAGGTAATCTGTAATCCAGGTTACCAGGTGAGCGTCCACACCCATCTGCAAGAGCTTGTCTCCCAGTCTGAGGGGTTGGATGGTGTTAAAAGCACTTGAGAAATCAAAGAACATGATTCTCACAGCACTTTTCCCCTTGTCTAGGTGAGAATGTGTTCTGTGTAGAAGATAAGTGATGGCATTGTCCACGCCCACTTTCTTCTGGTGTGCAAACTGTAACGGGTCTAGTGCATGGCGTACCTGGGGTCTGAGCATACCTAAGACCAGTCGCTCCATTGTCTTCATCACATGTGATGTTAGAGCGACAGGCCTGTAGTCATTAAGCTCAGCTAATTAGAGGGAAAGAGGTAGAGAGATAAAGGGAGTAACACCAGGAGTTTGTTTACAGGGCAATGGTAGTGTAGTGGTTTAGGAGCTGGGCTAGTATGCAGTAGCCAGAAAAAAGTTGTGGGTTCAAGGCACTTTACCCTGAGTTGCTCTGGAGAGACTAGTGGCATATAAGTCACTTTGGATAAAAGTGCATCCAAATGAATGAATATCTTCATTAACATCTTCTTTAGCCTAGCTCGCTGAAATAATGATCCAGTTTGAACATTAACAATCAACTTTTGAGTTAACAGACTAATGCACATTCTAAATAAGCATGGACATTCCTAGATGTTATCAACTTAAATAAGAAATATTGGTAACACTTTACTTGACGGGTGAGTTCATAACACATTCATAGCAGCTGTCATAAACTGCACATAAAGCATTCATGACTGTTTCATGAGACATGACTCAACATTCATACCAAACCTTTCATGAATGTGGAAGACAGAATGACAACAACTTGTCAAAATAAAAGTCCAACAAGTCCATCACAAAGCAGCATTGCCGTTTTTGTTCCAAACCTCTTACCTGATCACATCACATCCGTCAACAGGCTACTCCAGTGCCAAAAAGTCAGAACATGGTCAAGCAAATAATTTTTGTTTCATAAAAATGTATTTGTTTTATGATGTAACCTTTGCAGATGATTTCTCATTTTTTGCTACTGGGAATGTCCAACCTCTCCAGGTTACACAAATACGGGCCAGCTGAATGTAGGCTAGTTTACCTCCCAGTGTTAAACTCTGTGATTACGAATACTTCAAAACTTGTATAGTAAAGTGACATTTGATGTAGACTTCATAAGATAATCATTTACAAAGGCTGGAGTGATTAAATTAATGGTATCCAGGTTACACAAATACATTGACTCAGATGTGACGTGATCAGGTAAAAGGTTTGGGTAACACTTTACTTGACAGGTGAGTTCATAACACATTTATAGCAGCTGTCATAAACTGCACATAAAGCATTCATGACTGTTTCATGAGACATGACTCAACATTCATACCAAACCTTTCATGAATGTGGAAGACAGAACAACAAGAACTTGTCAAAATAGTGCAACAGTGCATTGTCCAAGATGTTGATCAGTTTGTTCAGGGTCCTAATTTGTGCGTAGTTGACCATTTTTCATGTAAAGATATTTGCAGTTTGTTTCGTAAATGAATTACAACATTGTGAAAGATGGTAATTCCAACGTTAGCCCATTCACAGCCACACCGAATTGTACAAGCATACCAGTAACAGGTCTTACTTGGGCTTCCCTTGTCGATGAAAATACCATGAGTCAGAGGATTAAACACATCAGGTGTATTCGTCCATAGGCTGTACATAAACTACTGTTAAGTGACATACTGTAGCTGGCAGCAAGATCTAACTGTTAACTAGCATAACAGAGTTGTATTGTTTAACTACGTTGGTGACGTACATCGTTCGAGACGAGAGATGTAGTCCACTGAGCGCATTCACACAAAACCCAACATAACTTTTGCAGTCTATCAAATAACAGTACTTTCTTGAAAATGTAGTGTTGTCACGATACCAAAATGATACGATACCTGCCATAAATATCACGATGCTCGATACTAAAACGATACTACGGCGAAATCCTAAGATATCTGGAGAAGAAAGGACTCATACCTCCTCCAAGTGTATTGAGTCATTTGTGTTGAATTTGGTGCACTTTTGTAGTGTGTAGGTCAATTCTGGGTTCTAAACTTCTTAACTTCCCACATAATTATTATTTTTTTATAGTCAGTAAAATAGTAGGCCTACTTTCTGTGATTAAGTCCTTTATTGTTTGTTATAGTTAATTTACATTGTGTTGAGTTTTGGCAATAAAGTAGCTTTAAATAGCCAAACTAGGCTAGATCAAGGTCAGTGTTAAAATTACTGCATGCAAATCACTGAATGCTATGCAGAGGGGCCAATCTTTAGGCCATCTGATGTACAGTATAGGCAGAGGTGGAAAGTAACTAAATACATTTACTCACGTTACTGTATTGAGTAGTTTTTCTGTGTATTTTGTATTTTTTAAGTAGTTTATAAAATCGGTATTATAAATTTTACTTGATTACTTTTTGAGTGAAGTATTGTACTTCGCTACATCAAAAATCCCATCCGTTACTTGAGTAAAAAAAAAATTAAGACTAACGAAAACAGAAAGGGAGAGTAGCCTAGTGATAATGATCAGCATGTAGCCTACAACAGGACATGAATCAAGCTGGCGCCATGCAGTCTTTCTGAAAGTGATGGAGCTGGATCACGAGATGAATCAGATTAGCCTAACCTATAAAATTGTATTTTTCGCTATTCCAATGTGTTGTCTCAGTTCGTTTTAGCACCAATGATTGCGGAGATATTCAAGCAAACACCATGGAATTTCGTGTTTTGAAGTTTGTGCTCACCTTTCTATGGAAAGAAGTTTATTAGCAGTTGTTTCCCCTCATTTTGATGTCTCTCTTTTTCCTGTTTTGGCCTTTGTTTTTAGTAACCTGACTTGGCTTTCTTGGCGAGAAACACATTGCACCAACAGCACAACAATTAGCGGTCCACTACTAGCGATGCTCAACTAAATAAACAAAAGAGACTACCTTATGAATCGTGCAGGCGGACTAAACCATTTAGCTCTTTAGCAAGGGAGAGTGAGAGTGACCTTAGACAGTTTTCACTATGTTTTGTAACGTTATACAAAATCCAGTCAGTCAAACTTTACATTTCGTCTGACATTCATTTTTACATTTAATTTGGAAGTTAAAATATTCAGGTAAAATAAATATATGGCGGAAATAAGTATTGAACGCTTTTTTTTTTTCCAGTAATTAGCCTAAACTTCCAGTGAGTCTATTCAAAATGTTCACCACACATTATATTAACACACATATAAAAAATCCAAACATAAGAGTTTTGTGTATTAAAAAAAGTATTGAACGTGCCTACTGAAATTTCTTCGGTACTTTGTGGAAAAGCCTTTGTTTGTAAAGACAGCTTCAAGACATTTCCTGTATGACAAAACTTATTAGTCGCAGTATCAGGTGTGATTTTGGTCCATTGTTCTAAACAGATTCCAGGGGTCCCTCTTGTGAATCCTGATCTTTAGTTCCAGATTACTTCCAGAACTGTTTGAGCTTTTGGCTTTTATCCATCATGAAATGTTTCTTGTGTGACACCTTGGTAATGAAAAACCTTTTTATAGCCCATCAATATGTAAGCTACTAACCAAGCTTATATTAATTTGCGCAGATAGAAAGGATAACTAATCTCTAACTACTTACAGATTCCAGCTCGTTCCTTCCCTTTCCTTGCCTTAGTGCTTTTTTCTTTAGCGTGTTCAATACTTTTCCCTGTGTTATTCCACTTCATTACACATGACTCTACTTATGGAGTTGTTTGGATTTTTTTATGTGTGGATTACCTGAGTTATTACTAATGCCTGATGAAAATGTTGTGCCCCTGTATTCCACTTTTCAAGGGCCCTCTCCTCCATTGCCCTATACTTCCCACTTTCCCCGAAGTTCGACGCCCTTTAATCTGCTGAACCTTCTGCTCGTTTCCAAATATAAAAAAACTCTGCAACTCAACATTGGCCTGCCTGCCTCAGCTGCCTGTGAGGGGCTTTTCAGTTGTGCTGGATTACTGTTCACTGCAAAGCGACCCAAGGATGAGTGCAACTAACTTTGAAAATCAACTACTGCTCAAACTTAAAGGAGAACTCCGGTGATTTTTCACATAGATCTCCATTTCTCAACATCCTTATCAGGCAAGTACCTCCACTTTCGGCCATATTGCAACACTCTTTGGGCACTTATCGTACATCTATTTCGGCAGAAATAGGTGTGCGTCAAAACTTCACGACACCAATCTTGCTCCAGCAGCGAGATCACAACAGATGATTGGCACGATGTCTTCACAGCACACCACATGATTGGCTCAATGTATTTTACAACACACCACATGATTGGCTCAATGTATTCACATGTCAACGTTTTGCCGCGGAAGGGTTGTGATATGTGTAGACAACTGTTACAAACTAACCCCATGCATTACTATGGAGGATTTTTTGAGTGCTGTATCTCCTCATTAGAAAGTCTCTGGTAAAACTGGTTGTTCTGGTACCCACCACCCCCCCAAAAAAGTAACTAAGTAACTTTTACTTAAAGTACATTTTAAATGAACTACTTTTTACTTTTACTTGAGTACATTTTCAGATCGGTATTTTAACTTGTACTTGAGTAATATTTCATCAAGGTATTGGTACTTTTACTTGAGTACAATATTTTCATACTTTTTCCACCTCTGAGTATAGGCTACCCTAGGCCTTCCCGTGTTCATGGGATTTCTTTGACAGTTGCAAAGGAGAAAATGTGAGGATAGTTTTCTTTGCGCCCAGTGTACAAGTAGGCCTACGACATTCCAACCACTCAGGTCTTCGTCAGATAGGCCTACACCATTACCTGTTGCAATATATCTGTGTGCATTCCTACATTACGTCTATTTCTTTGATAACATGATTTGCTAGCATGTACTGTAACAATACTCCGCTATAATTATTAGGACTCAACACGCTTTGGTGGTATTATGCTGTGGGCTTTAATTAGCGCATTTCAGGTAGCCTATCCTACATCTGGGCAATAATTATTGAACAAATTGCAGTCTACATGCCATGACAAATATTACCAGTAGTAGGCTATTGACCGAACATGAAATAGATAGTTTACAAGTTATGGTAATGTTATTCTGGCGTGAACATTGCGCTTTCATCACGTTAGCACCCTATGATTACAGCTCGTTATGTCTCGTCAAAATGATTACAGCTCGTTATGTCTCGTCAAAATTCATTGATGAAGGAAGGTTCGCTTTATCCCAGAGAACCATACTCGTTTCACTTAGGCTAGACTAAAACATAAGAGAAGAACTTGACACTAACCATAGTCGTGTTTTCTATAGCATATTCGTTAACCTGTCGTTCTTTGACAGTTGCAAAGGAGAAAATGTGAGGATAGTTTTCTTTGCGCCCAGTGTACAAGTAGGCCTACGACATTCCAACCACTCAGGTCTTCGTCAGATAGGCCTACACCATTACCTGTTGCAATATATCTGTGTGCATTCCTACATTGCGTCTATTTCTTTGATAACATGATTTGCTAGCATGTACTGTAACAATACGCCGCTATAATTATTAGGACTCAACACGCTTTGGTGGTATTATGCTGTGGGCTTTAATTAGCGCATTTCAGGTAGCCTATCCTACATCTGGGCAATAATTATTGAACAAATTGCAGTCTACATGCCATGACAAATATTACCAGTAGTAGGCTATTGACCGAACATGAAATAGATAGTTTACAAGTTATGGTAATGTTATTCTGGCGTGAACATTGCGCTTTCATCACGTTAGCACCCTATGATTACAGCTCGTTATGTCTCGTCAAAATGATTACAGCTCGTTATGTCTCGTCAAAATTCATTGATGAAGGAAGGTTCGCTTTATCCCAGAGAACCATACTCGTTTCACTTAGGCTAGACTAAAACATAAGAGAAGAACTTGACACTAACCATAGTCGTGTTTTCTATAGCATATTCGTTAACCTGTCGTTCTTTGAACTCTTTAAAAATGTTGGGATATGTCTGCGAGGTGTTTAGCCAAGTTCCATGCGTAGCCTACTGCTTTTAAATGACTTTGTGTACCTGATGCAGGGACGTGCACAGGGGGGTTGCTCAGGTTGCCCGGGCAACTGCCCATATGCCCTTCTTGACTCATGTTGCCCTTCCAATGGGGAAAATAAATAAATAAATCGTACAATGGATGCAGAATTTCACGTAGGCCTAGATAAAAAAAAAAAATCACACAAAGCCTCATTCACTTCCATTCGGGCACCGAAAGTGAAAGTCAGTAGGGGAAGGGCAAACTCGTGTTTACGTGGCTGCAGCGCTGTACACGACCGGCACCTGAGCTGAGCCTGCATAAGCGGCCCTAGAAGGAGATTGTCGCGGTTGTCATATGAGGGCCTGTCCACACGGAGACGCTTTTTAGGTTAAACGCAGAGGTTTTGCTTCGTCTTGGCCAAGCGTCCAAACGAATCCTGTAAACGCACTGCCCGAAACTGCACTTTTCTGAAACCTGGTCCCAGAGTGGAGAAATCTGAAACCGTAGCCCGTTTGAGTTCGTTTAGACAAGCGAAACCGCACATCCTGCTTAGCGTGTCGATGATGTCATCGCCACACCTCAGCTGCCCTGGACTTGCACTTATAGTATTGCCTAACAATACTAGTTTTCATACATGACATTACCTACGATTACACTCCGTTAAGATAAATATCACAACTGATGCTGCTTGGCACCGATAGCTTATGACTTGGTGGACTGAACACTGTTTTTTTTTTCCGGTGTTTTTTATGCATTCTAGCTACTGTCAGTGGCGAGAGAACTTAAGTTATTAGGAAAGTGCGGTGTAAGTTTAGGCTACATTAATTTGTGCGTAGTCGCGAGTGTCATTCATTTATTTTACATGTCTTACAACATATATACATGCATTCACAGTCGAGTGAAATCAGATATAAGCATACAAAGGCGCTTAGAACTCACGTTAAGCCCGATGGTAGCACACTGAATGCGAATGCACGATTTGATGCAGGCAAAAGTATTGACTGTTACTAACGAAGGTGTTATAGCAATATTATAAATGTGGCGACAGAATAGCCTAGAACTTGGGTAAGCCTTGCGTTTAGTAGCCTAATTGCGGTGATAGCCAAAACTAATGTGAATCACGGACTATCCTACAACCAAAGAAAGTAAAAGGTGATTAGTAGGCCTACCTCGTTAGCCAAATAAAGGACGGACTGCACCCTTCACAAACCGTAAAATAAAGTTTATTAGTTTTACAGTTGGCTACAGTTGACAGTTCACCATCAGTCCACACAAACAATTCTGGTTTCCTTGCACTAGCCATTTCGCCGTAGCCTATTCTGTCTGTATTTAAAGCGCAAGTTTTACAAGTTTTGGTGAATTTCTGTAAAGACACAGTGCCACCTATAGGTATTTTGGGTATTGTTTGAAGCCAAGATGCCCACTGAAAAGAGTCAGATTCAGGAGAGGGAGAGACAATTCAGGGAGGCAGCAATCACTGCAGGGTTGGCTGCTAAAAAGCCAACCAGCAGGTGAGACAGAGACTTTGCACTGTGATAAAGATGACATGACATTGTGTAGACGAATTGATTAATTAATCAGACTCGTATTTTAGCCTACTAATGGCAATGTTTCATAATTACATTACATTTAAGGTGAGGAGAAGTCACAAGCCTCCAGACTATGTGAGGAAAATGTGGACCAGGACGAGGCACAGGACAGGAAGGCCTAAGTGATGATCACCAAATATGAGATGAGAGGACCATGCTAGAAAGTACAGGATTAAAGAGCTGCATGCTAAATAATTGTAATCTAAAAAAAACATAGGCTATTTTAGAGGTAATTTCAAAGATCTTGCCTGAGCAGAACATAAATACCACTAAGGGCATTACAATAATGATAAGTTAAGGTGATTGAGTGCTGTATTTCAGTGTTTTACTTCTTTGTGTATATATTTAAAAAAAAGACACTGTTATTCTCAGTCCTGCATATAGCCTGTGAGTTTTTTTTTTTTTTTTTTTTTTTTTTGGGTGCCCTTTTTCAGGTCAGAGCAACTGCCCCTCAAAATTCCTGTGCACGTCCCTGACCTGATGGCTTGCCTTAATTCACGATGTATCCGAAATAGTTGCAGATTTCACTGCACCTTTTGTTTTATCCACAAGGCCTAGTCTAGAACTACTGTCGCCAAAGAACTATGTTGACGTTAGCTGCGCACTCACTCACTCAGAGCTGCCTGCTTGACACGCCCACTTAGATGCCTGCAAGGAGCAGTGAGAGCAGCAGTTCACACAGACACAGAACGTAATTATTTTAATAAAGTATCGATTCTAAAAACGTCTGAAATCATACCGTTTTTTGCGTGAAGGCATCGCGATACCTTTTTAGTATCGATACACCGTGCAACACTGAAAATGTATCTTTTAAATTCACACACGTCATATGTTAATTTCACGGCACAATTCGAACGGGACCAAAAAATAATAGTTATCTCTCCACTGACTCCCGTTCATATTTTTTCGAAAGATAGGTCCCATGGACCGGAAGTAGAAGGGTGTGACTTCGGCTCTCTATTAGCAGAGAATGTCTACCAAAGATTCTAGAGCGGAGCTCTGTTCTAGAATCTTAGATGTCTACTAAGGGGAGAAGTTCCACTCTCGGCAAACTTCCAGTTTCTGAACTGGTTCCAGTTCTTTCTCTGGTTCCATGTGAGGGCGCTTGCGGGCGAGTGCAGAATGAATGGAGGTCTATGGAGCTGTACCCCTTAAAATCCACTTTCCTCGGGATATATTTTGGTTGTCTAGAAATTTGAATATTGCATTCGAAAGGGGAGGCAAAGAAAATACACACTGCTTATTACATTTTTTAAAGTCACTCATTTGTTCTAAAAAGCCTTTCAAACGTGTCAATGACGTCATTCATTAGCAGAATGCTAGCGTGTTATGGGCAAAAACGACCCAACCTGTAAGAAATTGAAAGGACAAGTACTCGTTCATTCAACTTTCAACCTATAATACATATTGATCTTGCAGAAACTACAATAAAATCTTCAATTTTTCAATGACAATAAGGTGAAAGAGACCAATTTAGCCCTCTAACTCCATAGACCTGTGTACTGTATCTCCATTCTACAAGGATATAAGGCACATTCCATCCAACTTTCTATCTATTCATCCTTTTCAAACCATTCACTCATCCACCCATTAAACTATCCCATCAACATCCATTCAACTTTCTGTCTATCAACATCCATTACACTATCTACATTTAACTTTTAATCTATAGGGGAGCGCGGGGCACAAAGTAACACGGGGTTAAATGTAACACAGACTTTTTCCCTAGTTGCAGGGGGTTGATCGGCATGCTATTGGTCAGTTAATCACATTACTATGAGACGGTGTTCCACAAATTTTCAGTCAGTATGGGCGTGTTTCCATGTAGATCTGCAGCAAAACGCCTTTTGAAGACATCAACGTAAATGTCTAGGTGGTACTTGTCTTTCCATTACTGAGTTGTGGGTGCAGCTCACTGACTCCAATCTTGTATCATCTTAATAACCGTCTTGTAGGCTAAAAATGAACACCGTTTTGAAACATGTAGCCAACTCATAGCAGGAGCTAGCTTATCTTATAACAAACGTGACCCAGCTAAGCCACTCATACTGTACAATGATGTTGCAATAGCCTACAAAAATATGCGCGTATTAGTGTTAGTTTAGTTAGTTTTTGTGATGTTTTGCATTTTGCCTCATGTGTTTTCAGGTTTGAGGGCTTTTCTTGGCAGGATTGACCTTGGTTAGACTCTTTGCTTCCATTGGCACATATTTCTCATGTTATTTCTCCGTATAGAAAATAAAGTCAATTTTCGACACACGTCTGTTGTTAGTTCAAAAAAAAAAAATGCGCTCCCCTATACTCTGTCTCAGGCTTTAAGCATACAATCTGGCTCCCTTAAGACTACAGATCCTGTTCAACTATTTCCTCTGTTTCAAAATAAATGTCCTCACTACAATAATTCACGATTAAATAATTGAACTACTTAAACTACTCAACTATTTAACTGTTCAGCCATTTCAACTGTCAGTTGTTATCAACTATGACTCCTGCCAACTGTTTCCAAATAAAAGTTTGTTTTGCATTTTATGTTAATATACAGTATGTTTATATTTTCATGCACTGGTAATTTCCTCGAAATTACATTTTCTAGTTTAAAATAAATGTTCTGAGTGAGATATATTGCCGTTGCTCTTAGTGCTTTGGGATTTAAGTTTTCTGTTTAAGGTGACAATTCGGGTAGTAGATTTCTCCCTCTATTAAATTGGAGCGAGTGTGGAGCGATTTCACTGGAGCAGGGGGATTTTTAAGTGGAGGGGGGAGAGAAATTGAGCGGAGCGACCTGACACGAATTTGAGCGGAGGAGCAACCGAGTGAACAGCCACCTGAGCGAGGAGAACACTAGCTCTGATTTCAACCACGATTGCATTGTTATCTCCTGTCTCTTCAAGGTTGGGCTACTCCTGCAATGTTTTCTAGACATATCTTAAATTTCGATAGATAGATAGATAGATAGATAGATAGATAGATAGATAGATACTTTATTGATCCCCAAGGGGAAATTCAAGAAATGTCTCCCCTCTACTTATAGATCCTTGCTCCTGATATCCCAATGTATGGGTGTATTTCATGATATGACTCCAACAGAACACCTACAGAAAGGAGAGTGGTGTCCTGCTACAAACAACAAGACAGACAGCCAGCATTTAAACAAGGCCTTGTTTGTCCTTGATTTGCTACTTGTTTGTCTATTTCCTGAAGAAGTTAAACCATGCTGGCCTTGACACCTCAGTCCTTGCTTCCATTTACAGCTGTGTTGTGGAGCACATCCTATGGTCTACTGCAGCGGGTGGGTACAGAGGACAATTGGCAGGTAGATATGGTTGTTGCTGTGCTTAATAAAGTGGTTGCTATGTTGGTTGCTATGGTAATCATGTTGGTTGCTATGGTGATTGCTAGGTTGGCATTATGGTAGTGGTTGCTAGGTTATTGCTAGGGTAACTGACAAGGTCTCTATGGTGTTGCTAGGGTAGATATGGTGGCGGTTATGTTAATTAAAGCAGTTGCTATGCTGGTTGCTAAGGTAATCATGTTGGTTGCTATAGTGGTTGCTAGGCTGTTGCTATGGTAGATATGTTGATTGCTATTTTAAACATAGCGGTTGCTAGGTTATTGCTGAGGTAACTGAGAAGGTTGTTATGGTGTTGCTAAGGTAACATATGGTGGTTGCTATGCTAAATAAAGTGGTTGCTATGCCCGTTGCTAGGGTAGTCACATTGGTTGACAATACCAAAGTGGTTGCTAGGTTGTTGCTAGGGTTATTGAGATGGTTGCTAGGGTCGATATGGTGGTTGCTATGCTAAATATAGCAGTTGCTATAGTAGTGGTTGCTAGGTTGTTGCTAGGGTAACAGAGAAGGTTGCTATGGTGTTGCAATGTTGGCATTGTAGTGGCGGTTGCTGGGTTGTTGCTAGGGTAACTGAGAAGGTTGCTATGAAAGGTTGCTATGGTGTTGCTATGTTGGCATTGTAGTGGCGGTTGCTGGGTTGTTGCTAGGGTAACTGAGAAGGTTGCTATGGCGTTGCTAAGGTACGTATGGTGGTTGCTATGCTAAATAAAGTGGTTGCTAGGTTGTTGCTAGGGTAATTGAGATGGTTGCTAGGGTCGATATGGTGGTTGCTATGTTAAACATAGCAGTTGCTATAGTAGTGGTTGCAATATTGTTGCTAGGGTAAACCTCCGCAATTTCCCCCATTCATTCTCTATGGCGAGTCTTAACAGTACACATGTAATACTCTTTTTGTCCACTGGTGGTTGTTTTGGCGCTGTTTTGCGTTTGCCATCGAAAAAAAATATCAATTAATTGTTAATAACTAACTAACTTCTATTCAAGTCATATTTTTGGGACTTTCTGGGATAATTATTTCTATTTTTTATTCGCTCGTTCAAAATGTTCATACAAAGAGTTCACAAAGTTCTCATCAGGTGACTGAAAGTTAGAATGGTGGTCATTTCAGACAACTTCAGCACTTCATAAAATTCTCATAGTTTGAGAACTTTAAATTATTTGTAGGATATTCACAACTTGAGCTGTGTATGCAAAGACACAGAATTCAGAGTTCACACATTTTTTAATAAAACTTAAAACTACTTTTGGGAATGCAAACATTTTTTTATTAGTAGGCTATTATTTAATTTTACACTACAATTTTACACTATGGGATGATAACAATATAAACACACCTAACAATGGTATTAAATCGCAATAGCCTATGACTAAATGTAATAGAATATTCAACTAAGGTAGACTGCTGTTCACAGCACTAAGCTATTTATGGTTACTGATATAGAACTACTCCGAGTCTCTGGCCCTCTCTTGGAGCCAGCCATAGTGAGCTGGCCCTCGGAAGAAAAAGTTTGGGGATCCCTGGTTTAGGTGGTCAAACAATATGGGCCTATATTTAGCACAGCAACAACCATATCTACCATAGCAGTAAAAGTAATGTAAAAATGACGTAAAATACCTGCCAATTGTCCTCTGTCTCCACCACTGCAGTAGATCATGATGTGAGGATGCGCTCCGTAAAACACCTGTTAATGAAAGCAAGGACAGAGGTGTCAAGACCAGCATGCTTCAGCCTCTTCAGGAAGTAAACAAATGAGTAGCCAAACAAGGACAAACAAGGCCTTGTTTACATGCTGGCTGTCTTGTAGTTTGACACCATTCTCCTTTCTGTGAGTGTTCTGTTGGAGTCATATGATGAAATGCAACCCATACATCAGGATATCAGGAGCAAGGATCTGTGAAAACATAGTAGAGGGGAGAAAAAAGACATAAAGATACGTCAAGAAAATGTTACATGACCATCCCTAAACAACAGCATTGGGCAAGTTACTTCAAAAGCGTAATGCATTATTTATTACTTGTTACTGTCAGTAATTTGTTACATTACAATATTACTGTCTTTTAATTGTAAGGCATTACACTACGTTTACATTACTTTCACCAAAATAAGAGAAAATATGGATTTGGTGTTCTCAATAGATCTTCATGTGTTCAATGCAGCTCATTACACGGCAGGAGGTGATGTGGAATGGCATAATGACTGAGTTAGGCTTAGGGCTAACAAAAGAACAATATAATGGTTGCAGTTATGGCTCATGGGACAATGTCGGTCCCAAAGGCCAAAGGTCACTCACAACTTAATATAGTAAAATATAGCCATAGTGAAATTGTATGTTGATTTTAAATGGTTCTCATCATTGCTGGTTGCCTTTCCTTCCACTTACAGTGGTGTAGACTTAATGCAAATAATTTGAGAATAATGGCTACGATCTTTGTCTGTAAAAGCAACATTTTAGTTATTCTCACTGCTTGAAATAAGAAGTAAAGCCTAACCATGTTAGATCTGTTGCATGAATGGCAGAGATAACTCAAATTTCCTTTCTACAGTCATATAAACAAGGCAATTCCAGGACCAGCATAGATTACTTTTTTTAATTCTTGGATAATCTTCTCTGGTGTCAATTGAGCATTTCTCAACTTTGGATTAAAAAGCAAAGTAACTTCAGTTACTGAGAATTGTACCGAGTAAAATATTACTTTAATTGTATTGGTAATGTCTTACGTTACTGCATTACAGCAAAAAGCAACGCATTACTGTAATTACATTACTTTTTTAATGCATTACTCCCTGCTACACAACACTGCTAAACAACACTTCCTTTCTCCTTCCTTTCTCATTGTATCACTACTGCAATTCATAGACACATATTGTATATAGGTGAGACAAGTGTAACCCTTGTGTGGGTATTTATTCAAATACTGGAATAGGCTACTAAACTATCCACAACTTCAAGTGTCAACACTGTAGAAATTTGGAGGAGTATTAGTTCTTATGCAGGAAAATACAGTATAGGCTACTTTGGACAAAGCTGTATTGCACTACGTAGTACACTGCAGAAATGCGCTATTTTGGAGATAGAAACGTTGTTGTACTGGTTTGTTTTTCAGAAAAACGGTAGTAGCCACCGCTGTCTCGCTATCCGGCAAAAGATTCTTTGGACGCCGCTATTTATGGATGTCCGGCTCCCATTGACTTACATTGAACACATGTAAACAAAACGTCAATTATGTGCTCAAACTAACGCCGTTGACTTATGAAAACAACCATTCCACTTTGATACGAAACTACATAATTGTACAACATTTACACAACAAAAATCACAGAATTTGGATGAAGTAATGTGGAGAAATCTTATGCAAAGTGTCAACCCCTAACAATGTGCCCATTGCCCAAATTTATGGTCGACTAATGTCGAATGTCAGAGTAATGACATTGAAAAAGGTACCTTCATGATACACTTCAAATTATAAAGGTACGAAGTATAAAAAGAAAAACACAATTTATCAGATGGATTACCCAAATAATTTACATTTATTCGAGGGCACATCTATTCCCAGAACTATAATGGGTGTTAAATATTCCACAACCACTAGATGGCAGCATGACACAGCACATAAAGTACACATACGTGTCGCTGCGACCTGAAGGATGGCGTGGTTGAATATCCACTTCTCCTGCACTTCGGGTCCAAGAGCGGGTGAATTGTATGACCACCAGATGACGCCATTTCACTGCACCTCGGGCCTAACAGCTGCTGTAACTTTGTTTAAGTAATAAGCCTCGAGGAGCCGACGGTTACACTTGTTTTAGGGGCGTTGTTAGCCACGCTGCGCAAGCTGGGTAGGCTACAGAAGAAGCCAATAGGCTACAGTCGCGTGTGTTTGTGGTGATTTATTCCATGTATTAACAAAATAATAATGTAACATTAAAGAAATAACCTACATAGATAAAAAAAAAAACTAAATAATTACACCAAAAAAGTAAAGAAGCTTTATCATTGATATATAAGCTTACTGAAAATCAAATATAGGCCTAGCCTACAATTGTGTTCCACAGACAATATGTCCTACAGATAATAACAACAGGTTAGCCTAACTCATCAAGACACGGGGGCTTAAGTCTCATGTTGGCCTATACGTAGCCTAGGCTACCAAGCACGTCTGGGTCTGCGACAGTGAAATAGCTCCAATATTAATTGTGGCGCCAATGAATATATGCTAACATGAATCTCATCAGTCACCTATAGATAAGGGTTAGGCTATAACATATGTAGGCTATAATGTAAAAATAGGGTCATATCATATAATGTTGACTTATTAAGATGGGGGAGAGAGCTGAACATATTACACTGAACTAATTGTTCATTGTTGAAAATCAATCAAAAGTTTGTAGTTGATCCAGATGTCATTGGTCGCAAGGACTGTTAATGGGTGTATCCACAATTGGGACCTTGAGCTGCTCTTGTTGGTCTTTCAGCTGCTAATGCAATCAGTGGCCGTCAGAAAACATGTTAGACAACTGAGGAATGAGATGCCACACATAAAATGTACAGTCAAACAGAATGCACAAACATCAATGGGAATCCACTGGGAATGGGAAAACACTGCAGGGAACCATGTTATTGTCAATCAGCACTCTGCCACGCTAAATCAGACCCTGCTTATGTTTGTGCAGAGCAGAACAGATATTTGTAGATATGATGCAGGACCTGTTAAGAGAGATTGGCATCTCAGTCTCCCTCATACTAGTCCCCTAGGTGAACGATGTAATAGCATAGTGCTGCTGCTTCTGATGTGCAAGACAAGACAGGGTATATATTCATAATGTGACAGGCAGCATGTATTTATCATTATGTTACAACCTCTGAACAACTACTATTGATGTTAGAAGAACAAAACAATACATCTTCAAATCTTCATTGCTTATTACATGTGTTATAAAAACAAAATCCTTGTCTGCTTTCTGTGTTTTTGCATGCACCTGTCAACAGGGGTGTGGTTTGTTCACCATGCACTTAGGCTGTTCTGAGTCATTGTTTGTATGTTATAGTATTTGTTGATTTGCATTTATTGCCCATTGATATTGCATTCACATTATTGTTTATTATTGGTATTCTCCTTATTAATGTAATGTCACCAACATTTAAAATAATATCAACTGACATTGTTATTCATAGCCATATTTATTCTGCTCTTATAAGGTAATACATTGCACATATTTATATTTCATTTATACTACTCTAAACCACCTTCTGAAAATCAACTGTA
>NC_063195.1:17404600-17439209 GCF_017589495.1 Alosa alosa
AGTATTGCATTACTAGCCTATTCTAATTTGGTTTGTTCTATTGACATGGAATGAATGAACAGGCACACGTGACTATGGAGTAGGTCTACTTCACAATTCAGATTTTCAGATGGTGCGTTGTGGCTGACAACATCCCTAAAATCTCGAGTGTCTAGGTTTATTGCTGGCTCCTGGTTGCTGTAGTGCAATGATGTCATCTGCTGGCCGTGCCGCGCAATAGCGCCACAACATATGTAATTTCACTGGACATTACGGTAAAAATCTTGTTTTTCCTTACTAATATTTGTGTCATCCAGCTAACATATTGCTTAATTCTTTTGACATTTCGTTCCTTTATAAATTGTAATGTAATATAAAGGTACGTTTTTGAATGTCATTACTCTGACATGTGAGGGATAACGGCCACCGATGGGCGCCGGTATTCGGCCAATGGCGGCGCCCAAAGAATCTTTTGCCGGATAGCGAGACAGCGGTGTAGCTTTAGGGACCCTCTACTCACTACCACGTAAGTGTAATGTTGTTTGGAACTGTAGAAGAGGTATAAAAATAGCGTTTTGTAGAGGCAAAATAATATGCCCTTCTCACTTCCACGCTAACGAGTTTTGACTAAAAACGGTAACATCGAACTTTCTTAAAACACATCCGAATGACATGATTTGGATGTCAACTCAACGTATGTACTCCCAATCATCCGTAAATTGATCTAAAGTGCATTTTACTCCGGATAATTCCTTTAATATGGTATTACTGATAATATGTTTTTTGTTTTTTTAACTTGCAAAAAACACTGTCCTGCGGTTCATATACAATGTGGCTAATACACAGGAAATTACTGAAGAGCTATGCGTGAAAAAGATGAAACAGCTCCCAAACACCTTAAAGGTGCTCTAAGCGATGCTGGGTAACGTCACTTCTGTTGGCTTTCAAACAAAACTAGCTCGCTACTTCCTCCCCCTCCCTCTCGTGCTGCTCCCGTGCAATTGAAACTCTCCTAAAAGCGCATCTCGTCTGTGATTTCCTGGAACAGTTTGTTATGTCTTTATGGGCTAGGTTTGCCCAGGTTGTCTTTGTTGCCGTTTTAGGAGCCTGGGCTGTCCACAGAGATCACGTTTTTTTACAGTGTATTCAGGACACAGACAGCTAGCGATTGGTTAGGTGATGTTTGCAGTAAGTGACATAAAATGTTTCAGCCTAAAAACGCGTGGCATCGCTTAGAGCACCTTTAAATCATAAAAACAAACTTGTGAGTAAGACTTAGAGATCCAAGATTACAACTTTACCTCAGTGGTTTTTCCAGTGAAGGCGATCAACCAAAAACCATGTCTTTTTGAAGGACAGCGGGTCACGGTTGAGGCAGTACTGGTGGAGGTTGCAGCTGTTGTCATATATGACCACCTTAGGCACTGAATATGAATCAGAGAACAAACATAAGGGGAACATAATGAGAGTATTTCAGCATTGTGGAATGAGAATATTAGTAATGTAATGCAGTGGTTCTCAACCTTTTTTCAGTGATCCCCAGTACCCCCTGTGAAATATTTTTTCAGCCAAGTACCCCCTAACCTGCGCAAAGCATTTTTAGTTGAGAAAAAAAGACTTAAAACAGAGCAATAAAACATATTCTTCAAGAATTTTGCCGGCTCTGGTTTGGCCTTCTTTGCTACTTGTCCCTCCGTGTTTTCACAAGAATTACCTACGCTTCAACCACGACTCCATCGTTTGAGTTTTGACAGTGATTGACAGGTGATGGCGGGTGGCATGTGACAGGTTGGGTCGAACCATCCTGGTATGGGGAGGACTCTGGGTTTTTAGGATAATGAAATTGAATAGCCTACTGAAATATAAAATTCATTTTATGAACTTATATTTTCCTGAAATATTTATTAAATAATTGTTTTTAAAGTATTTTTGCATGGATTCTACTTTTTAAATATATGTATATTTTAAAATCTCACGTACCCCCTGGAGTGCCTTAACGTACCCCCATTTGAGAACTACTATAGTAGCTTAAACTCACTTTCCATGAATCTGGGCTTCAGGACAGTGAACGGCGTGTCTGGAGATTCATGTTTGACCATCATCTGGAAACCGTAGCAGATCCCTGATGATAAATGAAAAACAGAACAGAAGTGACACAAGGTCACTGTGTGTGATTCCAAACAAAAAGTCTTGTTGTGTATGTATGTAGGCTACTGTCAGTGATTTATAATATTTAATTAGGCACTATAATATTTCATAATTGTAGACATTTGGATTAGCTCTTACAAAGAAAAACACATACCATGCTCACAGTGGATGAGAAATACACCAGGCCGAAGGGAGGGATGGCCAGAGGCATTTTTGTGGCATGCCGGTTTACTCTGCTTGGAGTCAGCCAAGTAGTGTCCCCTCTGCCTAATTACAGGCAGTGAAGGGAAGAAAGAAAGGCTGGCCTCAACTGGTGAATCATCCACCAACTCTTCACCCAGGAATGGTGCCTCTGCTTTAGAGAAAAGGTCTAGTAAAAGAGACCCGAGGAGAGTTGGAACATGATTGTCCTCAGTGTCTTTCAACATTTGAAAGAGGACTGGGACCTGCTGTTGGAGGTACAGCATATCATCCACTGAGTGACGCACTGGAAACAAACTTGTGAGTAAGACTTAGAGATCCAAGATTACAACTTTACCTCGGTGGTTTTTCCAGTGAAGGCGATCAACCAAAAACCATGTCTTTTTGAAGGACAGCGGGTCACGGTTGAGGCAGTACTGGTCAGTGTTGCGCGGGTTTGGTCACAAGCGGCCCGCGGTCGCCCGATATTTTAATCAACCCGACTGCAACTCGGACCGCGAATATTAAAGGAACCATATGTAATATTGTGGTCAAAACTGGTACTGCAATCACTTTCAAATTACTAGAGCGGTGTATCCCCTCCCCCCTGACTCAAGGTTGCCAACCCGGATGCCGAAACACTACTGACTTTGTGATTAGTAGATAGGTGGAGGGTGGCGCATCAGGCCAAAACACAACATGACATGACAAAACACAACATCAACATCAGTTGAGGGCTGCAACTTCACTTTTTAAATGACAATATCCTGGCTGTACTACTGTTGTCAGTGATATAAGTATTTGAAATGAACATGATTTCTTAATGCCTAGTGACATATCAGGGCCATTTTATGATTAATTGAAATACATTTCTTACATACAGTTCCTTTAATTAGGACAAAATTATACCCGACCCGCGATCCGACCCGCTTATTTACAAAATGTGTGCTTTTGGTTATAGTCTGCATGCAGTGTGACAGTAGGCCATTTCTGTAAAACAAACTAATTTATTTAGGCATGCAGGACATAATGTTTGCGTAGGAGAGAGAATGAGAATAAGAGCGCAAGCACGCACACAACAAGGATTAGAACACTAGGATAAGATTTGAAGGCCATGGACATACATCTTTCTTTCGAAAACAGAAATGGTGAGGCAAGGTAGGCTAGATACATTGCTGGTCAAAACGTTAGCGTAAGAACTGGTTTATAATGCTGAATGAAGCACAAAGCTTTACAAAAGCACATCCACTGTTTAAAGTCACAAACACAACGAACAACTTTTATGCATGCGCAAACCTATACATAGGATGTGTAGTCTGTGCCATAACATTTATTCCTGCAGGCTGCCCGTTTTGGCTGTCATACTTTTAAATGGCTTCGCAAGAAGCAGGCCTACATAGACCATAACTTACTGTCATCTTCTTTAAGAACTTTTCCCAAAATTTCCCATAGCCTATATCGCTTTTCCTGAAGGGGTGTCTATTATTTTTAACACGCGTCTTCAACTTTTTTACTGTTGACTTTACTGTAGGCCTATTGATGCTTTACTGTATTGATGCCAGCCTTCTTGTGATATTTTAAGTAGGCCTAGGCCTATTTGTAGAAAATATACATTTAATTAATTTTAACTGACCAGCCCGCAAATGACCCGAATATCATTAAAATATTTTGTTTATGACTCATAACCGCGGGTGACCGCGGTCATCCGCGGGCAACCGCTTAATTTCGGGCAGACCGCGCAACACTGGTACTGGTGGAGGTTGCAGCTGTTGTCATATATGACCACCTTAGGCACTGAATATGAATAAGAGAACAAACATAAGGGGAACATAATGAGAGTATTTCAGCATTGTGGAATGAGAATATTAGTAATGTAATGCAGTGGTTCTCAACCTTTTTTCAGTGATGTACCCCCTGTGAAATATTTTTTCAGCCAAGTACCCCCTAACCTGCGCAAAGCATTTTTAGTTGAGAAAAAAAGACTTAAAACAAAGCAATAAAACATATTCTTCAAGAATTTTGCCGGCTCTGGTTTGGCCTTCTTTGCTACTTGTCCCTCCGTGTTTTCACAAGAATTACCTATGCTTCAACCACGACTCCATCGTTGAGTTTTGACAGTGATTGACAGGTGATGGCGGGTGGCATGTGACAGGTTGGGTCGAACCATCCTGGTATGGGGAGGACTCTGGGTTTTTAGGATAATGAAATTGAATAGCCTACTGAAATATAAAATTCATTTTATGAACTTATATTTTCCTGAAATATTTATTAAATGATTGTTTTTAAAGTATTTTTGCATGGATTCTACTTTTTAAATATATGTATATTTTAAAATCTCACGTACCTCCTGGAGTGCCTTAATCATTACCCCAGGTAATGCTGCATTACCCCATTTGAGAACTACTATAGTAGCTTAAACTCACTTTCCATGAATCTGGGCTTCAGGACAGTGAACGAAGCGGTCTGGAGATTCATGTTTGACCATCATCTGGAAACCGTAGCAGATCCCCTGATGATAAATGAAAAACAGAACAGAAGTGACACAAGGTCACTGTGTATGATTCCAAACAAAAAGTCTTGTTGTATATGTATGTAGGCTACTGTCAGTGATTTATAATATTTAATTAGGCACTATAATATTTCAAAGAAAAACTCTTACAAAGAAAAACACATACCATGCTCACAGTGGATGAGAAACACACCAGGCAGAAGGGAGGGATGGCCAGAGGCATTTTTGTGGCATGCCGGTTTACTCTGCTTGGAGTCAGCCAAGTAGTGTCCCCTCTGCCTAATTACAGGCAGTGAAGGGAAGAAAGAAAGGCTGGCCTCAACTGGTGAATCATCCACCAACTCTTCACCCAGGAATGGTGCCTCTGCTTTAGAGAAAAGGTCTAGTAAAAGAGACCCGAGGAGAGTTGGAACATGATTGTCCTCAGTGTCTTTCAACATTTGAAAGAGGACTGGGACCTGCTGTTGGAGGTACAGCATATCATCCACTGAGTGACGCACAGGATACCCAGTGGCAATCCTCTCCAAAAACCCTTGCAGTTCAGCTGAGGGATGAAGTAGGCCACAAGCCGGACTGTTTTTTGACAATGCCCTGATCAAACCCTTTAGGTTATCAGGGCACTGCTGTGGAGAGCACTCCAGAACAGCTCTCAAAGATATAGGAACTTTGTTAGGAAGTTCCTCAGTCTCCTCCCTGCTGAGCTGTCGCTCCACATATTGAGCCAGTAGCAGCCGGCCTCTGGGTTCTGGCACAAAAACCCTGTCTTTGTGACTGGTATTGACACAAAAAGAATAAGGAAGTTTAGACAAGACTATATCATTTTTTACAAGGCACATATCCCACTTACACTATATTCTGTGTGATCATACATTTTGACATTAGCTTCTGAAATAATATATGTGTACTTATCTCCCTCTCAGTGTTGACCCAGTTGTAGTTAAATGGGGCAACAACTCCTGCCATGGCAGAAGTGCTCGCCGGAAGCTAAGTGCAGTCCCATCACAAATAATAGTGTGTGGTGTGGGACCACACCTGGCACACTCAAAACCAGCCTCGAATGACAGATCCAGCAGATCCACAAAGGCGTACCAAGCCACCCTAAACTTGTGGTACGTTAAAGGGATGACTTGGCACCCTGAGTCCTCCAAATGGTTTTTCCATGTATGGAAATATCCAAACATGGTGACCCTTTATTAAAGAAGAAAAGTGACAACATGACAAAAAATGTGACTATTATTTGATGCATGACAACATGATTTGATCATTTGATTTTTAAAGGTTGCTAAGAGTAATTGACATTTATAACTTCTGATATTTGTATGTCATGTAGCAAATATTGCTTAATAAGGAAAATGTGTTTAAAAACAGATAAAGAAAACCCTACCCAGTCTGCAAAAAGTGATACATGTAGTCTCGCATCACTTCATGTGAAATGAGGTAAGTCCCCATATTTATAATGGCATCCTCCATGCCATCATAGGGCCGGGACTCCTCACAGCATTTAGTTGAGAGAACTATTAACAACAAAGATCCTTACAAATTTTATACAGGCACATTCAATAAAAAAACAGGAGTGCAGCATTCTCTGATGTACATGTACATGTAAACATACCAACCTTTGCAGTCAAACACAAAGTTCCTCGTTATCAGAGGAACCTCGACTGCTGTGCTCAACTGTGTTTCCACAATAGGAGTCCCACACGTTGTGCATGCCCTGTCCCGTAAAATTATGGGAAGATGGGACTGGGCGTTGTACCCGGGGGAATGGCGGACTGAGCCAGGCACCGGTCGAAAGGCAATGGGCCTAGAGGAGAGGCATTTAAACGTCCCATTCGCCTCAGAGGGTGCATCCTCCAAGCACATCCCCCTTATGTCCTCATACTTATCTGGGGAGGTAGACAAAAGTCTGTATAGCTCACCCACATGGCCACATGATGTAGAGGGACATGTGAGGCACGCCCTCTTGGTTCCACAGCGAACCACACCATATTGGCCTGAGTGTGCTTTCACACACACGTCCCTTTCAAAGATGTGGAATACCTCCTGGGAAGAACAAAATACTCAAAATCAGATGTTTTCAGTAAAGTACACAGAGGGAATTTAGTTGATACACAATCTGGACAGGGTATGGCTATTACACCTAAAGAGGCTTTTATGACATCAAATTACATTAAATCTACAGGTCTGAGATCGCTACAACAGTTTCCACTGTTCTGGGAAGAGTTTCCACAAGACTTTGAGTGTCTTTAGGAATTACAGTAAGTGATTAATTGGTTTTGTGCAACAATTTTGTCTATATTGTGTATTTTACCTACTCTATTCAGTGTTTCCCACAGATTTGAATTCTATTTGTGGTGGTAGGTTTGCAGAAATAACTGTTTTTAACAAATTAGCGCAGCGTGGTTATGATGCAGGTTTAAGCACGTGTCATTGTGTGGTGGTCAATGTTGATATTGTGGTGGGCCGCCACAAATAAGTCAATGTATGGGAAACACTGCTATTAACATATTTATGTCACTGACTGTATGTCATTACCTCACATCCTTGCAGGGAGACATCAGCAGAGGCATAGCTATGTTCTGTTAAGGGAATAAAATTCAGTGTGAAATGTAGCTATTTTTGCATTAAAGGATTTGTTCAGAATCAAAGTTCACATAATTCATATGTGTTTTCTTTAATGACACTAATGAATGGTGCAACTAACCATAGTCATGCATGCTGGGATGAAAGCCAAAGGCCCTCTCAAAGTCCTCCACTACTTGCTTTAGAGCAAGGACATGGAGGCAATACTGCTCTGTAATTCCTGATTTAAGAGATTAAAGATTACCATTAAATGATAGCAGAAAATATTTTATTGTACTTTATGTTTCTAATACCTAGCCATAATTGTAATGCCATAATATCAGCCCAAAAGCAAACATCTCACGTCTCTCCGAGGAAATGACTCTGGCCATGGCTCGGATTAACTCACTCTCCCTCCGAGAGCAGGAGCAGCAGTAAACCCACCCATGGCCATCGGGGAGGAGCTTGCTACACCTCTCAACAATTACATATCTGTTTTCCTAAAGGAGATGGAAACAAATAAAAAGAAATACATACATGCATTTGAACTGCTGAATGCAGTGATTAAGTAGTGAACATCAGTAGAAAAAAAAAAAAAAAACTGTCATTGTCATCTGCTTCACACTGAAGTCAGGAAGTGAAAATGCTGAAGCAGCACACCCTGACAGCTGAATGCTGCCTCAGCTGAGCAATATAAGAATCAACCATCTCAATTGGGATGGTCTGCTGTAAGGCACACTGGTCCATTTCCTAAAAACAATACAAAGGTAACAACATAACAGTAACAGTAACCAAGTAACAACCAAATATACTGTATTGCAAAGGAACTGTAGCAATGGCAAAAAAAATCCAGAAAGATCGTAAATCGTAAATCAGGTTTCAGTG
Source organism: Alosa alosa (assembly GCF_017589495.1). Lineage (NCBI taxonomy): Eukaryota > Metazoa > Chordata > Actinopteri > Clupeiformes > Clupeidae > Alosa > Alosa alosa. The sequence continues at coordinate 17,412,864 of NC_063195.1, forward strand.
AGGGGTTAAGAGCCTTGCTCAAGGGCACTTCAGCTGTTCCCACTGGTCGGGGATCAAACCGGTAACCCTCCAGTTCCAAGCCCGAAGCCCTAACCAGTAGGCCACGACTGCACCCAGATTTGTGTGCTTGTGATTTATTGGACGACAAATTAAACTCCAAAGGAACAATGGGCACTTACAGGAGCCAGGACTGGGGGGTCAGCCAGGACTGGGGGGTCAGTCAGCGCTGGAGGGTCAGGAAGTGGGTGCATTGCCTCCTGCTGCAAAGCCAGCTGTCCATCCACCCCTGTCGGCGTGTTTGCCCTTCTCCTCTGACTGGGAATTTGGGTGAAGTCATATTTTGAGCCACCATTCCATATTACATGCCGCTTCATCTACCAAAAAGAAAAAAAAAAGAAATTTTACCAAACAATGAACATCGTTGTTAATTTATATATTTAAACTTGGACCCGTGTGTGGTGTTTGTGGTTCTATTACCCATGCAATGTTTTGGGATGTGACTAGCCTGGCAGACTCACAATAACAGGGCTTATAAATGGCTAAGTGACTGTTAAAGAAGAAAAGCACAGACCACAATCCTCTGGAAAATCTGTGGCTGGACTTGAAAAGGACTGTTCACACCCGTTCTCCTTCCAACCTGACAGCAGTTTTACCAAGATTCAATTTATTCAAATCAATAAAAGGAGAAATATCTAAGGGGGGTGATGATAGATTTAGAGGCACTGTATGTTTACATACATACATACATACATACATACAGGACAAAAAAAAACTGTCAATACTTCCATGTGTGTGTGTGTGAGGGAGTGAGGGAGAGGTGCTGCAAGGTTTGTTTACAATGATGCACATAAAGGGAGATAATGTTTCATATGAAGGCTCACCCGCATCTCTAAATAGAAAAAGAACAGACTTAGTTTAAGTATCCGGAGCAAAAAAAATATTATTGAGTAGACTAAATAATATAAGTAATAGTCCAACCCTAAATATACATGTTGCTGCCCTGAGACAGAACTGAACGTACAATATCAGCCACTGAGGATAACTGACTTGCCACCTGACTTGGCACGATACTCAGGGTCTGAAAACATACTTCTATCAAATTCCTGTTTGAACCTACCAATTATGAAACAAAACATACATTAGAAAAGAAAATGATAAACAATAAACAAACAGAAAATAATAAACAATAAAGACATAAAGAGCATGAACATACAAAAATGCATGCTCATAACATAACCAATTGCATATTTAGAAGACTCTCAAATAACATACCTAATCTATCGTGAATTTTATACAAGTAACCTCATACGATTTATTGAAAGGGATAGAGATCAGTTTAATTGTTAAGCTAATGTTAAGGTTAGCTAACGTTGACTTGTAATGAAGCTTGTAGGCTAATCATCTATGTTAACTTGCATTTGCTGATTAGCTAAAAAACGTGATTGCCTGAGTAGCTTATAGTATCAGTTATATGAATTATATTATATATATATATATATATATATAATAACCCTAGCATATTAAACCACTTACTGTAAATCCAAAATATGAACAAACCAAGGGACCACGCTCTTCTCGGCAGTTCAGTGAAGTGCACGTCTCCGTACGTCTCCTTGGGCTTTTCTCAATATGCGTCCTTTTCTATCCTTGTGATCTCATGAACTTGAAAATCGTTCAGAAACGTCATCAATCGCCGCCGAAGTACTGTTCCAATTCACAAGTTCGCATTTATTCAAGAACGCATAATATTCCCGTAAGTGTTCTCGAATCGTTGGCTTTATCAAGGATGCATCGGGTCAGAGAGGGTTAAAGCGGAGCTAGTAATCAAGGATCTTTGATCGGGTGGTGAATTGTTTTTTTTATTAATATACAAAAATTGAGACTAGAGACAGTAGAACACAAACATAAAGGAAAACATCAACAAAAATAAATAAACAAATAAAAATAAATAAAAAAATATTATAAGAGAAAATAAATACAAGACATAATACAAATCATATGTTATGATTACAATGAGAGGAAGAGATCAGTCTTTCCACACTGTGTGAAGGACACATAGGAGTCTGTCGTTTTTTTTGTTGTCTTTAACCACTCTGAGTGAACTGATGAGCAGGTTTACTTCTGCCGTAAAGGCACAAAAGGAAGGTCGTGCCTTCTGCCATTTTTGTTTATGGAGAACAAATTTAGAGTGCAAAATAAGGAAGTGATACAACATATTCAAGTGAGCTGTTATCAGGGTTTTCATAATAAAACAAAACATCTTTAATAGTTAGAGAGTAGGAGTCAAAAAGATGCCTGGATAAGTTGTTGATAAACAATGTGGTTTCCTTACAATAAAAAAAAGGTGTTGCAGTGTTTCATCCATCCATCCTTCCGGCTCTCCAGACGTAGCTTTGAGCTGCTGCTGGAGAGGCTGCCCCGCAAGAAGCAGCATGGGTGGAGCCATGAGATGGAGGTGTTGGTCACCATCTATTGGTTGGCATGCGGAGCCTCATACAGGGTAATAGCAGACGTCTTCGCCATGCCAATACCGACCATTTGCAGAGTTGTACACGTGGTGGAAGAGATGATGACCATTCTTCATGATGTCATCCATTTCCCCCGAGCAGACCAGCTGGTCGAAGTTGGAGATGGCTTTGCTCTCCGAGCTCGTAGTGAGGTCTTCAAGTCAGCGGTCGGGGCCATAGATGGGTGCCATGTGAGGGTCCGTCCTCCGCGGGAACCTCAAAAAAATACATTAACAGAAAATTGTTCCCATCAATTATTCTGCAAGGAATCTGTGATGCAAATTTTGCATTCATGGACATTTATATTGGAAACTGTGGATCAGTCCATGATGCCATGGTGCTGAGGAGGTCACCCATCTATAAACAGGCCCACTATCCACCGGCAGGGAACTATCTATTGGGTGATGGGGGTTATCCATGCCTTCAGCGGCCAATATCCATTATGACACCCAACCGGCGGCCTCTTGCAAGTAAGTGAAACCATTATTCCCTTGTTAAAACAGTTTTCTGAAAAATGTATGATTCTTTAACATTTTAAGTACTGATTTGATAATTCGTCTGTGTGAGATCACACTACACTACTGAAAACATAACCACAAAATGAACGTACTGAAAAACAGGACAGTAATACATTACTTGTATGTGCAGGCAGAGTGGAGGAAGACTTCAACAAGCATCATGCCAAGGCCAGGAATGTCATCGAACGCACTTTTGGCATCCTGAAGACACGTTGGAGGTCCATCTTCCTGCGAGCCCTAGAGATCCACCCTCTGTTTGCACCGAAAGTGGTTGCTGCCTGCTGCCTCCTCCACAACATCTGTGTGACCGCAAACGATGCAGAGTTAGAAGAGGAAGAGGAGAAGGAAGAACCTATAGAGGAGTGTCAGGTTGACGAAAATGTAGCTGCAGATGTGCGAGAGCGGGAGCTCTCCGGCAACCAAGTCCGAGTCCGCCTTGCTGCCCAACTTGCTGAAGAGCTGGCAGTTCATGACAACGTTTAGTCCTGCTGTCAGTCTCTGTAAATAAAACCATTATGAAACAAAATTCAAATGATTGAGTGACTTTTAATCGATTAACATACAGTTTCTGATGCACCTACATTACAATCAAGAACAAAACACGCAATAAAGTTTCATTCAATTAAAATGTATTCACTAGTCTCTCAGAGACACAAGTAGCGGTCTGCCCTGTCTGTGGCTGCCCTCTGCCTCTCCTCCTCTCTGGCCACTGCCTCTCTCTCCCTCTCTTCCTCTCTCTCTGCCTGCTCCTGTAGAAAATCAAGCAGGCTGCCCCTGGACCTCTTCCTCTGCTGGGTGGCTGTGGCGGTAGTAGGAGGAGGGGGAGAGACTGGTGTCATGACCACACCGCCTGCAGTGGGGGTCAGGTTTGCCGCCACTACGAGGGGTGGACTGATGGCATGCTTCCCCTGGAGTGCGGCATCCATCTGGGTGTACCACTGCCAGTTAGCAGCGGTAACCCCCCCAGCCTCTACCCCTTTCCCTGTTGGTGGATCCCTTAGCTCCTGAAAATGTATTGTATCCTATTTAATTTAGTATTTTTGTGTCCATCACATACACATTGTTGTCTCTTAGTTTCACATTCAAGCTAAAGCTAAAGAGTGCCATTAGAAGAAATGGGTTTATGGGTTTCTAAAATCAGACACATAGAAGGATTACCTTATATTTCTCCTTCAAATTGTTCCACTTCTTTCTGGCCTGTTTAGTAGTGATTTTGAAGCAGTGGACACAAACACTCTGGGGAGAATAACAGTAGGCCATACCTAACCAGCAATAACTGACTAATGTGTAGTATTTGTAGACCTATTGTAGTACTGCGACTTAAGATCCCTGTGAATGTTAATCTTGAATGATAATCCTCAGTAAACCACTTTGGAATTAAAGTGTGTGCTAAACGACAAATATGTAGCAGTGCTATGCCTAGAACTACTTACTCCCATCCATTTTTGGAGGAGTTCCTCCGGCCAGTGAAGAGCTTCTCATTATCCGCTCGCCACTGAATCAGGGCCCTGGTTTCTTCATTGGTCCCTGAGTAAAAATATACAAGTAGGCTGTAGATTAATCACGTAATTACATACATGTGAAACTAATGTTAACCTTAACGTTAATCGTGTTTTTCGGATAAGAGGAACGTTTCGACACCGCACGCTGACGTTAACGTTAAGTTAGGCTAACGTTACTCATGACATACCGTAGTGTTAAAGACCACACATTAACGACGTTAAAGGGACACTTGGCAACTATTTCAACGTAATAAACCCGTTTAGAAATCATTCGGATGGTTAAATGACCTGTTCCGGTGAAAATGGTGACTTTCCCCCTGCGCCTAGCATCCCCAGGCGGAAAACCAACCTTGCAACATTAAGACTTACCGTCCCGGAAAGAGAAGTGAGAAACAAGAAACTTCGTTTTTAAATCGTGTTTCTTACCTTGTAACATCCACATAGTTCTGCCAAACTTATGCTAACCGTTCGCTAGCTTGTAAACAAATCCATGTGCTTTATCGTTACCTTTTCCCACAGTTTGAAATAGCATAATGCACAATTTCTCCAGCAGAGGGGGAAATCCTGCCAAGTTTCCCTTTAAAGAAAATGTATACTTCCAAATAAAAGTGTTTACATTATTACACTACTATTACAACGTTTTGATCACAAAACAATAAAACAAAATAACTTACAGTTGTGTGGTTGCTCTTCAGGTGACCCTCCTGCTGTCGCTGCGGCTGCCATCTCTTATGTGAATAAGTGTCCCGTCACGGCTGAGCTGACGTAATGCATTGTGGAACGTTCAATCCACCAATAGGGAGGGAAAGTGAAAACCAGCGCCCCAAGTGGTTGCGTTCCTATCGAAGAGCAGCTCCAATGTTAAATCCCATAGACCTATTTTAAAAAAAATATTGTGAAGCCAAATCAGCGGTTATCCACCAAAAATATTTTTCAGTGTATATACAGTAATAATATTCTAACTGTGAAAATGTCAGACCCTATTTTGCCTTATTTAAGAAAATCGAAATTGCTCCTTTTGTTTCATAAACGAACTACAAAAGAAGTCACGTGACTTTACCCTTCAACGTTACTCACGGTAGCATGGTTTGTTTATTAGCCTGGTTAGCATTGACACTTAACACTTACAGCTAGCTCTTCATGTGAGTAGAAGCACAACACCAGTTGTCCTGACATAAAGGTTATCACCACGCGGTTTACATCACATTCCGTTATTACAAAAATATGTTAAGCCAGTTAAGCAAATTGCGTATTGATCAGTTAGAGATTAAGCGCCCAAACATGTGACATCACATGCAGCTGTAGTTCCTTATCACCGTGTTACGACAAAAACTCAAAACAATTCAACTGATCCTAAAAATAAGGTATGACCACTTGAAGCAATAGAGGTGACCCCAGTGCCTAACATATGGAAGGCATTAAATTAAGATCCCAATGTGCACCGAGATATATTTTTTCAAAAAAAAAAAAAACATCCACTCCGCTAAACTCTAGGAACGCAACCACTAGATGGCGATGAGATTACTGTCCCTCCCTATTCACCACCCGATCAAAGATCCTTGATTACTAGCTGCGCTTTAACCAAAGATTCTAGGAGTTTTCTCTTAAAAGTTATTCACAAAGCCTTTCAGACCTACTTTTAGTAAGGAAAAATGACAACTCCTAAACTAAAAGTGAGTATTCGTTGCTATGGATGACGTCATTACTCATGCACGAGCTTGACTGAAGTGACCACATTGATTGGCTGATGATTGTAACGCGGGAATGATTCCAAACACCTCCCTTACGATGATGAGTGACAGGTGACAGGTCTGAGAATGCATGCACTACACAAGGACGGAAGATGACGAATAACTGAATAAAAAGGCCTAGTCTAAATTAATAAAGAGTAAGGCAAAACAAATAGCCTAGTAGCCTAATGAAACATATGGATTGATGCAGTAGGCTATCTTTGCAACATTATTAAATTAATCTGTCTCCATATGCCTACTTTTGCAAAGAGGAGAACCTTTTAATTTGATTCACAATGAAACGTTACATTTAATTTACATGTTGACAATGAGTAGTTTTGGTTGTTGTTGGTTGCGTTATTGCATCCCTTTTATGCCTACAATGCGAAATTGTTCCCTCACGATTGGAAGCTCCTGTAGCCGCATACGCATTTCAAAACATCGCAACATTAAATGCCACAAAAAGCCGTTTGTGAATAGGTCCTAGTGAGTTAGGAGTTCTCTCGACTTCTTTTAAGCTGTCCCAGACTTAGGTGCTACTTTTAGGTCTAAAATGCTTCGTGAATTACTTTTAGTGAAAAAAATTAGGAGTCCTAAAGTTAGGAGTGACACGCCCATTATTTTTAGGAGTTGCTCCTAAATTCGCCACTTAGGAGCTACTTTTAGCCTTAAAATTATTTGTGAATACGGCCCCAGGCAGATCAGATCTCATCGGGATAGCAGCTGCAACTCATCGCTTATTGCCTGACGGTCCAGTCCTGACGCTGTTTGGATTGTATTTTCACTGCAATACGGCGAATAAAGGATCAGCAGTCTTCAACATCTCTTGTCTTGGTGTTCTCCTGCGGGTCTTTGACATCAGAGTGCTAATTGGGTTGGAGGTTCGGAAAGTGGATACTTTTTCCACGACATTAGTTTGGCATGTTCTAAGACACGAGCTAGTAGCCTGTGTGTGTGAGATGAAAGTGGAACCCTTTCTCTCGTGGTTGGTGACCGAAAACGTTGGCTATGTTGTGCCTCTCTTAACTGAAATGTTGTTTTCTGTAGCCCACACTACTAAATTTGGAGGCAGTAACCTGAAGGGGGAGGAGAAGCTGCCACTGCTCGGAACCCGGAGTATGCAGCACAATAAAACGTAAGTAGAACTTCGGGACAGTTTGCACAAATTCAAAAAAAGTGCAGCTCTTACCTGAAAGCTAAAGGTTTTCTTCTTTGCTTGCAGGCCCGGCAGCAGCAGTAGGAGGAGGGGAGGAGGAGGAGCAGCAGCACATCAAGTCATCGGCAGGAACTCCCAAATTAAATTAATTTAAATAAATGGTGTAATCAAATGTGAAATGTCGCTCCGATCTTCTTAAACCAAGTGAGTGGGCAAATGAGGACTGCATCTGCAGATCCGCCCAGAGCTGTTTTTTTTTTTTTTACATCCTGACAACATTCTGGCGATCGATGTCCAACATGGGTTTCAATGTTGCTAAAACGTTGCGGTTACGTGGCCATTAAGTTGCAGGAAGGTTGCCTGCATGTCGCCGATATGTCGCCACGTGTAGCAACGTGTCGCGGTAATGTTGTCAAATAACGTGGCGGCAACATCAAGGCGTCTTTCACTTTTCCGGTTGCCGCCACGTTGGAAATTAACGTGAAGGCAACGTAAACATTGGTTGGAAAATCACGTGATTGCCACGTTGGTGTGTTTGCTGGGATCCCACTTCCTGTTTTGAAGCTACACGTGGCACGGATTTGTGGGTAATGCAGTTCGTTTTTGGCTACATTCATTGCCCAAAGTTGTCAAAGGACCTCATTACCCATACATCTACTGCAACTTAAGCACGTGACAACTCGCACTCGGTCGTTTGTTTGACAATTTTTACTCTTTTGTTTTTCAAAGTCCAGCGCGAAATTAAACACTTAGCATTCCTAAAAAGCAATGATAGTCCGTAGAGTAGCCTTACGTTTGATGAAGGGATTTCCTTAATGTTAAAGAATAATTTGGCCTTTGCTGCTAAAACGAACACAAATTATTATTATTTTGTTCATATTCACTCAGACTTGTGGCATTATAGGTTTCTGCATATTAGGTCTACCGTTGGAACAAAATAAGCCCAGAGAGTTGACATGTAGGCCTAATTGACAACCATGACCATGATAATTGATAATATAAAATGAATGTGCACCTTGAGCAAATGATAAAAAATCTTTCAGAATGCTTTTCATTCTTGAACTGCACCGAATCGAATAGCATCGAATCGTACTGAATCGTTTTTTATGAACATGTATCTTTTCTTGTATCGAATCGTTCTCATGTATCTAGATGCGAATCGTATCGTCTTTTACATGAGAGATTCACACCCCTATAGCTTATGGTGTGGTTCTACTCACTTATTGTTTCCAAGATCCTAGCTGTGGTGTGTGACCAATGCTAACCTATTGTAATAAGCCTAGAATATGAGGTCAGACTGTTGTGACTAGAGAAATACTCTACAGAAAAAGTAGCACAGATGTATAAACAGTAATCTTTATTTAACACAATTCATGCAGCTACCAAACATGTCAGACTGGGATTCATGAAATCTTAAAACCAAATGCTATCAACCTGGGCGAACAACACACCACTATGAAGCCTACTACACAGAAGACACTGCAATAAAGAGACCATACAAAAGAGATCACACACACAATAAATGGGTAAAAGCTATAGCCCACACCACCCCCATAGGGCACTGCACAGGTTCACACTGCACTTTAAGATTCATACCAAAGGCGCCATCAGACTACAACATAAGGCTTTTAGATCACCACAACCCTCCCACCCAATCATGAAACGGATACTGCCAGGTTTAAAATAAGTTACACACACACACACACACACACAAAGTCAATAAACACTTAACTCTCCGGGATACGAGACCCTCCCCGGGGTCTAAGCTTTGCATGCTGGTTGGCACAGGGGAGAAAGCAGGCGCCAGTCCAGCTCGTGAGGCCTCCGAACAATAGCGGAACGGAGCACCTCTTTCTGAGAAGCAGCAACGCCCACGCACTCCTATGCCCGGCCTTATCTACAGGTTAGCCCGCTAAACTATCTTAGCCGCCCGGCAGCCCTAAATAGCATCTGAGCGGCACCCACCCCAAACCTTGAGTGCAGCTCGGCGTTAGCAACCACACGCCACTTCCCAGTTCCACTCACCCTTTGCTGTGCTCTTCTTTTTATGACTATGCCTCTCCTTCAACTCGACGATAATCACTGCTCCAAAGTTCCTGCTCCTTCACGCTCATCAGTGGTCAGGTGCGAGCAATCAATTAACTCAACCCACTCTTCCCTCAGCTCCCTCCCCCCACATACGTCAGTCATAACAATACATTCATCCAACGTCATTTCATTACACTCCCCCCACCCATAAAACAGACTCGTCCTCGAGTCGAATTCAAAACATTTCATAGTCCAGGGACCACACTGGTACCCTCCTTGAACGTCCTTGGCATGAGTCTTTGGATAGCGATGCACCTTGCTGGGTCTCCCCAGTCATTTCAGAATGGCTAGTCATGGGTGTTCGCATGGTCCCAGGGTGTGAAGATTCCTGACCACCTTGATTCTGTGTGGCCGGAGCCGGCCGGTGTCTTTGCCCTTGTGATCCTACTGAGGCGGCGCAGCTTCCTGGCACACTGCTTGCTCCCCTTGTAGGTGTGACTGGGGGCACCTCGGATCTGGCCGCTGGCACTACCACCTCGCTCTCTCGACCCCCTGTAGAAGCTAAGGTCTGCAGCCAGGTCTCTTTAGGTGGGATGCCAGCTGTCCGTAGGCTCTCTGCACCCTCTTGGTTGGTAACCTCTGTTACAGAAGACAGACATGGTTTAAGTCGGTTGAAGTGCACCACTATTTCTGTCCCCCCCTCAACAGGGACCAGTCTATACAGAACTTCTGTTATTCTCTCTGTGACTTTATACGGCCCCTTAAACCTTCGTTGTAATTTTGGACAGAGCCCCCTTTTCCTAACTTTCCCCCGGACCCACACCAATTCTCCCTCAGAATAGTATTGGAAATGTGCTCTGAAGTCATATTCTTCCTTCTGCTTCCCAGAGGCTCTTAGCTGATGGCCCTTTACCGCCTCTACCACTGTAGACAAGGTCTCCAACAATCTAGCCACATACTCTGAAGCAGAAGGAAATCCTTCCCCATTAGCAAGGTTAAGCATAACATCCACGGAAGGACTATCTCTTTTTCCAAAAACAACTTTATAGGGTGTAAAACCAGTACTGGAGTGCAGCTGCTTCTATAGGCCATCATCACATAAGGCAACAGGATATCCCAGTTAGCTTGGTTATCATCTACAAATAGAGACAACATGGATGCCAGTGTCCTGTTAAACCTTTCAACCATTCCATCAGATTGAGGATGATAAGGTGATGTCCTGGTCTTATGAATGTTCAGCAACTGGCACACTTCTTTAAATAACCTGGATTCAAAATTTCGGCCCTGATCAGTATGGATTATCCTGGGGGCTCCGAAGCGGCACACCCACTGTTCAACCAACAACTTGGCCACCGTCTCAGCTTCCTGATTAGGAAGAGGGAATGCCTCCGTCCATTTGGAAAAGTAATCCCCAATAACTATAATGTATTTGTTTCCTTTGGAGGTTTTGGGAGAGGTCCCAAAATGTCCAACGCCACCCGCTCATATGGGCTTGATGCTACAACCGATTGGAGTGGAGCCCGCCATTGTTTCCCCACATCTTTTTCTGGACCCACAATCCCGCGACACCATCGCTTTACATCTCTAAACCAGCCCAGCCAATAGAAACGGTCTTTCACTTTTGCTTGTAGTTTCTGTATTCCCAAGTGTCCACCCGTAATATCATTATGCAACTGTCTTAACATTTCTGACACCATTACAGTAGGAATAACTACCTGGACCTGGTTTGCGGCATCCGAGTTCGATGGAGGAAACCTCACCAACCGGGAGCCCTGCATTTGTGACTGGGACCATACCAGTGCATACTTTTGTAAATCATCCGGTGGTTGCAAACAAGTCACTCCCCTCTTTTTTAGAGCAATGATCTTTTGTAACTTCGGCATCTTCCCTGGCTCGCCAGAGCCAACTCATCCCCTTCCCACCCTGGAGTTACATTAAGAGGCACATTTTGCACTGCAGCTATTACAGGCGCCCCCATGTCTGTGGGGCTGGTTCCGGGGCACTAGAGTTGACAGGTAAGCAGGCAGCCTAGAAAGGCGCCAGCATTGGCATGCCCTCGTCCCAGGCGATGAACAATTTTATACTGAAAGCTTGCTAGCTGCTCTACCCACCTGGCTAACTGTCCCTCTAACCCCTGGAAATTATGCAGCCACCTCAAGGAATTATGATCTGTTCAAGAGGACAAATTCCTTACCCAACAGATAATGTTTAAAATGCCTGATGAGCGTGACCATACTTAACAACTCCTTCTTGGTTGTGGCATATTTTCTTTCCTGCTTAGTAAGTGCTCTGCTGGCATATGCTATAACATGTTCACACCCCCTCTTCTTGTGACAATACAGCCCCGATACCGCGATCGCTAGCATCCGTGATCTAAAATGAATGTTTTGGAGGGATCAGGGTATATAAGAACAGGTGCAGACATTAAACTCAGTTTGAGCTGTTCAAAGGCTGTTTGGCATCGCCTGTCCATTTAAACGCCTGCCTTTCTCAGTGAGTTGGTGCAGGGGGCAAGCAATCTCAGCAAACCCCTTCACAAACCTCCGATAGTACGAGGCTAACCCCACAAAGCTCCTGACCTCTGTCTGATTTTTTGGGCACCGCCACTGACGACCGCCTCTACTTTGCAGGATCAGCCTTCACCCCTTTGATGAAATTATATGTCCCAAATACTGCACCTGAGTGGCAAACAAGTTACACTTACTGTGCTTGACTTTAAGGTTAGCTTGGCGTAGTTTTGTTAAAACTTCGGGCCCAGGCGGCCTAAATGTTCCTGAAATGTCCGTCCAAATATTATGATATCGCCCAGGTACACCAGACAGGTGGTCCACTGAAGATCTGCCAGCACCAGATCCATCAGTCGCTGAAATGTACTAGGACTATTGCAAAGACCAAAACTGAGGACATTGAATTCAAAACAGGCCTTGCCGAAAGTGATAAAAGCAGTCTTATGTTTATCCCTAGGATCCAGCTCCACTTGCCAGTAACCACTGGCTACATCAAGCGTGGAGAACCAGCAAGCTTTATTCAGACTGTCAAGGGCATCAATGTGTGGCAACGGATACGCGTCTTTCCTGGTTACATCGTTTAACTTCCGATAATCCACACAAAAACGGAGGCCGCCGTCACGCTTACGTACCAGAACTACTGGAGCTGCCCACGGACTATGAGAAGGCAGAATTATGTTATTTGCCAACATTTGCTTTACATGGTCAGACACCTCATGTTGTAAATGAAGGGGAACACGACGGGGTGGCAACTTCACAGGCTTTACATCCCCTGTATCGATCTGGTGCAGTGTCAGGTGAGTTCTCCCCAAATCCCCCTCCCCCTCACTAAACACAGACATATTTCTTTGTAACAGCTCACGGATATCAGTTAAATTAGATGGAGTAAAATTCTTCTGATGTAATCCAAAATGAGCAATAAGCTTGTCAACAGACCAAGGCTCCTTTGGGCCATTCTCATCCTCCCCCCATGCCCAAATGTTCAGCCTTACAGCTCACCTCAATGTCAGTATGTAATGTTCCCAGCCTCATACCCTCCTTCAATGTAAGGGGATCTTTAGTAACATTAATCACTCGTATCGGCAGTCTACCCCTCTCCACTCTACAGACCACCCGAGCGATCATTACATCACATTGGTTTGATAGTGTGTCTGATGGTTCCAACATACCCTCACAGCTGGTCATGAAGGAATTATCCACCTTTCCAGCAATGATTGCCTCACTACGTGGGGGAATTACAGTGTCTTCCAAGACGATCACAGTCCGGGGTTTATCAATATCTGCCGGAATAATCAGGGGAAACATTTTACCCATTATACAGCACTCCTTTTACCAAAGTCCACAATGACACCATATTTATTCAAGAAGTCAAAACCCAAAAGAATATCCTGGGAAGGCACATCAGCTACCAAAACTCAGCGATTAATGCCAAAGCGTCAAACTGGCAGACTGTCTGCCATTTTCCCAAAATCCCCATCAACCCTCCATTAGCTGCAGACACGCCACCATGATGTCCAGATAGTTCTGTTCCCCCTCAGTGATCTCAAGCCAAAGTTGTTTTGGTATGACTGATAATGCTGCCCCACTATCTACCAAGAGAAGGGAGTCTGGCAGACCTATTTTGGCTCTGATGTATCGGAGCCACCTGGTTGCTTGCAGAGGCCGTGATATGTACCCACTTCGCCGGGGCAGGCAGTGGGCCCACGGTGCCTGCCCCTGTAGTTTCCCTGCAAATATGGGGCAGTCTGTTTTATGTGTCTGGTACACCCACACTCCCAACAACCACCCCCACCCCCTCTGACTCGATCTATGGACCCTTTGTGAACCACTGTTCCTGGGCTCTCGCCCAGGCTCCCCCTGGAAAATTGAGTGGGAGTAGGGTTTGCCATAGACTGTTGCATATTACTCACTGTTACACGGAGAGATTTTACTTCCTGCCTTAATTCCTCCACCATTCCTAGCATCATTTGCATTTATTCATCACTTTTGGGTTTATGCTCCACCACCACCCCCTTACTTTTGCATCAGGCATCAGATGGGTTTGCTCCATATTCCTAAGAAGCTCTAATTCAGAAGCAAGATCAATTGCATCTTCTAGGGTATCAGGTTTTGCTCTCACGAGGCTGATATGGAAGTCACCAGTTGCAAAATGTGTAAGAAACTGATCTCTTTGCCAACATATCGCATGAAGTGCAGTTATCAGCTGTGGGGTAAGCTTTAATGGCTTTAGAGCCGTGAGGGCATTTCGAATTCTCTTGCGGTCTCATTATGCATACGTCGGTTAGCTGTAAATGTAGCCCCTACTCCAATCGCTACTATCACAGGGCTCAAACATCTAGCCATAGCAGCTTTTAGCAAGATAGTTTTTTTGGCATCACCAGACAAACCACTATAAATATCTCTTTGCCAGAGAGTAGAAGAGACATAAATTTAAGTTTTAAGGGTTCATCCCAATTATTTACATCAGCAGCCAGATCAAATTGTTCTGACCAATCGGACCACTCCCGACCTACACCAGTAAACGCCTCTCTGGCATAAACACTGGTCAAAGCAGTAGCTCTTGATGGTTCCACACTTTGCGGTCAACAGCTTGAGGACCAACATTATCCTCTCTATCTGACATTTTTGCAACAGTATCTAGGTTTTATAGGGTTCACAGAAACTAAGCAAATCCCATCGCTGCCACCAGTGTAATAAGCCTAGAATGTGAGGTCAGACTGTTGTGACTAGAGAAATACTCTACAGAAAAAGTAGCACAGATGTATAAACAGTAATCTTTATTTAACACAATTCATGCAGCTACCAAACATGTCAGACTGGGATTCATGAAATCTTAAAACCAAAATGCTATCAACCTGGGCTTAACAACACACCACTATGAAGCCTACTACACAGAAGACACTGCAATAAAGAGACCATACAAAAGAGATCACACACACAATAAATGGGTAAAAGCTATAGCCCACACCACCCCCATAGGGCACTGCACAGGTTCACACTGCATTTTAAGATTCATACCAAAGACGCCATCAGACTACAACATAAGGCTTTAGATCACCACAACCCTCCCACCCAATCATGAAACGGATACTGCCAGGTTTAAAATAAGTTACACACACACACACAAAGTCAATAAACACTTAACTCTCCGGGATACGAGACCTCCCCCGGGTCTAAGCTTTGGCTGGTTGGCACGGGAGAAAGCAGACGCCAGTCCAGCTTCGGTGAGGCCTCCGAACAATAGCGGAACCGAGCACCTCTTTCTGAGAAGCAGCAACGCCACGCACTCCTATGCCCGGCCTTATCTACAGGTTAGCCCGCTAAACTATCTTCAGCCGCAGCCCTAAATAGCAAAAACGGCACCCACCCCCAAACCTTGAGTGCAGCTCGGCGTTAGCAACCACACGCCACTTCCCAGTTCCACTCACCCTTTGCTGTGCTCTTCTTTTTATGACTATGCCTCTCCTTCAACTCGACGATAATCACTGCTCCAAAGTTCCTGCTCCTTCACGCCATCAGTGGTCAGGTGCGCAGCAATCAATTAACTCAACCCACTCTTTCCCTCAGCTCCCTCCCCACATACGTCAGTCATAACAAATACATTCATCCAACGTCATTTCATTACACCCCACTCCATAAAAACAGACTCGCCTCAAGTCGATTAAAAACATTTCATAGTCCAGGGACCACACTGGTGCCCTCTTGAACGCCCTGGCATGAGGTCTTTTGGATAGCGATGCACCTTTGCTGGGTCTCCCCAGTCGTTTTCAGAATGGCTTTGGTCATGGGTGTTGCGATGGTCCCAGGGTGTGAAGATTCTGACCACCTTTGATTCTGTGTGCGGAGAGCCGGGTCGTGGTGTCTTTTTGCCCTTGTGATCCTACTGGGAGGCTCTGGCTTCCTGGCACACTGCTTGCTCCCCTTGTAGGTGTGACTGGGGCACCCTCAGGATCTGGCTTCCTTCTGGCACCTCAGCTCTCTCGACCTGTAGTCAGAAAAGGTCTGCAGCCAGGTCTCTTTAGGTGGGATGCCAGCTGTCCCGTGAGGCTCTCTGCACCCTCTTGGTTTGGTGCCCTCTCTGTTACAGAAGACAGACATGGTTTAAGTCGGGTTGAAGTGCACCACTATTTCTGTCCCCTCAACTTGGGGACCAGTCTATACAGAACTGTGTTATTCTCTCTGTGACTTTTAATGTTATAAACCTTAGGTTAAATTTTGGACCAGAGCCCCTTTTTTCCTAACTTTCCCCGGGACCCACCAATTCTCCCTCAGAATAGTATTGGGAAATGTGCTCTGAGGTCATATTCTTCCTTCTCTGCTTCCCCCAGGGGCTCTTAGCTGATGGCCCTTTGCAGCCTCTACCACTGTTGAACAAGGTCTCCAACAATCTAGCCACATACTCTGAAGCAGGAAAGGAAATCCTTCCCCATTAACAAGGGTTGTAAGCATAACATCCCACGGGAAGGGACTATCTCTTTTCCAAAAACAACTTTATAGGGTGTAAAAACCAGTACTGGAGTGCACGCTGCTTCTATAGGCCATCATCACATGGGCAACAGGATATCCCAGTTTAGCTTGGTTATCATCTACAAATAGAGACAACATGGATGCCAGTGTCCTGTTAAACCTTTCAACCATTCCAAATCAGATTGAGGGATGATAAGGTGATGTCCTGGTCTTATGAATGTTCAGCAACTGGCACATAATTTTAAATAACCTGGATTCAAAATTTCGCCCTGATCGGTATGGATTATCCTGGGGCTCTCCGGCGGCACACCCACTGTTCAACCAACAACTTGGCCACCGTCTCGGCTTCCTGATTAGGAAGAGGGAATGCCTCGAATCCATTTGGAAAAAAGTAATCCCCAATAACTATAATGTATTTGTTTCCTTTGGAGGTTTTGGAGAGGTCCCCAAAATGTCCAACGCCCCCGCTCATATGGGCTTGATGCTACAACCCGGATTGGATTGGAGCCCATGCATTGTTTCCCCCACATCTTTTCTGGACCCCACAATCCCACGACACCGTAAGCTTTTACATCTCTAAACCAACCCAGCCAATAGAAACGGTCTTTCACTTTTGCTTGTAGTTTCTGTATTCCCAAGTGTCCACCCAGTAATATCATTATGCAACTGTCTTAACATTTCTGACACCATTACAGTAGGAATAACTACCTGGACCTGGTTTGCGACATCCGAAGTTGATGGAGGAAACCTCACCAACCGGAGCCCTGCATTTGTGACTGGGACCATACCAGTGCATACTTTTTGTAAATCATCCGGTGGTTGCAAACAAGTCACTCCCTCTTTTTTAGAGCAATGATCTTTGTAACTTCGGCGTCTTCCAGCTGTATGCCAGAGCAACTCATCCCCTTCCCACCCTGAGTTACATTAGAGGCACATTTGCACTGCAGCTAATACAGGCGCCCCCATGTCTGGGGCTGGTTCGAGGGCACTAGAGTTGACAGGTAAGCAGGCAGCCCTAGAAAGGGGCCAGCATTGGCATGCCCTCGCCCAGGGCGATGGTTTCAATTTTATACTGAAAGCTTGCTAGCTGCTCTACCCACCCTGGCTAAACTGTCCCTCTAACCCCTGGGAAATTATGCAGCCACCTCCAAAGGAATTATGATCTGTTCGCAAGGACAAATTCCTTACCAAACAGATAATGTTTAAAATGCCTGATGAGCGTGACCATACTTAACAAACTCCTTCTTGGTTTTGTGGCATATTTTTTTTCTTTCCTGCTTAGTAAGTGCTCTGCTGGCATATGCTATAACATGTTCACCCCCCCCCCTCTTCTTGTGACAATACAGCCCGATACCACGCGTATCGCTAGCATCCATTAATATCTAAAATGAATGTTTTGGAGGATCAGGGGTATATAAGGAACAGTTTGAACATTAAACTCAGTTGAGCTGTTCAAGGCTGTTTGGCGTCAGCGCTGTGTCCATTTAAAAACGCCTGCCTTTCTCAGTGAGTTGGTTGCAGGGGGCAAGCAATCTCAGCAAACCCCTTCACAAACCTCCGATAGTCAGGCTAACCCCACAAAGCTCCTGGACTCTGTCTGATTTTGGGCACCGCCACTGAGCGACCGCCTCTACTTTTCGCCAGGATCAGCCTTCACCCCCTTTGATGAAATTATATGTCCCAAATACTGCACCTGAGTGGCAAACAAGTTACACTTACTGTGCTTGACTTTAAGGTTAGCTTGGCGTAGTTTTGTTAAAACTTCGTCCAGGCGGCCTAAATGTTCCTGAAATGTCGTCCAAATATTATGATATGGGTCCAGGTACACCAGACAGGTGGTCCACTGAAGATCTGCCAGCACCAGATCCATCCAGTCGCTGAAATGTACTAGGACTATTGCAAGGGGCAAAACTGAGGACATTGAATTCAAACAGGCAGTGATAAAAGCAGTCTTATGTTTATCCCTAGGATCCAGCTCCACTTGCCAGGTAACCACTGGCTACATCAGCGTGGAGAACCAGCAAGCTTTTATTCAGACTGTCAAGGGCATCCAATGACAACGGATGCAGCGTCTTTCCTGGTTACATCGTTTAACTTCGATAATCCACACAAAAAAAGCGGAGCCGCCCGTCGCTTACGTGCAGAACTACTGGAGCTGCCTGGGACTATGAGAAGGCAGAATTATGTTATTTGCCAACATTTGCTTTACATGGTCAGACACCTCATGTTGTAAATGAAGGGGAACTGACGGGGTGGCAACTTCACAGGCTTTACATCCCTGTATCGATCTGGTGCAGTGTCGGGTGAGTTCTCCCCAATCCCCCCTCCCCTCACTAAACACAGACATATTTCTTTGTAACAGCTCACGGATATCAGTTAAATTAGATGGAGTAAAATTCTTCCTGATGTAATCCAAAATGAGCAATAAGCTTGTCAACAGACCAAGGCTCCTTTGGGCCATTCTCATCCTCCCCCCATGCCCAAATGTTCAGCCTTACAGCTCACCTCAATGTCAGTATGTAATGTTCCCAGCCTCATGCCCTCTCCCTTCAATGTGGGGGATCTTTTAGTAACATTAATCACTTCGATCGACAGTCTACCCTCTCTCCCACTCTACAGACCACCCGAAGAGATCATTACATCACATTGGTTTGATGGTGTGTCTGATGGTTCCAACATACCCTCACAGCTGGTCATGAAGGAATTATCCACCTTTCCAGCAATGATTGCCTCCTACGTTGGGGAATACAGTGTCTTCCAAGACGATCACAGTCCGGGTTTATCAATATCTGCGGAATAATCAGGGGAAACATTTTACCCATTATACAGCACTCCCTTTTACCAAAGTCCACAATGACACCATATTTATTCAAGAAGTCAAAACCCAAAAGAATATCCTGGGAAGGCACATCAGCTACCAAAAACTCAGCGATTAATGCCAAAGCGTCAAACTGGCAGACTGTCTGCCATTTTCCCAAAAATCCCCATCAACCCTCCATTGGCTGCAGAACCGTCACCCATGATGTCCAGATAGTTCTGTTCCCCCTCAGTGATCTCAAGCCAAAGTTGTTTTGGTATGACTGATATGCTGCCCCACTATCTACCAAGAGAAGGGAGTCTGACTGGCACCTATTTTGGCTCTGATGTGTATCCGAGCCACCCTGGTTAACTTGCACAGGAGCAGATATGTACCAACTTTCGCCGGGGCAGGCAGTGGCCTACGGTGCCTGCCCCCCTGGTTTTCCTGCAAATATGGGCAGTCTCGTTTATGTGTCTGGTACACCCACACTCCCAACAACCACCCCACCCCTCTGACTCGATCTATGGGACCCTTGTGAACCACTGTTCTGGGCTCTAGCCCAGGCTCCCTGGAAAATTGAGGTGGGAGTAGGGTTTTTTTATAGACTGTTGCATATTACTCACTGTTACACGGAGAGATTTTACTTCCTGCCTTAATTCCTCCACCATTCCTAGCATCATTTGCATTTATTCATCACTTTTTGGGTTTATGCTCCACCACCACCCCCTTACTTTTGCATCAGGCATCAGATGGGTTTGCTCCATATTCCTAAGAAGCTCTAATTCAGAAGCAAGATCATTGCATCTTCTAGGGTATCAGGTTTTGCTCTCACGAGCTGATATGAAGTCACCAGTTGCAAAATGTGTAGAAACTGATCTCTTGCCAACATATCGAAAGTGCAGTTATCAGCTGTGGGTAAGCTTTAATGGCAGGCAGCCGTGAGGGCATTTCCGAATTCTCTTGTAGGTCTCATTATGCATAGTTGTCGGCTGTAAATGTAGCCCTACTCCAATAAGCTACTATCACGGGCTCAAACATCTAGCCATAGCAGCTTTTAGCAGTACATAGGTTCCTTTGGCATCACCAGACAAACCACTATAAATATCTCTTTGCCACCAGAGTAGAAGAGACATAAATTTAAGTTTTGGGGTTCATCCCAATTATTTACATCAGCAGCCAGATCAAATTGTTCTGACCAATCGGACCACTCCCGACCCTACACCAGTAAACGTCTCTGGCATAAACACTGGCCGCCAAGAGTAGCTCTTGATGGTTCCACACCCCTTGCTTGTGGTCAACAGCTTGAGGACCAACATTATCCTCTCTATCTGACATTTTTTTTTGCAACAGTATCTAGGTTTATAGGGGTTCACAGAAACTAAGCAAATCCCCGCTGCCACCAGTGTAATAAGCCTAGAATGTGAGGTCAGACTGTTGTGACTAGAGAAATACTCTACAGAAAAAAGTAGCACAGATGTATAAACAGTAATCTTTATTTAACACAATTCATGCAGCTACCAAACATGTCAGACTGGGATTCATGAAATCTTAAAACCAAATGCTATCAACCTGGGCAACAACACACCACTATGAAGCCTACTACACAGAAGACACTGCAATAAAGAGACCATACAAAAGAGATCACACACACAATAAATGGGTAAAGCTATAGCCCACACCACCCCATAGGGCACTGCACAGGTTCACACTGCATTTTAAGATTCATACCAAAGGCGCCATCAGACTACAACATAAGGCTTTAGATCACCACAACCCTCCCACCCAATCATGAAACGGATACTGCCAGGTTTAAAATAAGTTACACACACACACAAAGTCAATAAACACTTAACTCTCCGGATACCTCTGATCTTGTGAGGTTGCCAAAATTAGATATGCACATTTTAAATATACATGAAAATAATATACACTCACTAGCCACTAATTGGAAGACCTTGCTACTAGTGGCTTGGACCCCCCTTTTGCATTCAGAACTTTCCTCAGAGATTTTGGTCCATATTTACATGATTGTTTGAGTTACTGTTGCCTTTCTATCTGCAATCTGTCCATTCTCCTCTGACCTCAACAAGGCATTTTGCTAAGTGTACTGCTGCTCTCTGGATATTTTCTCTTTTTCAGACTATTCTCTGTAAACCCTAGAGATGGATGTACGTGATCCCAGTAGATCAGCCCATCTGTTGCCAACAACAATGCCACATTCAAAGTCACTTAAATCACCCATCTTCCCCACTCTGATGCTCGGTTTGAAATCCAGCAGATCAGATCATCGTGACCATGTCTACGTGCCTAAATGCATCGATTGGCTGACTATATACTTCCATCAATGCGCAGTTGAACAGGTAAAGCGGTGAGTGTATATATTTATTTAACAAGGTATTTTTAAGCCCTAACTCAATAAATAGGGGTGTTTTTAGAGGCCACACCTTTGTGAACTCTCAACCTCTGGGCTGCCCTCTCAGTTTTGTCAGGTCAGAGATAGAGATAGCCGAATAACTCATCCATTTACATCCTCATTTTTCCTGTGGTCAAAGTTTCAGCTTGTCTCATGTCTGAGAAAATGGGGGGCAACAACTACAAACTTGAACTTTTATGAATGTTTGGCTTTATCTCGGTAAAGGAATGACTAGGAAAGTTTGAATATGCATGAGTAAAAACATGTCACAATTAAAAACTAATCTTCAGAATCTCTATTGAACCATCACTGCTCAAGGTTAGTGTGTGTCACTGTGTGATCACTGTGTGCTCTGTGTGTTCACTAATTGATGTCATGGAATATCATTTACAGTGCTGTCGATGATATGATAACCTATGATATTTGTGCAGAAATAAAAATGTACCTATTCTGCCGGACGTTCCAATTCTCAGAACTGTGACGTCAGTACAGCGAGCATGGTAGATGAGTTTGATTAGTTCATGAAGCAAGATGGCTATTGAGGGAATCCCCATTCCATGCTGCAACACATGAGGAGTGTAAATATAAAAAAGGAGGGGACATAACAGCAGGTTTAAAAACATTTCCAGCTAAAACTACACTTTAGAATGTGAGTTTAGGGTCAAAATATCACTAAATTTAGCATGAAACAGGAATCTAGATTGACAAGCAGTCTGTAAGATCATGCTGGTGGAGTTAAACTCTCTTCAGACAAAAAGAAAAAGTGTTGTCATCAAGGGGAAAATCAATCGTGTGTACATTTCCTTACACTGACTGAGAGCACCGGTCCCACTTTGTACATGGCATAGCGGTCAGTCCCTGCACAGATGTTGGGGTAATCAGCTTTAGGCTCAGCCATGCCCAACTCATGACCGATGAACTCTATGAATGCCTTCATCCTCCACGGGCTGCCACCTACACATACAAACTATGAAAATACAATAGTACAAAAGAATAAAAAAAAAACTACATCACACTAAATTTTAAATAGAGATAATCCTCTATAAACTTGTTGTGTATGTTGACTTACCTTGACATCTCCAAACATGGCTGGCAAATCATGTGTAGCTGTCCCCAAGTTGAAATGGTAAAGTATATCCTCTTTCATGGCATCCAAATTAGGATTGTGCACAAGTACATTACTACAGCTAAGAATATAAACAAATGTTTCAGGGCAAACATTACTCCTTTCTAGAATTGTAACACTTTCCGAGTAAAACCCATTCTATTAACTCAAACATCACTGACCTGACTGACTTAGAGTTTACAACCTCCATCAGTCTATTGTTAACAAAGAGGGCTGAATGCAATAATATGCTAAGGTTTAATCACCAATCTAACAAAGCAATACACCTGCACAAATAAACTGAAGTATTAATCTACGTGATCTGGCGCATGAGGGCAGTCTCACATAGCCTAAACTTCAATACCTACAAATCCATTGTACAAAATAAATCAACTTTACGGCTTGCAGTAATCTTAATTCACCTGAACAGAGGCTGCAACAAAGTTAACATTTGGAAAGCCAGCGGAAGTAGAGCAGACCGTATAGGCCTATACGCACTGTGCTACTCAACAACGAGAGAAAATGTCCAGTGTGTGTGTGTGTGTATTCACGCCAAATTTGCCTCCTATAACTTCCCAACTCTGCACAGTATCCCATTAACTGCAAGATAGTACTAAGCTATTTACAATTTCCTGTAAATAGTTTGTAAACACGTTATCAAAATCAACTTAAGCAGAACTTGCACGCGCACACCTTTTGTTTGATCAGGAGAGAGAATACACACCCTACAGAAGTTGTAGGCTATGGCTACTTGTTGTTTTCTTTTAATATCTATAGTTGCTGGTTCAGCACAATGTTATAAGCTAATTCAGTAACTCAAGACTCATCATGGATATAACACGTTTTTAAACAACGTTATAAACTTAACCTAAATAGTTGGCTGCTGTAAGCTACAATCGGATTTTTTGGTATACTCCTGTTGTCTCAATGATAATAACATCTCATTTCAGACTATATTTCAAAGTTTGACGTTCATTTGGATTATTAATATAACATCGTATTTTGTCATTTTTGGCGAAGACAAAAGGGATATTGAACATATTTAACATTCTCTAACCATCGTGATTTCGAATTGGTGCAGTTTTCAGCACAAAAACTCATTTTATTCTTTTGCTCTTTTGCATTGCTCTATGCTGTTCTATGGTGCTTTCTGCCTCTTGGTTGCGCACGCATGTCATTGTCCTCACCTCACCTCCTCCGTTGGCAAACGGCAAACCCGTGTATGGGGGTGTGGTTAACTGTAAATCATACAGCTATCTATCGTGACACGACTTTTCGTACATGGGTTTACTCCCTTAGCTTTGTGATCACGTTGTCATTAGCGGTCTCCTTACAGGCAATAGGCTAATATCCATCCGGTATACAACTTGCCTGGTTCTTTTTTCGACGGAAAATGACATCGGGCTTTAATTATGAGAAAAAAGGAGGGGAAAGGTAGGTTTACCGTTCAATTAGTGTGTTTTGTGACAAGTTTGGAAAATAATGACACCTGGGACACCAATCAAAAGTGCTATTATCTCTTTCTAAACACGTTAAATCTCTTTCAAATGCGTATGTACCGTGCGGTATCATTAATTTCGATTAACTTTTGTTACTAGAGTGAGGAAATGCATTTAACATAGAGGAGACCGGGGCTGGTTAGAACACTTTTCATTCACGGTTATATTTCTCCGTCTTACAATGCGTTAAAATGGTCAAATTGTGATAAACTGAAAGCTTGGGAATGTAACGTGCCAGCCAACCCCAAAGTCAGTGCCAACCTGTCCCGCCCACATTAGGACAAGATTCAAGATTCAAAATTGTCATCTTACTACTCACTTTGCCTCAACTTAATACAATCCTATTTTTCACGGAAGCTTGGACGTTGATTAACCTATATCATCTGCACAGCTACAGTAATTAGGCTACTCTGTTAAAGTTTAGCGATTTTTTTTTTACCCTCACTGAAACAGAGGCGATGGTGACAAAGTTACACACAAGCGCACCGATTTTGCCTACTGTAAATTTGTTCTTGCGGCTTGCCTATCTGAAATAACTCCTCTACATTTGCTGTCCCCATCCTTTCTGTTTTCGTTGTTTAAAAACGTGTTATATCCATGATGAGTCTTGTACGACGGAGTATTAGGGCCACACATGAAGAGAAAAAAATATTTTTGCCATGGCGAGATTAAACTCGACATGTTGACTTTAAAGTCGACATGTCGACATTAAACTCAACATTTTGAGAATAAAGTTGAAATTTAATGTCGACTTTAATCTCGACGTGTCGACTTTAAAGTCGCCACGTCGACATTAAACTCGACATTTCGAGAATAAAGTTGAAATATCATATCTACTTTAATCTCGACGTGTCGACTTTAAAGTCGACATGCTGACATTGAACTCGCACTAGGCCCTACTGTTTAAACATATACCTACACAGTTTAAACTATGTAGCCTACACTAACACACAATATGTTACATAAAAGAAAAATGGGCTTCAAATAGGTGTTATTTCAGATAGATTGCAGATATTCAGATAGATTGCGTCTTGTCTGTTAACTACTCATTGCCGTCATCGTGAAGTGCTGTCTCGCGGTTATGGAAATACCATGCACTATGCCGTTTAGGCTAAATTGCTAGAAAAATATCCAATGATATAATGTTTCTATACAAAATGTTATTTCACTCTGTTTTACGTGGTTAAGGCCACTGCACATCCAAATAACTGCCCTTCATGACCCACAGGCCGTCACTCTCCAGGATAACATGGCAAAACTCATTTTTCTAAAACTGCTTTTCCATGTCTCACCTGCAATACGTATAGGAGGCTAGAAACACAGGTATAGCCTAAGCATATACTATTTTGATCCCGTGAGAGAATATGTGTGCATGCACTTTATTTATGCACTTTGTGTGCATATGTGTGCATGTAGGCTAGCCTACATGGGGTGGTCGGGAGGACAGCTTAATTCGTCCCTCCATAGACATTCAGCAATAGGCTGTTTTGCATCCATTACAAACAAGCAACGTGAAAGTCTAGGATTGGGGAGAGCGCCTAGTATGCCTCTAGTGCATAAGCATGACGTTGAACCTTTAGATGAAAAACAACACTTTAATAATAGGCCTACAATAAATAAAAAAACCGCTATGACGTTTAGGCTACACTCTTAGAAAATTCCCTGTAAAATTACAGTACAGTACAGGCAGCACGGTTGCCAGTACTTTACCGTAGAATTAAGGTGCGATACAGTACTGTAATACAGTTTACAGTAATCATGTGATTGCTGTTTTTACTACAAGGTTGTACTGTACTGTACTATACAGTACAGTACTGTTTTTTGTTACTGTTACTGTTTTTTTTTTTTTTAATTTAATTTAGTATTCCTCAATTGCATTTATTTATTAATCAATGTATTTATCTATCAACCAACACTTACATATTATGACAACAATATTCAGTTTAAGTATTTAAACAAGTGAAATGTTAAGTCACACAGAACAATCTTACATGAAACACTTTTATTTATCATCATATTTCATTCATTTTACACAAGCTGAAACACTGAAACACATTAAAAACACTGACACACATTACAATATCATTAACTTTTGCTACACAGAGAGAGACCGA
>NC_063195.1:17439709-17524465 GCF_017589495.1 Alosa alosa
ACAGTTCTGAGAATTGGAACCTCCGGCGGAATAGGTAAATTTTTATTTCTGCACAAATATCATAGACTTCTTCCATGACAGCACTGTAAAGATGATGGTTCACTAGAGATTCTGAAGATGTAAATCAGGTTTCCCGGCCAAGTATACTGGCGTACACAAGGAATTTGGTCTCTGCATTTAACCCATCTGTGAATTAGTGAACACACAGAGCACACAGTGATGTGAAGCACACACTAACCTTAAGCAGTGAGCTGCCTTGCTACAGCAGCGCTCAGGGAGCAGTGAGAGGTTAGGTGCCTTGCTCAAGGGCACTTCAGCCAATCCCACTGGTCGGGGATCGAACCGGCAACCTTTCGGTTACAAGTCCGAAGCCCTAACCATAGGGCCACGTTGCTCAAGTCACCAAATGGCAACGTTACCAAATGACCATAGGGCCACGTTATTTACACCACCAAACGGCAACATTACCAAATGACCTTAGCGCCACGTTGTGGCAACGTTGCTCAAGTCACCAAATGGCCACTTCATAGTGGCAACGTTGTGGCCACGTTGCAGGAAGGTTGCCAGAATGTTAGTTGCCCGTGACCAACTGGCAACTTATAGGCAACGTGGCTGTTTAGTTGTGTGTTAGCTGGGATGAACGCGCGGCTTGCAACGTAAATGAGAGTCTGAGCGAGCAGAAAAGGTTGTGAACCGATTCGTAACAAGTAAATCGATATAGCAACCGGTTCATTTCAGTTTTATTCCGATACGGGGCTTCACGTATCGATGTAGCCGTATCTTACACGTTAAAAACGGATACCGATACGTATTGGTTATTCTTTACACCTCTAATAAGCTACCATAGGTTTCAGAACACTAGTCACGATATCAAGCGGAGTACCACAGCAAATCTTGTTCACGGCACACAACCATTTGCACACGTGCACACTACGGATCCCCAGACCATTACCAGCAACTTAGACTCCCACCCCCCAAGCCAGAAACCATTCATGCAGGCAGAGACATAACACAAACAACAAGTAAAAATGTCCGTTAGGTCAGGGCCCCTCCTGACCGAAACAGAGAAAAAAAAGAAAGAAAACACAAAAATAAAAAAGAAACTGAGTCTCACCCGGCCACTGTGCACTAAATAGGCCGGGAAAAATTGCAGTCTTATTTTGCCTTCACAGTGGATGGGGTTGGAGTGGGCACGCCGCCGCTTTCCTGGCGTGATGACGTCACCGTCCTGGGAACCCGGAAGCACTGCGCCACTCGACTCGCTGCTGCTGACACTGTTAAGGAGTAAACAACCACGATGAGCGCTTTGTGGCAAACAATCACAATAACTTCATTCACACGGGCATTTACATGAGATCACCGTTCCTTTAGATCGGTTTGAGAGCGCAGAATAGTCTTAACGATCGTACGATCTCCAGTCCTCTCTCGTAGCCTCCTCCCTCTGCTAGACGCGGCCGGCAAGCTTCATCGGTGATATGGATTGCAGGGCCGTGCAGGAACAGCGGCACCGTCTTAATGGCTGGATCCTGGATCCTGGATCCGTCATCCGTGATCCGTGATCCGTCATCTGTCATCCGTCGTCCGTCGTCCGTCGTCCGTGCCTCGCTTGTCGCTCCCTCTCCCCCAGACTGCCCAATCACATACTGGTGAGCCCTTTTATTTCCCAGTCCATTACGAGCTCCACCAATCTGCATCGCAGCCGTCCAATCTTCCTAGAGAGTGCCTGTATGTCATCCACCCTGTGGGCGGCGATCAGCCATACTGGTCACCGATCACATAAACAAAACAGCGGCAGACACAGACCCAAAGACTGGCCATTACAGTACATCCCCCCTCCCTCTACAACACAATATGTCCAGTGTTCTTGTTTGCAGTCTGTATTGCCCCAATAAAACATTGATAATTATCACACGTGTCTGTCCCCCCTCTGTATAGTCCCCGATGGTCAGCAAACACACAGGTAAACAGATATGCAACACATTCAATGCAACATTTGGGAGAGATATGGGGCCGTATCTTACACAGGGCCCACACGACAAGAGCAGACAGCTTTCCGCACCCTCTGTGATCTTTGGCGCCCCGTTTGTTAGACCGTAGACTCTAGGTTGGGTCACATGGTAGGGAAAGCAGACAGACAGACAGGCGGAGCTTCTGTGTCACTATGTGGCTAGTTGGGTAAAATGACAATTGCTCATTCATGGCTCACAATTAGGACAGCCAGTGAGAGGCCACTATCACAATTAGGGACAGACTCTTTTGTTGCCAGTCAGTGGTGAGTCAGTGACACCGTGGCATCTTGGGTTGACTTTTTGTTGGATTTCCTTGCCAACCAAAAAGTAAAACAAGACTGGACAAGACTGCTGCTTTAGCCCGATCCCTCTGGTCTCGTTTGTGGAGAAGGTTTGATGTTGGTGACCACCTCTTAGGCTCTGCCAATCTCTCACACACACACACACACGCACATACACTACACATTCCAAGTCAATCACATTTTATAGGGATCGTGTGTAAGATTTGGGTTGGGTGTTCTCAGTTCAGTTTGTTTTGTTTACATGGCTAACTGTGGGAGGCTTATTGGTTTAATTCTACCTTAACAATTCATTTCTCATACTGGTGGTTTGTACCAAAAGTTTTTTTTTTTTACAATTTTTTTACTAGCTATTTGTGTTTTTTTTTTTTTTTTTGTCTGCTTTCTTTCAGGCCTGAAACCCGGCACTGTTGTTATCACCAAACAGGCCCTGGATGCCTGTTTCCTGCCACGCTTTGAGCAAGTGATTCTGGGAAAGCCAGTGGTCCAGAGCACTGATCTCGATTCTGATCTGGCAGAAGAGCTGTTCCAGTGCAGTAAAGACTTCGATGAATTTGAAACTGTCATTAGCAACACTATGTGCACAATGGACTTTTATGAGGGTAAGCTCCTCAAATGAAGCTGAAGGGTTATTAATTATAATTACCTGGTTAAAAGTGAGACAAGTCCTCATGATCACCTGCTTAAATACTTGGTCAAAGATACTGAACTGTACCCTGGAAATCCAGAGTTCTCGCGAGAGCACAATGGAATTGTCTCTGCGAGACACTCTGGCAAAGAGCAATGATGCACGTTACTTTTACCCCAACATTCCGGGGAACAAGCTAAATTGATGAAAACAGCGCTGCAACGTTGGAGGACAGTATACATTGGTTATAGTGTTATCCGATTGCGTCGAAGTCCGAAATCATTCAGAGTAAACATGGTCTAGTGTTATCCAATTGCGTGCAGTGAGATTTTTAAATGCATGCTTGTTGCCGCCCCTCGAGTTGGGCCTTTACATTGTTCTTTGCCAGACCCTTAATCTTTCTAGATTATCAGGGTCTGGATTTTCCAGGCTAACTGGACTGAAGGCTGGCAAATGTTTTCACAGTGCCATACAGATGAATTGAAGTCAAATCTGTACCAGAAAAATCCATCTAGCAGTATTTTGATCAAACTAAAGGAATACTCAACAATGTCCTTGACCAAGTTGACACCATCTTTAGTGTGATTATATTTGATAGTATAAACCAACTTTCTTATTCTTGGAGTTAAATTCAATCAATTTATCAATGTAGATAAATATGTTTGTGTCTAAACAGTGGGGTATTAATGTCTGATGTCTATTTGTGTCTGTGGATAAGGCTGTTGTGAGTCTCTTGGTTTGAAAAGTAACCCCAGATCTTAACTGCATACGGTGCGAGCCAGCGTTGGCAACAAATCTGTTTGATTGCATTATTTTCAATTGGAATGTTCAAATCGGATACAACGCGACACAATGCTGCGCAGCGTAATATGGCATGATGTTTTGAGCAGAACTTTTGTTGGATGCTCCGTTTTTTATTTCCTTTTTTTTCCCTGCTCGCATTCTGCTATTTTGAACAAGAAAAATGGCGCAATAGAGCAGCATGTTAAACAGATTCATCGTGGACAGAGAGCGCCCAATGCTACGCCACAGTCATATGCTCACATGCAGTTAAGATACTGTAAACCGTAAGGTTGTTTCATACATTCACGTCTGCTGTGGCTTCTTTCAGGTCAAGCCCGGCTGGATGGGGCCTTCTGCTCATATACAGAGGAAGACAAACAGAACTACCTTAAAGAAGCCTATGCTGCAGGAGTCCGCAATATTGAGATGGAGTCTTCTGCATTTGCTGCCATGTGTAAACTTAGCGGTCTTAAAGGTAGGACAGTTTGTGTATTCTGATAAATATTGCTATTTTATATTGCTACCATACGAAATAAGCAGCAGAAAATGTATACTTGAATTTACAAAAGTTTACAAACTTGCTTAATATTGGGAGACCTGAACTTTTGGGGCCGGTTCCTTGGACAGTGATTAAGCCTGGTCCTAGACTAAAATATATTTTTCAGTGGAGATCTTGATGTTCTCTTTAAAGGCACCCTTAAGAGTTTTTTTTTTTACCTTAACGTGACGTTTTCAACATAATTTTGATGGCACATAACCTCATAACATGACGAACAGCACTTCTGCCATTGTCTGAGCAGCCCTCTATAGGCAACCTAGCAACTTTCTGGGTAGGAACACTGCCCCCCCCCCCCCTTTCTACAGACTGCTGTTGGTGCATTCCCTCTATATTATATCGGAGTTATGTTCATACTTTGTTGCAAAAGACGCATATTTAGTTCGTTTATTATTGTGCTTCTCTGCTGTACCCAGGGCCAGATGTACTAACACTTTTGCGCCCACTTCGGCGTATTTGTTTCGCAATGTGCGTGTAAAATCATTGTGAGGCGCAAACTGCCTGTCGCGGGAGCTGAAAGTGGCAGATTGTGTTTTTCATGTCATGCATATGCATTCATGGGAGGATCCAGGGGAAAGTGGGAGTTTAGCGTAAAAAAGATGGGAGGGGAAGCGTAAAGAGCGCCTAATTATGTATTCCGCAGTATGTACAAAGACTGCTCGTGAAAGCGCACGTCTATTCTGCGCCTAAATACTTCCACCTTGTAAAAGCAGGTGTTAATCCAAATTGCAGCTCAATGCGTCAATGAGAGAACATTTCAAAGACAACAGAATCGCAATTTAGAGCACCAGTTTTGTAAGTATTTGTACTATCAAAAGCAACCTTAACTTTCATTGGCCTTTCGAATGTCTTACTTTCACTTTCACGTCATTCACTTAAACTTTCCTACATGCTAGATTTGGACAATTTTCCATAGCCTACGTGCACAAGTAGTTTGAGTAGAACTACTGATCTTCTTCATCTCCCTGCTTGTTGCTATCTTATCATGTATGGTATTATTACATGATCGCTATACGTTTGATTCTTTTTAATGTTGTCATCAGTTAACTTCATTCAATTGCGCTTGTATGTAGGCTCTGCCGTTCAGTTGTGGACACCATTTTCAGTTTACACTATTTTGATAAATACGACGGAAACTTAGGTCCGACAGCGTTCGCAATCTGCGGTTTGTCCATGACGCTGATAACGCTAAGTTCGCAAGTGTACGTACTGTACATCTGGCCCCCAGAGAGCAAATCTTGTTTAGAACGGCTTTATGTCTAGGACTAGACCTAATCTATGTGCAGGAAACCGGCTCTTCATGTTTTCATTAACATTTCTTGTTTTATCGTTATGTTAAATATACTTTTTTTAAATAATGGATTTATAGCCAGAGTGATTGCTAAATACTAACAGTCGAATGATCTATTCTGTTGTAGGGGCAGTGGTGTGTGTGACTTTGTTGGATCGTCAGAAGGGAGATCAGATGAGCGGCTCTCAAGAAGTCCTTCACGGCTACCAACAGCGGCCACAAATGCTTGTGGGGCACTTCATCAAGAGGCGTCTGAATGCCATGAGCAGAGGCGTCTTATCATCTCCTGATGCTGACAAGGCAAAGACAACCTGAGATTGTCATTAGAAATGGTGGCCTACTTGCACTGTCAATTATACAAATCCTTTGTTTGCATTTTACTTTAAGCATTGCATTTAGTGTGATCAAGGCCTTCTTTGCTGATGAGCCTTTCATTCCAGCTAAATCACATATCTTGCTATATTTTTGTGTTTTTTTTTATCGAAGTTATAGATAAAAAACTGGGAACATTTTTGTTGGGAAGTTTTAGATTTATTACTGAGATTTATTGCTGATATTTTCATAACGTTTTGATAAAGTTTTCATACTGCAAACAAAGTATATTATGTAATGCTGCAAGAGAGAGAGAGCAGTGCACAGTGCTTTCCTTGTATTACAGTTTTTTCTGATGGCTTAAGCACATTTTTTGTAACTATTGGCTATTTTTGCAAAATACACACAAATAAGAAATCCTTTCACCAAATCAGCAAAACATTGTAGTTCTCTTGCAAAAACTAATAAACCTTGCTTAACTCTTCAAACCTTCATATCAAACACACACTGATGGTATGAATAAAAAACATATCTGGCTTTTTGCTTTCTCTGTGCACAATGTAGGCTATGTCAGTTTGAGGTCATACTCTTGTCATAGTTCTGTAAACATACAGGGATCCAAACTTCAAGTATTGGTGTTTATTTACACACATCAAAACAAACACAAGTGTTTTTTCCCCAAGTCAAAACACAAAATAGTCACTGAAATTTCACAAAATTTCACTGAGAAAAAAAAAATCAGTCTACATCGTGTCATGTCGTTTCTCTGGGTCTACATCACAATGTCCTCTAGTCCAAGGCACCGGGGAAAATATCTTCTCGAATGCCGTATCCAGGCCTGACATGATGTCTGGTCAATAACCCCACACATGCCTCCATTGCCTGTAAATGGGCTATGCATAGAAGAACTCTTCAATTGGATTCAAGTATGGAGAGTATGGGGGGAGGTTGAGTACAGTGAAGAGTGGGTGATCTGTAAACCAGTTGCGGACCAAAGCAGCCCTATGGAAACTAACATTGTCCCATATGATGACGTGTCTGGTCTGCTCTCTGAACATTAGTGAGCATGTCATTTAAGGTGTCCAGGAATGTAATAATGTGTGCAGTGTTATATGGGCCTAGGGTTACATGATGGTGAACAACACCATTTTCACTTTAAGCTGCACACATAGTTATGTTACCACCACATTGTCCTGGGACATTGATAATGGCAAGGTGTCCAATAATGTTCCTGCCACGTCTCCTTGTTTTAGTGAGGTTAAAACCTGCGTCATCCACAAAAAGCTCCATTTCATCCATTCTTTGTAAAGGACCATTAAAAGTTGATACGACATTAAGTTAGTGATAGCTAAGTCTCTGTAAAGGTCCATTAAAGTTGATACGACACTAGGTTAAGTGATAGCTAAGTAGAGCATCAGCACAAGAGTTAAAAAGAACATCAGCGCATGCATGTGCTAGATACTAGAACTGCTGTGGTAGATCGGCGGTGGTAGATTGGTTGCTATATGGTCTGCAGCTCTGCAGACGGATATTATTGTAATAATGTACCTTACTTGCAATAATGCAAGCAATATGAAGCATATAAATCTGATATTTAATAATACAAATAATAAAAATGTTTCCATCCAAAAAAAATCGGATTTGAGAATTAAGACTTGCAATGTTTGAATCTTCACCAATGTGAAGCCATTGTCATTTATATACATGTAGTACACATAGAATAACATAGCCAAACAGCCACTTCAAAATCACTCAGCTCCTCGCTCGCAGCATTTTTTGTGAGTGTGCCGCGCCGTGTGTGGCAGCAGGAGCGTGGTGGAGCAGCAGGCATCCCAGCAGGCCTGAGGCAGCAGGAGCAGGTGGAGCAGCAGGCATCCCAGCAGGCCTGAGACAGCAGGAGCAGGTGGAGCAGCAGGCCTGAGGCAGCAGGAGCAGGTGGAGCAGCAGGCCTAAGGCAGCAGGAGCAGGTGGAGCAGCAGAGGCAGCAGGAGCAGGTGGAGCAGCAGGCATCCCAGCAGGCCTGAGACAGCAGGAGCAGGTGGAGCAGCAGGCATCCCAGCAGGCCTGAGACAGCAGGAGCAGGTGGAGCAGCAGGCATCCCAGCAGGCCTGAGACAGCAGGAGCAGGTGGAGCAGCAGGCATCCCAGCAGGCCTGAGACAGCAGGAGCAGGTGGAGCAGCAGGCATCCCAGCAGGCCTGAGACAGCAGGAGCAGGTGGAGCAGCAGGCCTGAGGCAGCAGGAGCAGGTGGAGCAGCAGGCATCCCAGCAGGCCTGAGGCAGCAGGAGCAGGTGGAGCAGCAGGCATCCCAGCAGGCCTGAGACAGCAGGAGCAGGTGGAGCAGCAGGCATCCCAGCAGGCCTGAGACAGCAGGAGCAGGTGGAGCAGCAGGCATCCCAGCAGGCCTGAGACAGCAGGAGCAGGTGGAGCAGCAGGCATCCCAGCAGGCCTGAGGCAGCAGGAGCAGGTGGAGCAGCAGGCCTGAGGCAGCAGGAGCAGGTGGAGCAGCAGGCATCCCAGCAGGCCTGAGACAGCAGGAGCAGGTGGAGCAGCAGGCATCCCAGCAGGCCTGAGACAGCAGGAGCAGGTGGAGCAGCAGGCATCCCAGCAGGCCTGAGACAGCAGGAGCAGGTGGAGCAGCAGGCATCCCAGCAGGCCTGAGACAGCAGGAGCAGGTGGAGCAGCAGGCATCCCAGCAGGCCTGAGACAGCAGGAGCAGGTGGAGCAGCAGGCATCCCAGCAGGCCTGAGACAGCAGGAGCAGGTGGAGCAGCAGGCATCCCAGCAGGCCTGAGACAGCAGGAGCAGGTGGAGCAGCAGGCCTGAGGCAGCAGGAGCAGGTGGAGCAGCAGGCATCCCAGCAGGCCTGAGGCAGCAGGAGCAGGTGGAGCAGCAGGCCTGAGGCAGCAGGAGCAGGTGGAGCAGCAGGCATCCCAGCAGGCCTGAGACAGCAGGAGCAGGTGGAGCAGCAGGCATCCCAGCAGGCCTGAGACAGCAGGAGCAGGTGGAGCAGCAGGCATCCCAGCAGGCCTGAGGCAGCAGGAGCAGGTGGAGCAGCAGGCATCCCAGCAGGCCTGAGACAGCAGGAGCAGGTGGAGCAGCAGGCATCCCAGCAGGCCTGAGACAGCAGGAGCAGGTGGAGCAGCAGGCATCCCAGCAGGCCTGAGACAGCAGGAGCAGGTGGAGCAGCAGGCATCCCAGCAGGCCTGAGACAGCAGGAGCAGGTGGAGCAGCAGGCATCCCAGCAGGCCTGAGACAGCAGCACACACAAACACACACACACACACACATAAAGCCAACAAACTGTTTTTTTTATTTCATTTTAATTTATTTATGTGAAATTTTCATATAAATTGATGCTGTTTCCTTTTCCATTACCCTTATCAAGTAAGAGACAACATTTTAACCACTTACATATTCAATTTGCATTTATATAACAAAAGTTATAGGAATAAACAAAAAAATATTACTTAAATTATTACACACACACACACACACATAAAGCCAACAAACTGTTTTTTTTATTTCATTTTAATTTATTTGTATGTAGTTTTCATATAAATTGAATGCTGTTTCCTTTTCCATTACCCATATCCAAGTAAAGACAACATTTTAACCACTTACATATTCAATTTGTTATATAACAAAAAAGTTATAGGAATAAACAAAAAATATTACTTAAATTAAATAACGGTGGATCAACACTCCCAGCCCTGAGAAAACCTGTTCACTCTCACTCTGCTCATTTTTTTAATCTTCAGAAAACATACAGCTACATACAGGGATGGATTACTGCACGGGCCTACTGGGCCCAGGCCCAGGGGCCCAAGGGGTCAGGGGGCCCTGAAGCCCAAGCCTTTGCATGGAATCATTGCCTCAATATCAACAAATCAGGATGTAGGCTATGAATCTGATTGAATTTAGTATTGGCCATCCCCAAAATGCACCAGAATACAGGAAATCACATCAAACAAATTAAAAAAATTCCACACACACACATATACGACAATAAGTGGGGGGGCCCTTATTACATCTGGGCCCAGGGGCCCAAAAGTTCATAATCCGCCCATGGCTACATACAACATTCTAGCTTCAAGTTCAAATGTCAACACACAATATTCATGTTCTATCTGATATCTAGTTCATAATTGTCTAAACAGTGTGCTCACCATATGTAAAAGAATAAAGGATAAAAATGGAATAACAGAGAATTAAAGAGAGGAAGGGAATACGTGTGTTTGAGAGGAGGAAGAAAATGAAGGGATGAAACAGAAATAAAAATGGGAGAAAAAGCAGGAAAACAGGAGGGATGATGGTACACAGAGGAAGCAACACATACACACACACACACACACACACACACACACAAACAGAAAATCATACAGAGAGAGAGAGAGAGAGAGAAAATCAAATATGCACACTCACATACACACACAAACACAGAGAGAGAAAAAGAGAGAGTATGATATATAAGAGTATCATATATATACAAATATGCACACTCACATACACACACAAACACAGAGAGAGAGAAAAAGAGAGAGTATGATATATAAGAGTATCATATATATACAAACACACACACACACAGGGGGTTGCTGGAAAGTAGGGGTGGCACAGTAGCCCCACAGTAGGGTCTGGGGACTCACCATTCACAATGCTCAGTCCCAGGGGCGGGATAATCAGTTGTCTTTCAAATTCCCTCTGCATGCAATAGGATACCACTACAACTCATGAGTCCCATGCGTTTTCCCACCAGCGCAGCTAGTTCGCTAGTTGATCAAACTTTTGACAACTTAAAAAAAAGCTGAACTCGTGTCGCGGTGTTCGCCAAGAGCAGCATCCATCTTCTTTGTTTTCAAGTAGCAGTGAAATTCACGCCGAACCGTCGCAACTCTGCCATCATTAGGCCCGCCTACCGACTCACGATGTGATTGGCTTGATCGAAGTTCAATTTTTCCAGCTCAGAAGCCAATCTTCAGAAATACCATACTTCGGCATATGATGTACAGTATAGCTTAATTATCCACCATTTAGGCTACAGAATTAGTATAGTTATATCACGTAATCATGGACAAACGGAAAGAATTTGACTTGACTTTCAGCACCTCATTGAGACCATCTCTGAGGAAAGGTGAGATTTTGATACAGCAAGAGTGAAAACATTGATGATTTCAACATGCTTTTCATTTATTTGGCAAAAAAGTAAAATGTGTTATTGCCATCTACAGGAACTTTTGTGCCCTTTTAGCAAACTAAGATTCACTGAAATATTACAGAATATTTTATTTCTACACATAGCGTAGCCTACCAGAGCTATGCAAGATAGCTTCTAGGCAACCACATAACATTGACAAGCCCTGTAAATGTGCACTTTCTCTCCTGTCTCTCCTCTACTGTAGTTTCTCTCAACAGGGTATTTGTTCACTGAAACAGAACATTAGATCATCCATGTGAGGAGGACCCAAAACACATTTTAATGATCAGCGGTGTGATTGGCAAAGGTAAAAAAAAGGAAAATATACGTGCCCCCACCCCCAGCGTACTATAGTGTTGGCTACTGTATGTATTTACATCAACTACATTTTTAAAAAATAACCCCTTAAAGGATGACATCTGATGACTTTTATGGGATGTATTGATACATTGAGATACATATATTTTGAACATTGTAGCATATTACATACAGCCTATAAGGCCTAAAGAAAACTAATTTATAATAGAGCAAAGTAGCCTAGGCCTACATAAGACTAAACCAAATATGGCTGAAATATATAGGCCATCATGATAATTTAAATTATAACATGTTTTGTTTATAACGTAAACCAACATTGAGTTAAAATGTTGACTAAATTATTTACTGTTTGTTATTTGATATTAGTCCTACTGATATTGATGCTGATTGAAGAGGTTGCAACTTGAAGGTTGTTGATATTTCAGTTTCAAAGAGAATAAAATTACATCGATTCCTCTCCTCCCAAAGTAACACTCTCCTCCTAAAATAAATAGCAGGCACTAACTGTTTTATGCTAATGCGCCAGGATTGTGTAGGCTACGACACTAGTTTTACAAGTGCACACACTAAATGGAGAGCTAGGGTTAAAATGCAGACTGCGCCTTTAAATAGGCGACTTTTTATCTATCAGCACAATGCTACAGTAGGCTATTTCCACTAAATATTCAGCTCAATATTATGTGCAAGACTAATGTTTAAGCATGCCAAAGCTTTGATCTCTTAGCACTGTCACCATAACGTTACGTTTTCTCATGTTGAGATGGCATCCCGAAATATGTTTTAGATGACATGGGGCGCAAGGTTCACTGAGGTGAACGGCTCGACAAACGCGAAATGACAAGGTCTTGACTAAACAATTCAGTAGGCCTAATACAGACAGGCTTTGTGGTTAAAACTATGAAAACCAGTAATGTTAGGCTAGTCTGTTACAGTTAACTTCAAGCACAGAAATTAAAATTCAATATCAGCATCACGAGATTCATTATCGGAAAATCCTGAGCAAAGCCGATGCAAAGACAAAACGAGAAAAAAACAACTTCATACATGATGTCTTTTTAAATCAATTTGGTGACCTTTACCGTTTCATGGCTTCTGCTGAGAAACTAGTTCGCCACGCCTGGGTGCCAGACGACCTTAGTCCCGCCCACAACATTTGAGGTCGGGAAGTTCGGTCTGGCATTGCTCCGTTGTGGAGCAACTATGCTCGCCCCAGACCTGGGCGGACCAATCAAATCAGGCTTTACGATGGACAGGTGAGCAACAGCGTCTCGTCTATCACGTCATCTGAGCACGCTTAGGTTGATTATGTTTGCAACAAAAACGCTGTGGCTAGGAGACAGATGGCTTCTAAGACCCCTTATGGAAAATGCATATTATTTCAATGAGGTTGTATCACTGAAAACGATTATTTCTGAAAACTTTGGCCAAAGTTGAGATGTGGGAAAACTTGTGGTTTCACTTTCATCAAGGGAAAACAGCGCTGTTGCATTGTGACATGTTCCCTCGTTCGTTTGAAATATCTGATTGACCACCTGTTTGAGGGATTTGCGACAGCCTTTCCCAGCTGTTTATAACATGTTTGTAGCATATCACTGTTCAATGGAATTATTTTTAAAAACGGAGGAGATATAGGCTATCAGCTTTTTCTAATCGCCTACTACGTATCTCTTAGATTTTGCTAATGAGTGTTGTAGGAGATATTGACAGCACAATAACTTTCACAAATGACCAGAAAACAATGTAAAGGCATTTGTGGAGAAGAAGGATGGTTCAAGTTTCCTCCTACATTTCACGGTAAGCTATTTCGTTGCTCTGATTGGTTAGATCTATCCAATTGAGTGCAGAGGCATTCCCCCCCTGTATCGGTTGAAACACGCCCCATAATTACATCCCAATGGAGCAGTATCAGACTCATATTCTGACTAGAATTTGAGTATGACAACATCAGGCTAACACTGAACTTGAATCAAGCATTCTTTAGAACGCAGCTGATCAAAACTTTCACTTTCAATGAAATTCACTAGCAAACGGACTAGGCTACTTATCAGCCTACTACACGTCAGGAGAGGGGCCGCTCATATAGCCACCTACTCCCCTTAATTATAGCAAATAATTGAGACTTCCAAAGAGTTTTTGTGAGAGCTACTTTGTTAACGTTTGGGAAACTGCGAGTAAGGGCCTGCGACCACAAAGCCTAAGCTGCTGAAGTGCCGCGAAGGTGCCGCAAATGAACCTGAGAAACAATTTGTTATATAAGGGAATTTAAGCTCACAATATTGAGACCTGCCCATACTCTCCCAAAGCTCCCGGGAGCTATTAGGGAGCGGCAAACTCAGGGGGAACAATGGGAACATGCAACAGAGAGCAGGCAGGAGAAAGAACACACCGACACACACACACACACACACACACACACACACACACACAGGAATGTGTGGCTCTTCTCTGTTGCAGGATTAGGAGATCATGTGATCTGGCACAGGGACACTGAGGAGCCAGCCCAAACATAAAACCCAGGATAGAGGGCCTCATTGAATGTGGAGTGGAGTGTATGCAGGTGGGTGAGTGTGTTGGAGGAGACGCTGTAAAAGGACAGAGTGCCTGCTGGCCAGTCCAGGTACACTCCTACTCTGCTGGAGCAGGAGGAGGGGGCAGGTATGGCAGTCTCCTTATTATTGTGCCAGGCATAGTAACTGTTACCATAGCACTCCAGTCTCCAGGACTTGTCATTATATCCAAACCTGCTGCTTTCCCCACTCACCTCTTTCCTCTGGATGCTTTTATATGCCACTGCTATATAAACCACATCACCACCACTCCACTCAGCCTCCCAGTAGCAGCGTCCAGACAGACCCTCTTTACACAGCACCTGAGGCCAGTAGGAGTCAAATCTCTCTGGGTGGTCAGGATACGGCTGCTCCTCACTCACATGTGTCACCTTTCTGTTCCCCTCAGAGAAAGAGAAATGTCTGTATGCTGTGTTTGGGTCCAATGTGAGCTCACAGGCATCTGCACATAAGAGGAGAGAACATCCTCATCAGAACATGGGGTAAAAAAGGACATGTTTACACAACACACACACACACACACACACACACACACTAGGGCTGGGCGATAAATCTATTTTATTGATTAAATCAAATTTAACGTTCAGGTCGATTTATTTGGATGAAAATCAGTTTTCTGAAATGTGCAGACAAACACAGCCATAAAAGTGCAGATGTGCACACACACACACACACACACACAAACAGAGAAACAGAGTAAGCAGCCGGGTCGATTTATTTGAATGAAATACGCTACTCAGAATAGTGTAATGTCGGATCGTGCAGGCAGCACAAACACAGACAGTGCAGAGCTCACAAACGTGAGGAAATAATTGTGAATTGTAGGCCTAACTAAGGGATGCAATAATGCCACCAACAACCAAAATCATTTATTACATGTAAACTAAATGTAACTAAACTAAATGTAATGTAATTTCATTGTAAATCAAATTAAATGATTTCTCCTCTTTGTGAATGTATGTGTCTTCATACAGATTCATTTAAAACATGTTGCAAAGATAGGCGTATTGCTTCAATCTGTGTATTTCATTATGCCATAAGGCTATTTGCCTTGTCTTACTCTTTAATAACTTCGGCTATTTATTCATAATCTTCCATCCTTCACAGTAGGCCTACTCGTGTAGCTCACACATTCTCACCAGCAAACAGTGTTGCCAGGTTACGTGACGAAAAACAAGCAGCAGGTCTCTGACAATAAGCCCAAAAGAAGCGATCCAAGACCAAATACAGTAGTTAGCATCCACTCCCCGAACCCTTGACATTACATTTATGGGGTGGTCATGTAAGAGGGGCCTACAGTTACAGTGCAGAGCCGATGCAGAGGCATAGGTTAAAATGCCCTCTGTGTACGTGTAGACGCTGCGTAGATTCTACGCAGAAACAACACGAAGCAAGCCCAAAAAAAGTGATCGCATAAAAAAACACGCCCCCAAAACCGCAATCCGTGACTTCACAAAAAACAAGCCCAAAGTAGATTATAATAAGCCGACTATGGCAACACTGCCAGCAAAGACCTATCACCTGTCACTTATCATTGTATGGGAGGTTTTTTCCATCATTCGCGCATTATAATCATCAGCCAATCAAGGTGGTCACCTTGTCACTTCAATCAAGCTCGTGCATGAGTAATGATGTCAACCACAGCAACGGAGCTCGTATCTTATCTTAGGAGTGGTCACTTTTCCTTACTAAGAGTAGGTCTACTAAGAGAGGCTTTGTGAATAACTTTTAAAAGAAAACTCTAGCTAAAATATTTTAGTGCGATATAGGAGTACTCCTTGTGGTAAGATAAAATGCTTCGTGAATATAGCCCCTGAACAAGAGGCTTTTGTGCAACAGGCGAAGAATACAGAAAGATGAACCATAATGCACCTTTACTGTAGTGGAGTTCGACCCAGTCTTTGGGAACCAATGCTTTAAAGGCCTTTCACATACAGTGGTGGCCTACGGCACAGTGACATAGCTGCTTAATAAAGACCACTTCATCATAAATAGGATATCAGTACATCACTCAACAGTAGATCAACACTTACATTTTCTCAGTTCTCCACGGGCATGCCTTTAAAGGAGGGAGAGAAAGAAAAAGAGGGATAGACAGAAAGAGCATAAGGAAGAGAGAGGGAGAATCAGAACATTAACGCCCCACTCTGTAATCGTCAGCAGCATGTGAAATGTTCTCATATTAAGGGTTGTAGAATAAAATAAATCTATTCATGTTTTAGTAGAAGTAAATTCTACCATTATTAACAGATAATAATCTTCACCAACTTGAATGTTTTAAATGGCTATACAATAAAGTTGCTGTGTTATAAGAGCAATAGTCCACACAAAGCCTTGTTGTCAGTGACCTAGTAGGTCCAGATGGTGAATGTTTTCAGACTATTAATGAAACTGCATTGACATTAGACCTGACTGTGGCACGACCACAATGACACTCAACACACTCCTTACCCATAATGTGCTGCTGGGTAGATATACAGTACATATATAAAGATACAGTGTATTAAGAGCAATGAGCCACTTAAAATCTTGCTGTCAGTGACTCAGCAGATGTATTCTAACTTTGTTGTGATGGTATGTTGTTGATGAATGTTTTCAGAGTACATCATATCGTTCATTATTACACGGCTCTTCATAATGCTGCAGAATGCTCCATTCACTTGAATGGGCCTTCCCAACGTTCGGTGGTCTGCTAATTCTCAATAACAGACCGTTGCTAAGTATAACTGACCGCTGTCAAGGAAAATAGGT
Source organism: Alosa alosa (assembly GCF_017589495.1). Lineage (NCBI taxonomy): Eukaryota > Metazoa > Chordata > Actinopteri > Clupeiformes > Clupeidae > Alosa > Alosa alosa. Next base: position 17,456,419 of record NC_063195.1, read on the forward strand.
TTTGTGCTTCTAATTCACATTTTTCATATCACTACGGAAGGACTGGAACTTCATTCAAAAGTGAAAGCAGACGGTTGATCAGCTGTGTTCTAAAGAATGTTTGATTCAAGTTCAGCGTGTGCTGTTGCGAACTATTTGTTTCTCAGCAAAAGCCACAATGAAACGGTAAAAAATAGGCTATAGCCTAGGCTATCTAGGCTAAAGAGTATTGTGGGGAGTTTATTGTTTCGTTTTGGCAAGTAGCCGTGTAATAAGCGGGATAATGTATAGAATGCCGGTCATTATCGGGACACTGCGCGTGCCACAGGCACCGTTGGAGGTGCGACAGGCCTAAGGCCCAGCAGAAAGACCACCACACTGTAATGAATAAATAATGTATCGCTGACTCAGCCATATCAGACATTAGACTGGACTCTGACATGACTACAATGACTCAACACATTCCCCACTTAACCCATATGCTGGGTAGAAAACACACTGAAATAATGTTGTGTGGTGAACATACTGGTACTGAAACCACGTCTCAAACACATTTAAATAATGTTGTGTGGTGAACATACTGGTACTGAAACCACATGTCAAAGACACTGTTTAAAAGCCTGAGGAGAAAAAAAAAAAGTCAAACACAAACCTCAATGTCTGCAGCTTACAGCTGATGCCACTTTTCAGTGCACTCAGAAGCTGAATTTCATTGATGTTTAAGTGATTGTCACTCAGGTCCAGTTCTGTCAGGGAGACCATGTGCTGCACAGCAGAGGCTACAACCCCGAAGAATTCCTCTGTCAGTTTACAACCAGCAAGTCTGCATAGAGTGACAAAGTGCAAAATGCAGATAGGAATGATGTCATTTAATTTAATCACTTGTATAATGCATAAAGTCCATATAAAATCTTAAAATATGCACTCTTAAAATGAATGTGTGGAAAACAACACAACTGGTGTTGTTTTTTAACACATTTCTGTGTCCAGATAGGGTTTCCCGCAGCACTTTGCAGTCAAGGCCTTGGCAAAACGCCAATCTCCCTTCTCCGCAGAACGCATTAAAAAATAAGAAGAAACATGTCATGAATCGAAAAATAATCAGATTTTATAATCTTTACATATGTGATATTGTATGCCTCCGAATCAGAGCTAGTGAGCGGAGCTGAGCGGTGCAAATATATCGCTCCTCGTTCTCAAGAATCAGTCAAATCGCGAACAGCCACAACTAAGTTTAATTGTCAGGTGTGATGAAATGCGTTCATATTCCACTTTTTATGTCATAAACGTTGCAGGCCTATGGAAAGGTTTAGTGGTAGGGTTGTCCAATGATCAAGTTGTTGCTTCAATTTGTGTTTTAATTTATGCGACGCACCGATGCTGGGTTCATCCGTTTGGCGCAAGTTTAAAATATTTAGCCGACTGCGTGATTTGTTATTTTCGTTCTTTTGGCAATTAATCCCGACTGATCCCTTTAGCTAACGTTGCCAAGCTTGTTTGTCGTTGCACTATCAGTGTTGCAGTCTTTTAAAATAAATGTTCTGAGTGAAATATATTGCCGTTGCTCTTAGTTCTTTGGGACCGGGGAGCTAAATTGACCTGACGCGAATTTGACCGGAGAAGCGGCCGAGTAAACAGCCACCTGCTCTCAGCACAGTGTTGACTTGCGCGTCTAATCGGACGCGCAAGACTGACAATAGACGGGCCTAGGCCCGTCCAGGCCCATCTGTGCCTACGCGTATGCTTTCTAAATTATTTAGCTAACTCCATCCCCATCAACGACCTTAGGCTATATGGCCAATATCTTTGAAATGTAACGGTCTTGGTTTATTAGTTGGCATGCCTCAGACTCGTGGTGTGAGCGGTATGGGAGCGGAACAGAGCGGCCACTCCGGCCTCTAAATGAAAAAGCGCTCCGCGCTCAAATTCCATCCATATTACACAAAACTATAAAATGATCTAAACTTCATTCACTCTCGGTGTATAGATCAGGACAGACTTTCGGAACAGGCTGCAGGTCAACAGTCTGACAGCCTGCATGAAGATAAGCATTAATGGTCCAATAAAACAGTGCAATTACCAAAGGGCCCTTGAAATGATCTTTTTAAAGCCAAAGAGGATGGCTTGTAACAGTGCTAGTTGTCAGCTCTGCATGCCATAAGTAGTGACTGATCACATTTGCACATTTTGCACTTTCTTTTGCACTTGTTCTATAGTTTGTAATAGTCTTTGTTAAAATTGCACAAATTGCACAAATATTTTGAAATATTTGCATACTGTTGTATAGTTTGTTTGGTGTTGTTACTTTGTTCTTTGTTAACTGTTATTTTGAGAAGCTGGTTATTTATTTATAATGTAGTGTTTAATAAATAATTGTTAAATATACAGAGTCTTACAAGACGCCAACACCCACACCCCCCCCCCACCGACGGCAACCGATACAAGATCCCCCCCCGCTCGGATGGCAACCGATACCAGACCCCCCGCCCCCCGGGACCTACGACCTACCACCTTGACTAACACATTTCCTGCGGGAAACCCTGCATGATAGGCTATTTTTGGCAATAACCATATCAATTATGGTATGGAAATACACTGCGTTCCAAATTATAATGCAAATTACATTTTTCTCAGATTTTCCTAAATAGTTGATGCAAATGACAGTCAGTATAATTTTCAAGTCATCAACCGTTAGAGTATAATTCGAATTTTATTGAACAAACCTCCCAATGATAACAGTATTTTCTTCAAAAATAAAAAACTCAAAATGCACTGTTCCAAATTATTATGCACAACAGAGTTTCAAGACATTTTATAGGTTGCAAAGAACTAAAAATGGTCATTTGTTGAATTTGCAGCATTAGGAGGTCATATAAATTAAATCAAAAGTTATTTCAATCAAAAACATCTTAACAGGCCAAGTTACATATTTACATAGGACCAATTCTTTCATCCATTGAACTTGTGAGTTCTTGGAGAGTTTCTTTTGCAGGATGTCAGAATAGTGTGGTGATTTTATTAAGGCATCATGCTTGTATGTATTTGTTTATCAGAAATGATTCCATTTATCAGAAGAATGTTGTTTGTGCAACTGTTATGCAACATTTGCTGGAAGTCATGGGACTGGACTGTCAGAGACTAAGAGTGAAAGTAGACAAAACAGGGCCTGGGAGAGAAAGGTACTTACCAGAAGGGCATAAATAGAAGGAGCTAGCAGAAGAGGAGATGCAGAGACTTTCCAGAAAAGGGGAAGTGAAACCAAAGTTGGAGTGACACATAGAACCAAACGAAACATACCCTGCCTGGCAACAGCTTACACATAGAACCTGGTCACATGTATTCTGCCTAGCAAGAGACATTTTTTAATGTTTACATGAGAAGGGTTTTCCACCAATATCTCAAGTCCAAAAACAGTCTGATTGGCTAAAAGGGGCCTGGTGACGTTCCTGGGGATAGGAATGCCTCCCAGGCCCCTGAGAGCATAAAAGAAAGAACAGGCACATTCAGATCAGATCTCATCGGGGTGGCAGCTGCAACTCATCGCTTATTGCCTGACGGTCCAGTCCTGACGCTGTTTGGATTGTATTTTCACTGCAATACGGCGAATAAAGGATCAGCAGTCTTCAACATCTCTTGTCTTGGTGTTCTCCTGCGGGTCTTTGACATCAGAGTGCTAATTGGGTTGGAGGTTCTGAAAGTGGATACTTTTTCCACGACAATAGCCTCCCAAAGCTTCTGCTTGGATGTGAACTGCCTCCCACCCTCATAGATCTTTTGCTTGATGATGCTCCGAAGCTTCTCAATAGGGTTGAGGTCAGGGGAAGATGGGGGCAACACCATGAGTTTCTCTCCTTTTATGCCCATAGCAGCCAATGACCCAGAGGTATTCTTTGCAGCATGAGATGGTGCATTGTCATGCATAAAGATGATTTTGCTACAGAAGGCACAGTTCTCAGTTCACAAAACTCTACATACTTTGCCGAGGTCATTTTCACACCGTCAGGGACCCTAAAGGGGCCTACCAGCTCTCTCCCCATGATTCCAGCCTTGTTGGGACATGGTGGCCATTCACCAACCATCCATCCATCTGGACCATCTGGGGTTGCACGGCACTCATCTGTAAACAAAACTGTTAGAAAATTAGTCTTCATGTATTCCTGAGCCCACTGCCACATTTCTGCTTGTGAGCATTGTTTAGAGGTGGCCGAATAGTAGGTTTATGCACACTTGCAAACTTCTTGAGGATCCTACACCTTGCAGCTCGTAGGACTCCAGAGGCACCAGCGGCTTCAAGTGCCTGTTTGCTGCTTTGCAATGGCATTTTAGCAGCTGCTCTCTTAATCCTATGAATTTGTCTGGCAAAAACCTCCTTATTATGCCTTTGTCTGCATGAACCCGCCTGTGCTCTGAATCAGCGACATGTTTCTTCACAGTACGATGATCACACATACGTTTTCGGGAAATACCCAATGTTTTCATACCTTGTCCAAGGTAGTGCACAATTTCACGTTTTTCAGCAGCAGAGAGAACCTTTTTCTTTCCCATATTGCTTGAAACCTGTGGCATGCTTAATAATGTGGAACATCCTTAAGTAGTTTTCCTTTGATTGGGCTCACCTAGCAAACTAATTATCACAGGTGTCTGAGATTGATTTCAATGATAAGAATACAATCCATGAGTTTAATAGAAAAACAAAAAAAATAAATGTTTATGACACTTAAATCCAATTTGCATAATAATTTGGAACACAGTGTAGTAGGCTACTATTCACCAAAGTAATGTATTCATACAGTCTTGGGAGCCGTGCACAACAAATTAAACTTGATCCTGACTATCATCAGCAATAAACTCTTTTTCCTCGTCTACAGTTAGAACTCCGCAGTCAGTCATCTTTGTTCTCATTGTACATGTGAGCTGTCCATCTTGCAGCACATGTAAACATGTCATCACCTTTATCATTAATATCATGATATGACAAATTCTTATCAAGTGAACCACAGATTGGTTGGAAAGTTTAAATGGAGCAGATGAAACACAGTGTTACTACCACAGCAGCTGTTACTTGTTGGAGTATAAATTCCCTACATCTCAATGAAGAGTTGTAGTGAAAAGAGAAAGCAGTTCACGCCTGCCTATAATCTTTGGTCCAAGTGTTAGGCAGTTGACAGTGGCTGTCATGGCAACATTACAGGAGGAGCAGAAGAATGCAGTGAAATTGGATTCACGGTTGATATTTAGTGCAGTCCTAGGCTATCAGATTTTGAATTTTTGTAGGCTACATTTGGACATAACAAAGCACTTCAGCTTAACTGCATGATCGAGTGATGTGATGTACACTACAGTATAATGAATTAAAGAAAACAATAACTGTAGGAGCCATTTATATTCACCTTTTTGCTAGGTCAATTTAGCTATTTGGGGGAGTATTGCACTGGGTGTGGCACTCACTGGGAATTAGGTATATTTACAGGTGTGGCAATCAATTAGGGAATGGTGTGGATGGCGCGGAGCACCCACTCCACTACAGCACGCCACAGCACTTTATTAATTTATTATTTTCTACATTTATAATAAACAGGATCACCACCCAAAGAGAGCTAATGCCTGGACCTCTTTCTGCTATGCGTTGAGAACACCATGCCATCCATACCGAGGCTTAAAGGATATCAACAATAATTATAGTGGATGGAATCCACCATCTTGAAATCTCCTGGCTTCTTCTTATTATTATTATTATTATAGTGGATGGAATCCACTATCTTGAAATCTCCTGGCTTCTTCTTCTTATTATTATTATAAGGGAAAATTAAATTTTTTGCAACATCCATAACGCCAATGAAATGTGATGGTATGGTATGATGTGAATGATTACATGAAATTTGAGCAGTGGATATTTTTGGCTGAAGAATGTGAATCAGAAAAAATGCACAAAAAATGAATGTTATACAAAAGCCAAGACATTTCACTGGCGTTATGGATGTGACAAAAAGTCAATTTTCCGTGGAATTGCCCATTCAAGAATGAATGCGACTCCAACCACTTAACGTACAGACATGTTGAAATAACCGTTGTGTAGGTCTCGAGTTTGACAAGAGAGTTGTTATTTCAGATTTTTTTAAAAGTTTATACTTTTTGAGAAATAGGGGATTAAAAATGTTAAAAAGCTCATTTTCCCCCCATAGACTTGAATGGCTGTGATGTCATAATGGCCTAAAGCCAGCTGCGCTCGTTAAGCTCCCAGAGTAGTTCCCGGGCTAATCAGAACACTGGCACAGGTGTCACCTGTGAATCCAACTGTCTCAGCTTCTAATGCATACAATCTGGCGCTCCCTAAAACTACACATCCTGTTGAAGTGTTTCCCATGTGTGAAAATAAAAGTCACAGCCATATCTCATGCTTTGCACATTATATCTCCAGAACGCACATGCTTCAAATTTGGTACGAGTGTTTGTATGGACTCAAAGATGAAGTGAGTTGATGTTGGGAGGTCAAAGGTCAAGTCCATGAATACTCTGAGCGCGATATCTCAAGAATGCCTTGACATACATGCCTGAAATTTGGTATGAGTGTTTGTATGGACTAAGAGGAAGTAAATTGATGTTGGAGGTCAAAGGTCAAATGTCAAGGTCAAAAACACCTTGAGTGTTATATCTCAAGAACGCCTTGACACGCAAGGTTTTTTGGTACGAGGGTCTGTATGCACTCAAAGATTAAGTGATTCAATGTTTTTTTCCAGGAATCTCCCCGCCAACATTAAGCCAGCAGCTTTCCATCCACTATTGTAATTCCTCTGACATTACATTTCTAGTATTTATTGTTGCTATCCATTTTCATCCGAAAACAGTTTCAGACTTTCAGTCACTACACATTCTCTGGGACTGTCTGCAATATTAATAATATCGCTTTTACACTTCCTCAGTGTTCTGGTGTTTCCTAAAGGAAGAGACCGACTTGCCAGAATGCATAATTAGGCCTAGCAAAAACACCCAGCGTTAGAAGCTTTATTAAGAGACACAATCTTTGAAAAATCCATGCATTCTATAAGTATTAAATATAAAGAAAAATTATATTTGTCTCTATTTTATTTCTTTATTATTGCTATTGTTTCATTTATTGCCATTGCTCCATGATATGATCTGAACCGTGAGTTTGGTGATCCTCATTTTCATTATAATATGATTAACGGGAACGGCAACTTTCCATATTTCAAAAAGTATATATACTCTTTTGATCCCGTGAGGGGAAATTTGGTCTCTGCATTTATCCCAATCCGTGAATTAGTGAAACACACTCGGCACACAGTGAGGTGAAGCACACACTAATGCCGGCGCAGTGAGCTGCCTGCAACAACAGTGGCGCTCGGGGAGCAGTGAGGGGTTAGGTGCCTTGCTCAAGGGCACTTCAGCCGTGCCTACTGGTCAGGGTTCGGACCGGCAACCCCTCCGGTTACACGTCCGAAGCTCTAACCAGTAGGCCACGGCTGCCCCTATGTCAGTTAAGTGTTAAGTTAAGCTAAGTGAAATGTTATGTGTGGACCCTTTCAAGAGAGTTCCATTATCAGCATCATAGTTGGCCCCACAAGACTTCCTTTTTAACATTCCATATGTTATCTTAATTCAGAGGAAGTAGATTGGGAACCAAATAGAACGTTCAAGCATTGTTGTTGTTTTTATTGTTGAAAGGGTCTATATGGGACACATCAGCAGGAAGTATTTATACTAACACATCCACTTACATAAACACTGTAAACAATAATAATAAACAATGATAGCCAATGTTTCACAAATTCATATCTTGATTCTATTGCCCAAAAAAGAGTAATCATGATATTCCCAAAGTGTGAATGTATAAATAAGGACTCTATTTCACAGTTTTACTGACCTCAGTTTTTCCAGATGGCTTTTTGAGTTTCTAAGACCAGAGAGCAGCTTCTCTTCTGATGTTTGCAGATCACAGCCACTCATGTCCAACTCACTCAGTTGAGAAATGTATGACTGCAGAACTGAGACCACAATCTCACAGGAGCTGCGTTTGAGTCTACAGCTGATGAGTCTATAGTGAGAGAGGAAAACACTATGAGCAGCATGTCCTCTATACCAGTGTTTCTAAAACTATGGGCCGGTCTGCTACGTGGAGACTGCTGGTCCGTGGAGCTGCGGAGTGAAATTAGGCTTCGTCTGATAATTTGCTGTGCAAATTATGCTTCGTCTGATAATTTGGTGTCATCAAACATAGAGGCATACAATTAAGTGTGGTGGTATGAGCATTCATTCAATGCATGCATGTGCACATCTGCGCAAGATAAACTGAAACCATTCATTAAAGTTGGTAACAAAGCTCCGCTTCAAATGGTTGGAAGGCTATACAGTATTAACATTTAATAGAACGACGTGAATTCTTGCAACTTCCATAAAACAAAGCAGAGACTGGACAATACAGTGTCTAATATTGAGTGTATAGTCAAATATGAAAATAACGTGGCCAAAAGCTATTGTAGCCTAATTATTTTTCCTGTTAAATATCTCCAGATCTATCTGCTCTGCCGATTATCATACAGAAATAACTGGTATCGTTTCCTGAATCCTTACATTCAGACATTCAATTTAGATCACATTAAAAAGCATGTCAATATTTTCAGTGTATGATGCTTGCATGGGGGAAACATCCCAAAACAATGGCATCCATATAATTGCTGTTGTTTTGAGAAGTTACATTACATTACATTACATTACATTACATTACATTAAATTTGGCTGACGCTTTTTTAGCCAAAGCGACTAACAACATGGTAAACAGTTTAAGTTTTTGAGCAATTCTCAACAATTTTAGGATAATTTAAAAAAACATTAGAGTACAGTAAGAATAAGTGCATCAATGAGTGCTATTTTTAACAGTTACTTGTCAGTTTAAGACGGCTGGTGAGTGCTAGGATCAGCAAGACTTGTTATAAGTGTTGCTATGAGAGAAGATGTTCTCTAAAGAGCTGGGTCTTCAGGAGTTTTTTGAAAATGGAGAGGGATGTCCCTGCCCTTGTAGGAACTGGCAGTGTGTTCCACCAACGAGGAACAACTGATGAGAAAAGTTTGGATTGGCCTGAGCGTACCGGTGGTAGAGCTAGACGTCGTTCGTCTGAGGAGCGCAGCGGTCTAGAGGTACCGTATGTCTGTATGAGGGCATTCAAGTAGGTGGGAGCAGAACCGGAGACTACTTTGTAGGCAAGCGTTAGAGCCTTGAATTTGATGCGGGTTGCCATAGGTAGCCAGTGTAGCTGGATGAGCAGCGGGGTAACATGTGCCCTTTTGGCAGGGTGAGATTTGTAGGGGGGGATGGTGAGGATTTCCCCCCCTCTGGTTTTCCTATCCCTACCTCTGCTAAATTATTTTTATCGTCGGGGGGGACAACATTTATCCCCCTCGACCCTCATATTGATTAATGCTACTTCATTTAAGTAAAGCGCTGCAACGTGAGAACAGTCTAGTAGGCTAGCCTACATAATAATCTGACATCAGAAACGCACCTTCACCGTCAGCACTGATGCTGCTGACACAGTGGCTGCGTGATAACTTAATTTGGCCTTGATCGTGCAGGACATTTCAGAATGTCGAGTGTGTAATCCATCATAAATGGCTATGTTCAATGAAAAAGTTAGCTGGACAAATGAAAGAAAACAAGAAGGATTCAGTGAAGCATAATAATGTTTTAGAACCTTCAAAATTAGAAAACTGATGCAACTGAGATGGAGGACAACTGCACGTAGAGTAGAACGTAGGCCTATTGTCCGAAGGAACTTACATTAAATGAGGAGATATTTGCTGAATGTCACAAAAAGTGTTACAGAAATTGCTTGGCATCGCTTATTCAATGGCTCTCTACCGAAACACCTGTAGTTTGCGGAGGACGAACGAGAAAGCACTCGTTTGATAAATCAGCCAGTAGTAGACAAATAACTTTTAGAAATAATCTGTACTGCAGAAACGAATGTTGGTGGGTATTTAAACTATCTAGCGGGTGTTTTAACAGCTGCAAGAAATAGAAGCTTCATGGTCTTTATGTTCTGGTTCGTAAATTATTTTCATAAAACTTCAAGTTGCCCTATAACTTTACTCTCCAAACTCTTCACTGCACTGTAGGCAATTAACTGACAGTATGATAGGCTATTTATTTTCTGTAGACTACAATAAACACATTTATTTTTTCAACTTTTGCAATATTACGCACTTGGCTACTGAACACAAATCAGCAGGAGAGAGAATGCATGTAGCCTACGCAGCGTGTAGCGCAATGTGTAGGCTATTTGGTTACCAACTAACACTGTTAGCCAATTCACTAACTTAAGACTTCAGTGCCATCATATACATTGTTTTTTTACACAACAAATACAGAAAGGATGGACGCAGCAAAAGTAGAGAAGTCATTTCAGATGGGGCAAGAACAAGGTGAATTTGTATGCTTGTCAAAACGTAGTCCTACCCTGCATTCGAGGAGCTGATCATCATACCAAGCACACTCGCTGTTTAAAGTTATACACCATGGTAAACTAAAACTAAAATGTTACAAAGGTGGCAAAAATAGTTATTATTAGCCATGACATTACTAGGCTATGAATCGTTCGTTGATTTAAAAAAAAAAAAAATTGGGGGGGGGTTTACAAACTTATTCAAAATCATCCCCCCCTCTGGTTTTTACACATATCGCACCCTGCCTTTTGGGTTGGTTGTAGACCAGGCGCGCCGCCACGTTCTGGATCATCTGAAGGGGTATCACTGCGCAGGCTGGGAGACCTGTCAGGAGGCCGTTGCAGTAGTCGAGTCATGAGATGACTATTGCCTGAACCAGAAGTTGGGTAGCATCTTGAGTCAATTAAGTCCTGATTTTCCGTATGTTGTAGAGTGTGAAACGGCATGACCGGCCGAGCAGTTCAGTCTTTGTCATCAGGTGGAAAGGACAGATAGAGCTGTGTGTCGTCTGCATAGCAGTGGTATGAGAAGCCATGCAAACGGATAATCTGTCCCAAGGAGGTGGTGTAGATAGCAAAGAGAAGGGGGCCCAGCACTGAGCCCTGGGGGACCCCTGTGGTGAGATGGTGAGGTGCAGATAGCCAGAGGTGGGACCAAGTTACTCTTTGGCAAGTCATAAGTAAGTCCCAAGTCTTAGCAGTCAAGTCCAAGTCAGGTCCCAAGTAAATACAGAGAAGGGCAAGTCGAGTCCAAGTCCAAGTCACATCAAAGCCAAGACGAGTCCAAGTCCAAGTCCCAATCTTTTTCAAGTCCTGAACGAGTCATCAGGTACTCTTCACTTAATAATGCCATTATTAGACTATCGATCATAATTTTAGTACTTCCATCTAATCCACAGTTTTTTTTATAAATACAGATTAAAAATATGTTCAATGTTTCTGTCTTGTAATCTTTTTTACGACATATGCATGTGCATACCTGTGTAATATACACATGTGCATACCTGAGTAATCTGTACAAAACGGATAGCTACATGACACTCAGCACAGCTGCAAATATATATAATGTTTTTCCAAATTCATGGAGCCCACTGTAAGGATGAGTAATAATTTGCCTGATGGTATTTCACTGCGCTAGGCCACAGATTTGCCTGCAAACAATTTATTAGGCTGTCGGCCAGTGGTGACTCATAAGGGAAGCCAAGGTCAACACTTTTATATTATTTAAAAGATAATAATGACAGTAATTATGTTTTAAAGTATTCATTTCTTAAGAAATACTAGACATTTGATGCTGTTTATCTAATTTGTAAATGGTGCACTGTCACTTTGTAGCGGACTGCTCCATATTCTTTATAATAAAAATGTATTACTTTAGGCTTATCCAACCGGGTTGCTTAAACGCCAATTAGGTTAACGTCACGCAGTCAGCTGACGATAAAAGGCTGCTTGGCCTAACCTGCGGGGAGATCGCTAATTACAAGCGCTATCGGAGAGGGTAGTTACCGAGGGCATGTGAGACATGGCGGGAGCATTTTAAAACAGAACATTCACACTGGATAAGTTACATTGGATTCCTTGGATCGTACCCTTGTGGATTAATCCCTTTGAGGAATTACTATGAAGCAGTGCGGATCCTGAGCAAAATAGGACCGGCTCAAACTACTTTGTGTTGCGCACGACGGAATGGATAGGCAGCATGGCAAGATGTTTTCCTTTCTCTTGTCGTGGTGTTGCGAAGATCCCTGGTTCAAGTCGTAGGCCTACTCTGCAGCTCCCCTGGCTAGTCTCCCGCTGGTAACTCAACACTCATCTCCGAGTTCACGTTTCCCTTCCACCAGTATACAACTAATTCAACATATTCCACAACTCACTTTCCTTCAGTGACTCAGACTCTCTCATACTTTCCCTTTTTGTTTAAATGGCATTTTTGTTTTTGATTGTATGGAGGGATATCGATTATTTAAGTTGTGTATGAATATTTTTGGTTTAATTTAAACTATCACAATATATGATTTGAAACGTGTTTGTGTTGTTTAATTTGTGTGATAGTTTCGCTCTAACGGTGACTACATTTGAATTGGCAGCAAATACTGCCTGGCACCCCAGAGACAATTGAATCTCTAAATTTAAAAATAAAAGATTCAGATTAGTCACGTTACAACTTTAAGCCCATTGTGTGCCACTGTCCACACGTTCTCATAATGATCTTTTTTTACCAGCTCCGTTCAAATATAGCCTATGGCTAGTCCACAAACTCAAACATTGTTTGTGCCACATGTATAGCACAATATTAACAATGATAAGCATGATATTAAGTTGGCACAAACAGCGTTCATTCCTTTGGAAAGAGAAGCATGTATGACATGATGCTTGCTTGACATTTTCTGTTTGCAATTAAAAGTGAATTATGAGCCTGGTAGCAGTAGCCACCTAGCTACAGTAGCTGAGTGGAATGCGTTTCAATCGGCATATCATGTGCTTCATGTAAATAAATTATTGAATACTTCAAGACTCACCAGTTCCATTACACAAGGCAAAGACAACTCTTCATAATATTCTTGTCCACTTTCCAAATCACAGTGAGTGCAGCTATGTACGACGGAGTATTAGGGCCACACATGAAGGAAAAAAATATTTTTGCCATGACGAGATTAAACTCAACATGTCGACTTTAAAGTCGCCATGTCAACATTAAACTCGACATTTCGAGAATAAAGTTGAAATGTAATATCGACTTTAATCTTGACGTATCGACTTTAATGTCGCCATGTCGACATTAAACTCAACATTTCGAGAATAAAGTTGAAATATCATGTCGACTTTAATCTCGAACGTGTCGACATTAAACTCAACATTTTGAGAATAAAGTTAGTTTGGAGAGAGAACGACCGCTCAGGACGATTGAAAGGGAGGACGAATGAAACAATGCAACAAGTGCAACAATGATTAGACATAGGCCTATATCATGTGGACAAAACATAGAACGTATTAACCTACGTTGCTCAGCCAAATACTTTGCTGTTAGGTCCTTATCACGGAGTTACAGGCGATAAATGCGATGGTCAAAAGTAGCCTAAACGTCATAGCGGTTTATTTATTTATAGGCCTATTATTAAAGTGTTGTTCTAAACATTTAGTTGTTGCATCTAAATGTTCAACTTCATGCTTATGCACTAGAGGCATACTAGGCGCTCTCCCCAATCCTAGACTTTCACGTTGCTTGTTTGTAATGGATGCAAAACAGCCCATTGCTGAATGTCTATGGAGGGACGAATGAAGCTGTCCTCCAGACCACCCCATGTAGGCTAGTAGCCTACTTGCACACATATGCACACAAAGTGCATAAATGAAGTGCATACACACATATTCTCTCACGGGATCAAAATATGCTTAGGCTATACCTGTGTTTCTAGCCTCCTATACGTATTGCAGGTGAGACATGGAAAAGCAGTTTTAGAAAAATTAGTTTTGCCATGTTATCCTATGGAGAGTGACGCCCGTGGGTCACGAAGGGCAGTTATTTGGATATGCAGTAGCCTTAACCACGTAAAACAGAGTGAAATAACATTTTGTATAGAAACATTATATCATTGGATACATATATTTTTCTAGCTATTTAGCCTAAACGGCATAGTATTTCCATAACCGCGAGACAGCACTTCACGATGACGGCAATGATAGTTAACAGACAAGACGCAATCTATCTGAATATCTGCAATATATCTGAAATAACACCTATTTGAAGCCCATTTTTCATGTAACATATTGTGTATTAGTGTAGGCTACATAGCTTAAACTGTGAGGCTATGTTTAAACAGTAGGGCCTATTACGAGTTTAATGTCAGCATGTCGGTCGAGATTAAAGTAGATATGATATTTCAACTTTATTCTCGAAATATCGAGTTTAATGTCGACATGTCGACTTTAAAGTCAACATGTCGAGTTTAATCTCGCCATGGCAAAAATATTGTTTCTCTTCATGTGTGGCCCTAATACTCCGTCGTAGGCTATGTCATAGTGAGCTGGATCTCATAGTTTATAACAGTATAGTAGGCTAGTGAGAACCGGATAAATTCACAATCTCCTCTAATCTCGTATTTGTTGCCTCCACGATTTCTTTTTATATGTTTCTTATATTTAAAAGAAGATATCAATCATCATTAACAATGACAAGCCAGCTGGAACCTACTCGTTTTCTCTCTCCCTCTCGTGCGTGCTTAGATGTAATTCTCAATTAAATGCAGTAGCCTAGCATAAGTTAAGTTGGATCTTAATGGAGAGGACTCGAAAAGTATTATCTTTATGTAACATGCTGTTGGTGCTTTTTGACAAACGTTCTCTAACAAGAGTGCAAATCATTTTGCAGTAAAGCTACTAGTGATTGGCTAAATGTTGGCCCTTCCTCTGTCTCTTGGTGCCCTACACACAGTGCGTAACGCGTGTGGGCGTAGTGGCAGTAGGCTACTGAACTGTGCTCTGGCCGCTTGTCTCCGCTATTTTTTTTATTTATTTTTTAGTCGCGGGAAAGCGTCTCTGGGTTGACTGGTACACGATCAGGAAATGTAGTTTTTGATTCGAGACATGTCAAGTCATCACAAGTCAAAGAGGCAAAGTCCGAGTCAAGTCTTGAGTGAATAGTATTCAAGTCCAAGTCGAGTCGCAAGTCATGCCGAATTTTATCAAGTCAAGTCTGAAATCATTAAAATCATGACTCGAGTCTGACTCGAGTCCAAGTCATGTGACTCAAGTCCACATGTCTGCAGATAGCTGACCAAGCCATGATACGTTAAACGAGCGTCCTGTGAGGTAGGATTCAAACCAGGAGAGAGCAGAACCGGAGATTCCCATGTTAGCGAGTATAGAGAGAAGGATGCGGTGATTAACCGTGTCAAAGGCAGCCGATAAGTCAAGCAGAATGAGTACTGATGACCGAGCGGTCGCCCTGGCTTCTTTTAAGGCTTCTGTTACAGACAGCAGAGCCGTCTCGGTAGAGTGGCCGCTTTTGAACCCAGACTGATTTGGATCCAGAAGGTTGTTCTGTGAAAGGAAGTCAGAGACCTGTTTGGAGACTGCTCGTTCAATGCCTTTGGATAGGAAAGGCAGGAGTGAGACAGGGCGGTAGTTCTCGACTTGAGCAGGGTTGAGAAGTACAGTAGAACTATTGTAGTTATATTTTACATTAGTAAAACAGTCATCTGATGTGCATGTTCACACTTTTAACACTGACTGCTTTGAAGTGCATGTATAACAATATCGTATAACAATAATAATTGTGATAATGATAATTTGATGGGGGTTTAGTAGGTAGGCCCTATGATATGACTGGGACTCGGGTCAAAGAAGTTTGAGAAAGGCTGCTCTATACTACATACATTCACAAATATGAAATGCCAGCCACAAGAAGATGGACAGGTTTTGCCGTTTAAAATACAGACCTCACTTTACAGTCTTGATTCTGTGGTTGATGGAGCAGTTCTCCTCCACAGTCCTGAAGCTCACTGTCACTGATGTCCAGCTCTCTTAAGTGGGAGTTTGCCCACTGAAGAGCCAAGGCCAAAAATCTTCCTTTCAGTTTACAGCCAACAAGTCTGTGAGAAGATAAACATTTGTCACAGAGAATCACAAAGAGTGCAATGAGAGACCAATCAAGAGGGAAACACATGTTTTATTAATGTCTGTTTAATACACTCTACAGTTATACTCTACAGTTACCCATTTTCACTGACAAAATGTCAAAACCTGTCCATGATTTTTCAATGACCTTGAAAGAAGTGTCCATGACTTTTCAAAGGCCTATGAGTACAATGAGTGTTTACTTTACGCCACGTGTGACTTAAACAAGAATGCAAAAAAAGTGCTTTGTATATTATATTAAATCATATTATATCATATCATATTATATTATATAGTATATTATAGTATTTGTTTATTTTCGTTGTTTTTTTTAGGCTATTGATTGCATTGACATTATTGTTTATTATTGCTATTGCTATTGTAGTCTCACCAACTCTTTAAAACTCTTCACTGTTTATTTAACTATTGTAAGCCTATTGTTTTATTTGTAAGTCACTTTGGATAAAGGCATCTGCCATATCCCATAACCATAGCCATAACCATCTATGAAGGAAGCGATTGAATTCTGTAACATGATGTGTGATCTCCAACCTCCATCCCTGGCAGAGTTTCTCCTAGAAAATTTCCCAGCAGCAGTGCCGCGGTGCTTAGACGGAGAAAGACCGACCCCCCAGCCCCAATGCTATTCCCACCGTTCGCTCTTGTGGATATTTTCCTGTTATTGGGTCAATGACGTGACGCTAGTGGGTTAGATACATTTAAAATTGTTGAAATTTGAAAATAATTTGACAAAAAACATAATTTTCATCAAATCCTAATCTTAAAGTTTTGGATATTTTGAGAGAGTATTAACTGAATTTGGGTAAAAATGTCAATACGGTGTAACCACAAAAACATGAACCAAACAATTACACTTGCTGGTAACACTCCATAAAAAGGTGCCATAATAAATAGCAAACTAGTAATTACCTAACCCTTTGTTAATATTTGTTAATTGTTACTAACATATCTATTTGGCACAAGTTAATAGTTTTTTAATCATTAATTAAATAGTAGTTGTTTGCATAAAATCTGTATGTTAATGTTTTAGCAAATCTATTAACTAATCAGTGTTGGGTGTAACGCGTTACAAAAGTAATGTAATTACTGTAATATATTGCTGTTTGCGGTAACGTGGTAATGTAAGGCATTACAAAAAAAAATTGGATAATATTTTACTCGGTACAAACTTCAGTAACGCACGTTACAATGCATTTAACCCGAAATTAAGTGGTGTTTTGTTTTGATACATATTTGCAAACACCACGCGAGAACAACAGAGGAGAAAAAATCCGCGCAAAATAGTAGAACGTTATCTCCTGATACTGATTGAAGATGACTGTGGCTGCAGCAGACTCGCAGGCAGACTCTATTTGCGGGATGGACATAAGCCTACGCTCATTATTTTCAGCTTGTCAGAGACAAGGCTATGAAGAACATAATAGTTAGTGCACTTTGTGTGCGAAACCGAAAGATCTTTCTATGTCTCGCGAAATAGCACAAGTAAATTAATGAAACATCTAAAGTAGTGCCACGCTAATCTTTTTGATTCTTGATAAAACACAAACTATGCTGTTGTGCATGTCAGCTTTGTGCTGTGAACTTGAATTAAAGAGAATAAAGGGATAGAAATGCAAAAAAAGATTGTGTAGCCTGGCAGTGCCACCGCTCCCACCACGCGCATCACGCACTTTGCGTTGGGCACCAAAGGACAGAGGGGGCACCCAAATGTAACCAATGAATAGTAGCTTTACTGCAAACTGCATTTCACTCTTCATCAATAACGTTTACAATGTCAAAATGCACTAACACGATGTTACATGCAAGTTTGATACCTGGTATGAAGCAACATATTGTAACGTCGGCGCACAAGACATTGTTAGCTTTCTCCCACGCAGGGTATGCTGGGATACGGGAGCGAACATTTGGGTTTATGTCTGTATTTCTCCTTAGTTTTGAGTGTAATGTTAGCGTCTTTATTGTAACATGTTTCCCTTTTAGTTCTCCCTCGTGTGTGATCCTCTTTGTGTGGGGTGCTGCGTCCACCCCTGTATGTGTAGCGTGTGTGTGTACTTGACCTGCCCCGTGTGTATTGTGATCTGTGTCTGTGTCCCTGCTCTCGTTCTCAGCTAATAAACCTTTTGATTGGACAACTGTATGTGTTGCTATCAAATCGTTACAATATCATTGCATACTTCCATTTCCAAAGCAATGAAGGCTGCTTAAAACAACCTAACATTGTGCATATTATTGTGAATATTGAGCTATCAATGTAACTCGGTAACACTCTATAAATAATAAGGTGCCATAATAAATAGCAAACTAGTATTTACCTAACCCTTTGTTATTATTTGTTAATTGTTACTAACATATCTATTTGGCACAAGTTAATAGTTTTTTAATCATTAATTAAATATTAGTTGTTTGCATAAAATCTGTATGTTAATGTTTTAGCAAATCTATTAACTAATATTGTATTAATATGTGTTAATAGTTAACTAAATGTTTTTTTTGGCACTAATTAAGTTATTTCTTGCATCATTTAAATGTTAAATGTTTATTTGCAAACTATATGTTAATAGAAAAGTTAATGACTTATTATTATTTAACTAATTGTTATTAAACTGTGCTTCTGCCTATCCCAATATGAACCGCTCTCCATAGGACCCTTACAATAGATAGATAGATACTTTATTGATCCCCAAGGGGAAATTCAAGAAAAAAACACGGAGCTACCTTGACATGCTGCCACTGTTGTCGGCGCCGGAACCGCTTGCAATAAAGTTGGTTAAGCTTAATTAATATATTAGTAGTATATAGCTATAAGCGTGGGGCCCCTTATAATAAAGTTGGTTAAGCTTAATTAATATATTAGTAATATATAACTATCAGTATGGGGGGCCCTTATAATAAATTTGGTTAAGCTTAATTAATATATTAGTAATATATAACTATCAGTAGCCTATGGGGGACCCTTATAATAAAGTTGGTTAAGCTTTATTATTAGTAACATATAACTAGTCAGACGGTGAAGGGACTGAGACCAAAACTGGCTTATCACATTTATTCCTTTAGGAAAAGTTAAAACAAAACAAGAAGTAGTTGAATGGGCTATATTACATGCATCATTCCTATACCATCACTGTCAGCCCTACTAGCAAGGGAGACATGCGACATGGAATGTTCAGGTGTACAGAACAACAGTTTATTAATATTCTGATACTCACTAAACACTCACAGACGTAGACCATACGGAGGTAATGCATAAACATAATGCTAAACTAAATGTACATTAATTTCCTGCTAGACTGAATTGCACTTTCCATGCACACTAAGCTAAACTACACTGAATGCATGGAAAGTTGCTAGCGGAGTTTACAGCTAGTCACGTTAGACTCAGTGTGTATGAACTCGTGGTCATAATGAAAACATTAATAAACGTTCTCTAAGTTGCTAGAATTGCACCCAAATCTTAACAATACATGTAAAGTAACATAATACAGGTGGTATATCAAAGTGTTCAACTTAAACAACATTTTACAGTTACAAAATTAAAACAAAGTGGGGAGAGCTTTATACAGTCAACCTACGCAATGCAAAGCATACCGCTTCTGATCAGCTATGGCAACAATACAAGGACAAACGCAGCAGAGCTGCAGTATAGCGTTCTCCAAAGGGGCTCCAAAACACCAATCTCAATAAAGCTGCTTAATTACGGCGAAAATCACATACAAACACTAAACTACATTTCTAACTCTGTTACACCCCCCTCCCCTGAATTTCACAAAATTCAAGCAGCAACCAAATAGTACTTCCAAAGGCAAAGAATACACTACTTTCAAACACTAGACAGAGAGTCACCAATTACAGGACAGCCAACCAAGGTATCCAATAAGGATGAAGTGGAAGAAGAGGAGCGCAAACTCTCACACAACCAACCACTGCAGTAGGGCCTTATACACCCCACAAGACCATAAAGCCATAAACCATAAATTCCATAAATTATCCACATAGCTAATCAGAAAAGCTAGATAAATAATAATATGTCATTAACTTTTATATTAGCATATAGTTTGTAAAAACATTTAACATTTAAATGATGTAAGAAATAACTGTTAATTAGTGCCAAAAATATATTTAGTTAACTATTAACATATATTAATACAATATTAGTTAATAGATTTGTTAAAACATTAACATACAGATTTTATGCAAACAACTAATATTTAATTAATGATGAAAAAACTATTAACTTGTGCCAAATAGATATTTTAGTAACAATTAACAAATATTAACAAAGGGTTAGGTAATTACTAGTTTGCTATTTATTATGGCACCTTATTATGGAGTGTTACCCACTTGCTTTGTGAAATTCTCTCCAAAATCCCCTCTAAAATAATCTGGCATGACCTTGCACAATAACTTTTCTATATTTAATACAAGTAATGAAACCCCATTGTTCTGAATGTTTGAATTAATATTGGGAATCATGTCTGTCACATCAACCACTTAAAAAGTAGCTTTAAAAGGGTTTAATTAGATTGTAATTTAAGCAAGTTTAAATTTAAGTTAAGTTAACTTTAATTTAAGTTTTTCATTTAAACTTCCATAATTCATTTTTAATATTTTATTATGATATATGTAAATAATATGTTTAGATTATAAATAAATAATATAATACATTTATTGTAAATAAAGTGTACTTCTTTTCTCCCAATAGATGCCACTTACAACCAAGGAAAACGTGTCTCACCACAGAGCGCAAGGGAACTCAATCCTGCTATTGGTTGTTTGTTAAGAAATTATCATACCCACTCTTTCACTCAATCTTATTCTCTCTCACACACTCTGGGCTCTATTTTAGTGATCTAAAACGCAAGGTCACTAGCAAAAAGCATAAATACATTTAGGGGTTTGTCCAGTCCACATTCGGGGTGATTTTGCTATCAAACGTCAGGCGCCTGGCGCAAAAAGGCGGCTCTTATGTTTCTTAATCAGTCATGGGTGTGTTTTGGGCGTAACATCCTTAAACCAATGAGAATGACATCTGTCATTCCCTTTAACAACAAGCAGCGCAACTTCAAGCAGCGCATCAGTATTTTGATAGTCAGCAGCGCATTTGAAGAAATCTGCTTGCACAGAAGACCGTATGGAACAGGTATTCCACTAAACCAGGGGTCGGCAACCCGCGACTCCGGAGCCGCATGCGGCTCTTTGATCCCTCTGATGCGGCTCAGCTTTTGAAAATAACAATGAGTAGGCCTATTTAATTAAAATGTATTTGATTTTAGTTCGTAGGTCTATCTGAGTAATTTATATAACTTCCCACCTCACTTGACTCCGTAACCGTAGCCTGCACAATATTGTTACATTTGCGGTTCGTTGCCATGTCAATATCAAACAAAATCACTGATTGCCCTCCATTTCAGTCAACGAGAACACTTGTCTTTAATTGTTATTGTTGATGTGTGCGCTTGCTGTAGGCTAGATAAGGAAAATGTCAAAAAGGAAACGTCAGCGACCACAGCTTGCGAGCGCGAACTAAGCGGACTGAAATGGGAAAGTTTCCATCCGAAGATTCTAAAAAAACGCGAAATGAACTGCCCGTTATATATCGCATCACTGCAACGAGTTAGTATTACTGTGTTAACCCTATTCCACTTGCATGTGAGAAATCTTTCTCACATATGAAAAATATAAAGACAAACCTGCGCTCACGTTTACGGGCAATTCCATAACGCCAACACAATGCCATGGTAGGCTATTTAGTTGGCGTTATGGATATATGACAGTTTTGCGTGGAGTTGCCCTTAAATGATGACGGCCTCAATTCTTGCATGAAACTTCACCTCACTGAATATGAGCCAGCCAGACTCCAAGGCCATCACCAAATCTAATCTCTGGTAGGCCTAATGTTCAATTTCGCCAATGACATGTCAAGGAAAATTGAGTGTTGTGTTGTGAACTATGATGTTACTTTGCATACCAAAGGACAAAACAGTTCTACACAGTTAATTACTTTCACTATTGACAATGGGTTACCATCGAAAACATAGCCTGAAAAAAGCAACACTTACCCCAATAATGTTCGAATGACTGAATATAAAACCTAAGGACATTTATCCTGCAGAGGAATTGCTGGTTACATCTTGTGATGTAAGCAGCGTCTTCATATGCGCCTTTCGCTATAGACCAGGTTTTACTTGGTCAGTGGCGTAATGCTTTTTAGATGGTGTAAGATAGCGATTTCTAGATCATGTGCCAGACCACACCTTATGTTGGTAATTTCCACACCTAACCCCTGGGCGCATTGTTTAATAAAAGTGAAGTGTAAGATAGAAAAAGCTTTGCGCCTGGGTAATAATACGCTTTGCGATGGTTTTTGTGTTGCAAAAATAGGGCCTCACCTCTCACTCTCTTTGAAAACAATGGGTATAGACTGAAATTGTATGAGAACTGAACTGAAATCAAATAGAACACAAGTTAATCCTGTTTGTTCATTGATGTTATGAAATTATTTTTTATATGGAATATGATGAATGACATGAATATATATTAAAATATCCAATTCAGTTTACCTATTTCTTGTCCTATTGCTGTAGACGTTTATGGTCAGTTTGTGTAACCGATTTATGTCAATTGGTGTAACCAGTATTTTGTCTAAAAGACTAATATTGTACAAAAAAGTTAATATGGATAATGATTTTAATTTCATGAGAGCAATTGCATGAACTCTAGGAGGTGTGAAATATTAGATATTTGTCATTTTTTGTGGTTACACCATTTGACAATTTAACAGGCTGTCAGTTCTATCTTTTGTTAAAAATAGTATAAACGTCATATTAAATAATATGAATACAACAGAAATACAAAGTATACAATTTAACAAACCTCAGGCCAGATATACATACCACCATGGACAAACCGCAGAATACCGAACGCTGACGTGGCAGCTGAACAGTCATACGTGGCATTTATCAAACTTTAATTTCATCGGGTAGACTAATCTGCGCCTTTCTCCGCCCCCTAGGCCTACTGCAATTTATGAATGTCCACAACTGAACGCCATAGCCTACATACAAGCGCAGTTGAATGAAGTTGTATTGATGCAATGATGACAACATTAAAAAGAATCAAACGTTTAGCGATCATGAAATAATACATGATAAGATGTCAACAAGCAGGGAGATAATGAAGATCAGTAGTTCTACTCAAACTACTTGTGCACGTACTGTAGGGCAGGCTATGGAAGATTGGTCAAATCCATAGACAGTAAAAGATATGGACAGAGTCATCACATAGACGTCAATCGAGGCGGGTGAAGCAAATTTCAACCGTTTCCTGTTGGTCGACGTGGCTTTCTGCACAGGCTCAGGGGACGTAAATGTAACGTAGGCACGTAGTCTGACTTGTGTAACTCTTGTGATAGCTGCACCGAGAGATTGGGTATGTAGCCACTTACTTCGTTACCACCATGTCTACATTGCTGTTCTAAATGTCCTAGTTGTTCGTAGATAAATGTGATTAAATATAAACAGCACTCGCCACATTCATAGCCTAGGCTACTGTCAATCCATCAAAACTTCGCTGAAATGTTGTGCTCCGATGCTTTCGTTCTTATCCAGAGAATACCGTTATTTTGCTCCTGTGCGACGCTTTCACCCGCTCTGGCTGTACGCTTATTACGTCACTTTAGCATTGATTTCGGAAAAAAGTTTATTACTCAGTCTGTAAGTCAGTTTCGAGGTTATGACGCCAATCACACAATGTTGTATTACTCCGGAAATAGTAAAAGTTCATATAAAGGCTTAAAACGCTTCAGCTGTAACGTTATTTGATGTCAAAGTGGTGCCAAAATTAAATGGGCTTCAATGGGGATGGCTAGGTGAACTGGTCTACTATTTAGCCTCAGATCCGCCATAGTGTCTACGCTCTCCGAACGTTCGCCTGCCCCCTTGGTCAAATCTAGCAAGTAGAAAAGTTTAAGTGGATGACGTGAAAGTAAGACATTCAAAAGGCCAACGAAAGTTAAGGTTGCTTTTGATATAGTAGGCTACAAAGGCGGAATATTTAGGCGCAGAATAGATGCGCATTCACAGGCAGTATTCACCCCTTGCATGTGACGTCACGTTTTGTTCGCGCCACAGCAAAATAGCCTAGTGGACGGCAAGAACATGGATCAAATCAATGGGTTGTAATGGGACATATCGCACAGCTAGGAGATTATTTAACCGTAGTAATGGCCTTCCACGACTGCTGGCTTATTGTTTGGAATACAACAACATCCCATGTTCTTGCATAGATATATTTGGTTCTGTTTTCTTTGTGTTTTGGGAGTATTTCAACCACAATTGCATACTTATCTCGTCAGTGTATGAAGCACAGCAGCGATTGCTATAGCAACCATAGACTCTGAACAGGACGGCAGACTACGAGCCCTTAGGCAAAGTCTATGGCAAGATCTGAATGTGAACAGATAATACCGTTCAAGGTTTTTTATTTCCTATTTCTTTCAATTCTTTAACTTAAGACATGTAAGAAGTAAGTGTATTCGCTGGGCAACGTACAAACTGACGAGTTACATTAACCCTAGCACTATGAGCTACGATAAGGTGACCAGATTTCTGAGACAAAATCCGGGGACATTTTCAGTTGAGAAGCGTAAAACGTGTAATGTTTTAATCATTGTAAACTTAAAACGGGGACACTGTCCCAGGGGCATCACTAGACTAGATCTCCACAAGCCCTCCTAGGGGGGTTCGGGGACATGCTCCCCCGTGAGAAAATTTGGTATATTTTATTGTTTAAATGCATCAATCTGGTGCACATTGAAAAGAAATTCAGAGGTTAGACTTCATTATTCTTATCTATGGATGGAAATATTTGTGCTGTAGCCTAAACTTGCACTTCAGAATTTTAACCATGCACACACAGTTGGAATAGTTATAATATTGCAATAAGTTATGATATTGCCCATCCACAAAGCATATTTTCTTCACAGTTTCATAGTTCAGAAATGGTCCAAAATAGTATTGGCTACATAGCACTCCATGAAATGATATCATAGTGGCAGTGCTGTTCAGACAGTTAATCTAGCTAGTTATCTTGGTCATTGTAATGCCCATCTTCTTTTTTCAAGACATTCTGTGCTTTACCCATATCTGAGAATGTATGATGTGATAATATTTGTCTTATGTAGCCTAATAGGGCCTATGTCTTGTCAGTCTCAGACAAAATAACTCACGTCTCATGCTTTTTTTTCTTTATATTTTTGTCTTAATGTCACTAGGAAGCATGCCAGTAGAAATATAGGCTATATTCATATTTGTAGGGGATTGTCTGGAATCTGGCAATATGAGAACCATTATGGTGTGATAGGCCTACTCTGGCTAAACAATTTACAAAAATGTTTGTACTGACATAAATCGTTGAGTATAGGCCTACATTATAATTTTGGCCTAAAGTTGTAGACCATGTAGAAACTTGTTGCAATTTCCCTACCGATGCTAGTTGTCACATAAATTCATTGTTACTTTTCTCGCGAACCATTTATCACAGCAATTTGGCGCGAATATCATTCAAAAAAGCTTAGATTCCGGCCTTTCACGTGATATCTGCGTATGATATGCTATCTGTGTGACGGGTTCTCCGCAATTTTAGTTTAACCTGGACTTGGGCAGCTGGCACGTTCGTGATGAATAGTTTAATAAATCCTCCGCACAAGTGGTTTCATTTCAAAGATTTTACCACGCTGCTATTCCACCAATCAAAATAGCCTACCAGAAATATGGGCATTCTAGAACATCTTGGAGGTCTGAGCTGAGCGCTTGCTTTGACTGGCTTGAGCCTGTGCGTGAAGGGTGCGCAACTGTACGTTTGGTCAGTGTTTTCTTTCTTTCTTTTATTCCAATTTCGGGTCTGTCAGTCACAGTGAAAACCGGGGACTTTTCCGGGGACAGCTCCAGCCGGGGACAGGTCACCGAAATCGGGGACTGTCCCCGGAAACCGGGGACGTCTGGTCACCCTAAGCTACGATAAACGTTATCTAGAATAGCTATAGCTTCTAAGTGTGGCAGCTAAGTTATTATTTAATGTTCTGATATGACATTCTTAACGTTTTGACTATGTTACAACTGATAAAAGCAAGACAAATAAAGTAACCAAATCGCTTTGCAATATTTTAGTCCAGAAATACTTATGGGTGTTCATTTACCATAATGTTAATTACAGTAGCCTAACGTTACGACCTAACATTATCTCCCCTTGCTGTTACCACCAGCTTTAATAACTTTACATTTGCGATCATGACCAGGGGCGGACTGGGACCAAAAATCAGCCCTGGTATATTTGGCCCAAGCGGCCCTCAAATCGGTCGGGCACACCTAATTAAATACAAAATCTTTGCATTACCCTTAAATATGCATTATTTTCAACTGTCATGGAGCACTGAAAGTGATAGGCCTCACTGGCTATCACTCTCACTGATCAGAGGTAGCCATGGAGTACATGATCTCCATATTCAAGTAGCCTAGGCTATACAAGCAATTATTAAAGAAGAGTTTCTGCTTGAATTCAAAGTATCATTTCAAATAACAGCAGCACCAAACAGTTACTGAATTTGCCTATGTGTAAAGAGCTAAATTACCTAGATTGTAGTAGACGTTAATCACTGTAAGACAACTGAAACAACACAAAATAAATAGGGCTGTTGCTGGAAATATTCAATTCCTGTAGGCTATACTACATTGCTGGTACATTTTGGAACATTATAGCTACATTAACTAATTATCTTTAATGTCTTCCAGTAGCCTATCGTATAGGTTACCGTATATTAGTTGGCTTGTGCATGATATGACTTGATGTTTTGTAGCCTACATTTCCGTCAGTCTACAGTCTTTTAGCCCATCTTTACCATGATAATTAACCCTTCCAAGATAGAACCCTTTCGACGCTCTACTTTGAGAGACCAACCACCACTCATACCATCGATGTTGAATTTTGGGCGTCTGACGGAAACTGATCAATCTGACCAACAATTAACATCGATTTGACACTCTTTTGCTGTCCGGGGTTGCAAATCATTCATTTAGAACATTTAAGTTACGCTGTTTGTTATTATAATCACAGCACGGCCTTAGGTTATCATAACCACATTATTACATTATCGCAATTAATAAGTCATCATAATCATCATCATCAGCAAGGCATGTCACACATAGCCTGCTCCACCACTGAGTTCTTATAATGTAGGCCTAGCCTCAAGGCTCCACCACCTGCTCACTGTCCCTCTGTATACTTGCTTACATCCTCGTTCAAACTCAACGAACTTCAACATGTTGCTGACATTTGCTAGCCTACTTGCAATATTGTATTATTGAATTTTCATTGGTGTTACTTTTGCACTATTGTCACTATCCGCCGCAATTTCGTGTAGGCAACTTCGATTAACTTCTGATGGCTCACAAAATCCTGGCTCTGGGCCAAAATGCGAGGGGTGGGCCTGACGTGAGCTGTTATTGGATCAGTCAAGTGTCAATATGGAAATGTAACCAATGGGCCACTGATTGTCCTTCCTTTGGGCCGATCGTTGGCCAAAATGATTAAATTATATAGCCTATTCTATCGGCCCAAAAGGTGCATCGGCCCACCGGGA
The DNA here is from genome assembly GCF_017589495.1 of Alosa alosa. Taxonomy (NCBI): domain Eukaryota; kingdom Metazoa; phylum Chordata; class Actinopteri; order Clupeiformes; family Clupeidae; genus Alosa; species Alosa alosa. The sequence goes on from NC_063195.1 coordinate 17,484,124, forward strand.
AAATGCCCGGTATGCCAGATGGCCAGTCCGCCCATAATCATGACCCATTTCATCTAACAACACCATTGGCATCTTTCTTTGACTATCAGACCCCAAACAGCAATACATTGAACTACAAAGATGTTATAGTAATGGTGTTCAGTTCATCATAATCATTATGACATAATGTAAGTTGCCGTCCGTCTCCTATCTTTTTGCCGTCCAGCATGGAGCCGTCACGTGACTTAAGTCACGTGCCTGCAAGGGGTGAATACCGCGGAATACATAATTAGGCGCTCTTTACGCTTCCCCTCCCATCTCTTTACGCTAAACTCCCACTTTCCTCTTTGACCTCCCATGAATGCATATGCATGACACGGAAAAGTGCAATTTGCCATTTTCAGCTCCCGCGACAGGCAGTTTGCGCTTTTACCTCAGTGCGGCCTGTTTGTACATACCTCGCCATTTTTTTATGCGCACTTTGCGAAACAAATACGCCTGAAGTGGGCGTAAAAGCGTTTATCCTACTGCATGTCTTGATTTCCGAATATGTGAATGTGTACTGACCTCAGTTTCTCCAGGTGGCAGTTTGGGATTCTAAGACCAGAGAGCAGCTTCTCTTCTGATGTTTGCAGATCACAGCCACTCATGTCCAACTCACTCAGTTTAGAAATATCTGACTGCAGAACTGAGACCACAACCTCAGAGGAGCTGTATTTGAGTCTACAGCTGATAAGTCTACAGCAAAAGAGGAAAACACTATGAGCAACATGTCCTAAATTGTACTTGCATTTAGTTAAATCGTACTATCTTTTGCAAAATTTGCAAAAAAAAGAGTGGACTCTTTAGTAAAATGAGCACACTATGTACTAGAAAGAGGGCACAATTCAGTAAAACGAGTGCATATTCTCTTGATATACAAAAAACATTATTGCAGTGACATCTCTTGGTGGGTGTCATTGCAAGATATTATATGTATTGATAAAACGTACACTCATTTGACTAAATTGTGATCATTTCACTAGATTGTGCACATAATTTTGTGTATTGTGCGATTGTTTACTACATAGTCTGCTCGTTTTAGTAAATTGTGCTCGTTTTACAAAAAAAGTGGACTCATTTTAGTGAATTGTTCGCTGATTTTACTAAATTGTGCACTCATTTAATAAACATTAAAATGAGAACAAGATGTAGTAAAAAAAAGCACAATTTAGCAAATTACCTACAATTTAGTGAAATAAACACACTGTTTAGTAAAACAAGTACAATTTTATAAATTGAGCTCACAATCTAGGAAAATGTGATCACAATTTAAGAAAATGAGCACAAACTTTAGTAAAATGAGTGCACATTCCTTCATATACACAAACAAATATTTTGCAATACTTCCGGTGTTCCGCATTGGAACATATACTGGTAATTAAAAAAAACCTGTTCAACAATTTAGTTGACAAGACTGTGTGACTGCAAAAACTATGCAAAATGTGTGTGTGTGTGTGTGTGTGTGTGCGTGTGCATGTGTGTATTGAAAACTGCTAAACATTTAGAACTAGCACCATAGGTCTATTATGTGGATGCAATCCAGAAGCACACATTTAAGTCCCGATGTTCTCTTATGAGGACATGAAAGTAAAAAGCTTACTGAAGTGTTACAATAAAAAATAAATGTGAAAAATGTATGCCATATCGTACTATGTTATACTCTACCATGACAACAGTTGTCATGTCCCCGCTGATAAAACATGTAGGTTGATATCGACCGACTCAACCCATCTTGTTTTTTTTTCCCCCAATACAGTATTATATGTTTTCATTACCACTAACTGATACAAATAACTGTCATGAAACAGAAATTTATTCAGAATATTGAAGTAGAAAGTCCTGCAAAGCCTTAATTTGATGTCCTCATAAGAGGATGCAGGGTCTCAGGAGGATATGAAATGACAAATAAAGGTGTTAGCTGTTTATGAAATAAAACAGAAAGCACCAGCAACTATGCACTGTGCAAAAATACAGAAATGTATGGACAGTTTTTGCTGTATAAAATACAGACCTCACTTCAGAGTCTTGATTTGCTGATTGATGGGGCAGTTCTCCTCCACAGTCCAGAAGCTCACTGTCACTCATGTCCAGCTCTCTTAGGTGGGAGTTTGCCCACTGAAGAGTCAAGGCCAAAAATATTCCTCTCAGTTTACAGCCAACAAGTCTGTAAGAACATCAACCATATAACAGAGAATCATCAATACGGAAATCAGAGACTAATTACAGTTTTTCTCGATCGTTTTGATACCTGTGTCAACTCTGACATCACATTCTCAAAACAGTTAACACCCGTGTCTGAACAAAAGCACTCTGGACAAAATTACACATTTTTCTTGCAAAAGGCTGTTACTCTCTCAAAACACTTAAAACATGCAGCAAAAGCAAATCTTGCCTTCAAACACTACAATTAGTTGCCAATTCAAAAACACTCTTCAATCAATCATTACACACTGGACAACAAAATGCAAAATCTAGTTCTCAAAATGAGCATTTTTGCTATGTCTGTTCCATTACTTTCTAATTTTTCTGGTATCAAAACGTACTGAAAAAAACATAATTTATTAATTTCTCCCAAGATGTAACTGTCATTGACATGTAAGACATACAGTAAACACCTAGCAAGATACAGTAAATTTCATTGAACTACAACGTGTCATTTTTCATCGAAATAGACCTACAGTAAACACCTTTTGTACTGTTTTCTCCACCAAATAGGCAATACAGTACTTTGTCTAAATGTGCATTAGATCCATACTTGCAAATAGCAACACAGAACAGACATTCCTTATGTATAATGAATGATTGCTGATTGAAGAATTGTGCAAAGGAGTTTCACACAGGTGTATCAGAGATTCAGACTTATGCATGGAATCTATACCACCTGTGAAAATGTGTTTTCCTTTTGTTTAGCACGGGAAAACCAATAGAGTTTGGGGCTTTTGAATGACACTAGTGTTAACTGTTTTGCAAAAGGGTGTGAGAAATGTGTAAACCCAATGAAAATGTGTGAACACATTCGCAAGAGATGACTTCTGCTGTGCAAAGAAAGTAGTCATGAAGACCAAGTGGATTCCAGTTTACTTAAGCAGGTAAAAGCAATCGAGAAAAACTGTAAGAGTGAAACACAGGTTTTGTTATTGTCTGGTTAATACACTCTACAGTTAACTGAGATCTAGATCTGGGACACATCAGGAAGGAGTTTATACTGACAGGTCTTTTGACCAACTCTCTCACATCAATAAGGGCACAAGAATAAAAGCCAAAGTTTCTCAAATTCATGTCTTGATTCTAGAAGCAAACTAGATGTATAGCACAAAATATGACCGCCGCCCAGTCCAGCACATTTTTTCCACAAAAATAAGTCACGCTTGTCAAATTGTGCTCCTTTCCTACTTTGTTCCTTTTTTGTGTGTTTGTAATTGAGTGTGTGCATAGTTTTTGAGTGTGTGGTTGTTTTTGTGTACATGTGTTTTGTGTGGGGTTTTAATTTAGGGTAGGTGTGTTTATATTTGTGGGTGCATGTGTGTGAGGGTATGTGTGTGTATGTGTGTTTATGTGTTTGTGTGCATGTATGTGTGTGTGTATGTGTAGTGTGTGTGTGTTTACAGTATGTGTCTTTGTGTGTGTGTGTGTGTGTGTGTGTGTGTGTATGTATGTGTACATAAACAAAGCAAATCAGGGAACCACTTACCCTTTGCGATAAGTGCCATGGGATCTTTAACAACCATGGTAAGTCAGGACCTCAATTTAACATTCATGCAAAGGAAAACATCTCCAGCTTCAGGGGTGGATTACTTCACGGGCCTACCGGGCCCAGACCCAAGGGGTCAGGGGGCCCTGAAGCCCAAGCCATTGCATGGAATCACTGCCTCAATATCAACACATCAGGATGTAGGCTAAGAATCTGATTGAATTGAAAAGTATTGACCATCCTCAAAATGCACCAGAATACAGGAAATCACATCAAACAAATTAAAAATTTGTCACACACACATATGCGACAATTAGTGTGTGTGTGGGGGGGGGGGCTTAATACATCTGGGCCCAGTGGCCCGAAAGTTCATAATCTGTCCATGTCCTGCAGTACACTGTCCCTGTCACTGCAATAGGACATTGGGATTGATATTTGTTTGGTGGCTTTTGGCCACAGGGAAGAGTGCCACCTACTGGTCAGCCACCAACACCACTTCCAGCAGGAACCTACTCTTCCAAGGAGGTTTCTTATCCAAGTACTAACTAAACCTGCTTAGCTTCAGTAATTTAGCAAAGTCAGGGTGTCTGCTGGTCTGGCTGCTGACTAAAAACAAAAAGGTGAAAGGCATATATTCTAACCGTCTCACTGAAATGCATAATGCATACTCAATTCTCACTGGTATCTGCTAGACATCAAGTACCAAAACATGATTAGTTCATAGATTTCACATGTAAAATACATTTTATACAACCCCACCCCCATCTTGCCTGTTCATAATTCTGAGAAATTCTTGAATTGTGTGCATGTGTGCGTGTACGTGTTTATGTTTGTGTGTGTGTGTGTGTGTGGTGTGTGTGCGTGTGTGCATGTGCTTGTGGGTGGACCTGTGTGTGTGCATGTGCATGCATGCGTACATATGTCTTCTGTGTGTATGTGTCATACGTATGATTACTGTGAATGCATGTGTGCAGGGGCGTAGCACAAGATCCTGGGCCCCTACATAGGCTGATGGGCCCTCATGTTCTGCTCTTTCAATGTCTCTGTTTGTTTTAGCACTAATGGTTGTGGAGATATGCCGTTTACCACCATGGATTTAGTTTAGTTTTTTCTAGTTTGTGCTCACTTTTCTTTGAAAAGAAGTCAGTTACCAATTGTTTCCCCTCATTTTGTTTTCTCTCCTTCTCCTGTCTTTCTTTTTTGGTAGCCTGATTGGCCTTCTTTGAGAAAGATTTCTACAACAGAAGTTTGTGCTCCAGGAGATGCTCAACATAAACAAAATGTGTGCAGATGGACTAAACCATTTGGCGCAATAAGAAGGGGTGGCTGACACCTTACAGTAGATAGTCTTTTTTGTATACAAAATGTAGTCAGTCAATCAACCAAGTTATTCAGCCAATACACTAACTGTACATTTAATCTAACATGCATTATGAAATTTAATTAGGAAATGAAAATATCCAAGTAAAATAAAATATATTCCAGACTTGTCAAGGGCGCTCTCTCCCCTTAGGCCCCTATAATCAGTAGTGGTTTTACCCCCAGTCTGACACCCCTGCATCTGTGTGTGTGAATATCTGTTTATGCACATGTGTGCATATGGAATGGGTTAACATGACCCCTGGAGGCAAACATACGCAAAAATTGGTCATCCTAGGCCCTACGGTTCTCAAGATATTCACAGAAAACTCTGTTGGTGTACGGTCACTAAATGTACACATAAATTAATTTATTGTATTTGTGAACGAAAATTAGCATGCATTCAGAGGGTGTCATAATGATCCTACACATTCAATTTCGTGCAGTTTTGACTATGTCAGTCAGAGATATTGTGATTACAACACCTAATTTTTTGCTTTTTAATTTTTAACTAGGTGGCGCTATACATGAAATGAGTGGTAATGGGATGGGTTGACATGGCCCCTTAAGACCAGCATACAAAAAAAGGTGGTCATCCTAGGTCCTACAGTTTTCGAGATATTCACAGAAAACTGTGTCCGCCCTACCCTCCTTTTGGGGGGTCCAGTCCAGCAGGGGGCTACAGATCAAAACGAAAAAGAATGGTTCCATGCCATCCTTGTGGGGCTACATGCCCACCAAGTTTCGTGTACCCCGGTCTTTCAGTGTCCCGGGAATCCTTGACGGAAAATTGTCCATGCGAAGAAAAAAAATTAAAAAAAAATGACTAAACCTATATGACCGCCGCTTCGCTGCGCGGCGGTCATACTAACGGTGACAATCTTCTATGTTTAACATGTGAATGTGTAGATAAGGCCTCTGTGTCTTTCACAGTATTACTGACCTCAGTTTCTCCAGGTGGCAGTTTGGGTTTCTAAGACCAGAGAGCAGCTTCTCTTCTGAAGTTTGCAGATCACAACCACTCATGTCCAACTCTCTCAGTTGAGAAATATATGACTGCAGAACTGAGACCACAACCTCAGAGGAGCTGTATTTGAGTCTACAGCTGATAAGTCTACAGCAAAAGAGGAAAACACTATGAGCAACATGTCCTAAATTGTACTTGCATTTAGTTAAATCGTACTATCTTTTGCAAAATTACCTATTTACTAAAAAGAGTGGACTCTTTAGTAAAATGAGCACACTATGTACTAGAAAGAGGGCACAATTCAGTAAAACGAGCGCATATTCTCTTGATATACAAAAAACATTATTGCAGTGACATCTCTTGGTGGGTGTCATTGCAAGATATTATATGTATTGATAAAACATGCACTCATTTTACTAAATTGTGATCATTTCACTAGATTGTGCACATAATTTTGTGTATTGTGCGATTGTTTACTACATAGTCTGCTCGTTTTAGTAAATTGTGCTCGTTTTACAAAAAAAAAAGTCTGCAGCAAAAGAGGAAAACATTATGAGCAACATGTCCTCTATACCCCTTACATTCCCATATATGCAATGACAAATAAAGGTGTTAGCTGTTAATTACATTAAACAGAAATACCAGCCTCTGTGCACTGTGCAGAATACAGACCTGACTTTACAGTGATGATTCATTGGTTGATGGAGTAGTTCTCCTCCACAGTCCTCAAGCTCACTGCCACTCATGTCCAGCTCTCTTAAGTGGGGGTTTGCCCTTTGGTGAGCCAAGGCCAGAAATCTTCCCCTCAGTTTGCATCCAACAAGTCTGTAAGAAAATAAACCATGTAACAGAGAATCATCAATACTGAAATCAGAGAGGAGATATCAATTGAAGTTTAAATCAGTAATGTTGTAATTGTCTGTGTGAAAAGGAGACCTATCCTTTTCCCCTAACTGTGTTGTTTTACACTGTTAAAAGTCAGTACAAACATACACCCACCATACACTCAGTTTCAGTTTTATTGATGTGTATGTGTTTGTCTTGTGTATGTATGTGTTTTTGTAATAGGAAAGCTTTTAACAGTACAGTAGAGGGATATTGGTACAGACCGTCACCTCTCTAAAATGTTTTAACCCAGGTCTTGATTGGGTAATTGGTTGGCCTATCTAAGGCTGGCTTATTTCATGTTGGAGATAGGTCTTAAGGAGATGTCCTGTGTGAGAGAGAAGTCTTAAGGAGAAGTCCGGTGTAAGAAGTCTGGTGTAAGAAATCTAAGAGGAGAGTGCATTTTGGATGCGACAACTTGATAAAGATTAATGATAAAGTAAGAAGCTGACCATATAAACAGATATTATCTGAATCAATAACGTACAAACCAAACGGGGAGCGAACCACATTTGAGCACCTAAGGCTACCATGCAAAAAATACCCTTGCTAACCAATAGATAGATCAGGGGTGGGCAAACTCCAGGCACTTTAATCTGGCCCGCCGAGCATTTAATTAGGCTGCTTTTTTTTCTTTTTTTTTTTTCCTGCGATAGAGACGACGTTGGTTAGCTTTACTGCAAACAGCTTTTCACTTTTCTTAGAGAACATTTACAATATCAATGTCAAAACATCATGTTACATTGCAGCAGATCTAACTTGAACGTTATGCTACTCCATTTAATTGGGAATGCGTCTGAGCGTTCACGAGAGGGAGAGAGAGCGGCAGGTTCCAGCTGGCTTGTCATTGTTATAGGAAACTTTTAAAAGGAAATCATAAAAGCAACAGTAGTCTCCACTACTGACATTTTCTAAACTGTGAGGGCATAGCCATAGGCACAGCACTAGCCATAGTGGAGCAGAGCTGGCCACTTTGAGTCCCTTTTCTTGTTTGTTGTTTGGTTTTGGATGAACTAGAGTGGTGGACACAGAAATTTTGACGATGGGTCCTGTCTCGGACTTTTTGACTCGTTTAGAATCGCCTTTGACTGATTCAAACTGGCTGGCTACGGGCATGCCAAACATGTCCTTAAAACAACCCTTAACGTTCGTTTTCAAAACTGTGCAACTCACTGAGTGATTAGTGGTGTTCGTTGATGATTAAAAACAAATGTATCTAATATATCTAATTATCTAATAATAGGTAAGGCCTCTGTGCTTTCAGAATATTACTGACCTCAGAGTCTCCAGTTTGCAGTTTGGACTCTGTAGAGCAGAAAGAAGCTTTTCTCCTGACTTCTGCAGGTCATTCTGACTCAGGTCCAGCTCTCTTAAGTGGGTGTTTGCAGACTGCAGAACTGAAGCCACAATCTCACAAGAATTCTCTGTTAGCTTACAGCCAGCAAGTCTGCAAGAGAGGAAAAAGAGTATAAAAATGTAATGTGTCATGTTTAAATCTGCAAGTGGGATAAGAGAGGTAAATAAATATAACTGCCCCATTTACAGTATGTTAGGGATAAGAGAAGAGAATGAGTCCCAAATTAGGAATGGACTAGGTAAGATTTCATCAGTTCAAATGCCATTGCTGATTCTGCTTGTGTTGACTCTAATAGTGATTCCCTTTATTGATTACAGGTCAATATTTGGGATGTCAATCAAGACAAACACTTGTCCCCTTTCAGTCATCAAAACAAACACAGATCTATGACTTAGATGTATGTATATACAGTATGAACACGCTAAAACTCCTCTAAAGTGAACCGAACTATGACCACCTCAGACAGTTCGCTTTGAAACCTGTGGTGCAGTTTACCTAATCTGCATTATGTACACATAGAGAGCCCTGATACAGACACTTGTAAACATGGGCTACTTGCTTAGCTGTAACCTATGGGTTCTTAATTAATGAATATCTTTTCATCCATGCTGTTTGGCCACTGACAATGTAGAAATCAACGACCTTAGCATGACCTTGCTCAACATGATCTACCCATGTCCTTGATTGCCTAGCCTTTCTGCCCCCCCACCCCCATCCCCAACACACACACTTACATCATCACTGTCATCACTTCACATACATACAGCACTCCTCTACATACTTGCTGCACACTGCCCCCCCCCCCCACATACACAGCACATTGTCTTCAGGATCTTCTCCAACACACATCCTCTACATACTTACAGCACACTGCCCCCACCTACCCACACACACACACTACACACACACACACACAGTCACTGCTCCACTCCCGCCCACACACACATCTTCACTGTCATCACTCACATACATTACATACAGTACTCTGCTTGCAATAGTAAGTCCCTGACCCCCCCCCAACACACACACTTACATCATCACTGTCATCACTTCACATACATACAGCACACTGCTTGCTACAGTAAGCCTCCTCTACATACTTGCTGCACACTGCCCCCCCCCCACATACACAGCACATTGTCTTCAGGATCTTCTCCAACACACATCCTCTACATACTTACAGCACACTGCCCCCACCTACCCACCTACACACTACACACAGTCACTGCTCCACTCCCCTCCCGCCCACACACACATCTTCACTGTCATCACTCACATACATTACATACAGTACTCTGCTTGCAATAGTAAGTCCCTGCCCCCCAATACACAGCACATTGTCTCATGAGGAAGCTTCTCCAACACACATATTGCACACTGCCCTCTCCCCACATACACAGCACACTATCCCGTCTCCCCTGTCATCCCCCCAACACACACACCAAGACCCCTGGCAGTTGGGTTAGCCCCTTGAGCCGTGGATCTGCCCAAGGTTTCTTCCTTGTTAAGGGAGTTTTTCCTTGCCCCTGTTGCTCTTGGGTGCTCCTTGTTGGTGCCCCCCACCCAATCCCAATCCTCCCCCACCTTTTTTATGCAGCCCTTGCCACTTGCCACCCCTCTTCTACTGCACTTTTTACCCCCCCCCCCCCATTAATGCACAAATAGGCTGACACCAGACATAATTTCACTGCATTTCTTACTTCCAGTAACTATATGCATGTGACAATAAACTTCCTTGTATCCTTGTATCCTTGTATCTATTATTTGCTATGTAGCATCACCATTTTTATGATCTGCTATATATATATGATCTATTATACTTCAGGAGCAGGGGCTCAAAGCAGGGGCTCGAAGGCGCAGTCAACAGGTTACGGTTCAATTGACATAATCGATAACACTTGAGGTGGAAAAATCTATGATTTTTATAATCTTCTTTTTATAATCTACTTCTGAAGAATAGCAACTAAGTTGTATTTATGACTTTTATGGACATTATTTCTGAGGAACTACCAAAACCAAGGCTGGTTTGGTCACAATCTGGTCTTTGTTTAAATACACAGTGTACATACAGGATAGCTATAAGTGCACTCAGACACCACAGGCCTCTAGCAAGGTCTGCAATATTCTGCAACTGTGAAAGTGAAAGTAAACCTGTTCAGTCAGCCCATTAGTCAGATCTGCTCAAAAATGTAATTGGCTCATACCCCTTTCCTCAAATTTACTTCTACTTTACATCTGGCTGATAGTTTTTCTGTAATCCTGTGTACAGGAAAAACAACACCGAAAATATTCACCTTCATCACAGAAGTGATAAGGGATACTATATTGAAGTAAGGAACTTGAGTATATCACTGTAAAAAATATTGAGAATGGCACATACATGTAATCATTAGTAGTGTTGCACTGTGCACCGATACTACAAAAGTATTGCAATACCCTGAAATTAAAAATGTCACAATACCTAATTTTATTAGTATCGATACTTTTGAGAATGACAATGTTCTTTTGAAGTAACATGCGTGTGTGCAAGGCATGCTTCTAGCGCCCCCTCCCTTAGCCTGTGACTGTGTGTCTCCTCACACACAAATGGCTGCTAGTTTAAGTGATGCTATGGTAACACATAATAATAGGCTAATATCAAGTTGATTTGCCCACTTGCATCTCTCAAGTTTTTGTTGCTTTCCTCCCTAGGCCTAGTATTTGGGTTTAATGAACCGGTGGCCGGAAAAAAACGTAACATTTTCCAGATTAGGAAATATTCCTTAATTGTGTGTGATCAAATAAAGATGCATAGCCTACAATTGGGGGGTAGTAATGTGAGCTGCTCATTCAATGTCTATGCCTGAACCTAATCATGAAGACACCTTTCTCAGCAACTTTTCTGTTCAATCAGCATAATTGGCATTACGATCCACCCGACGTTTCCCTTTGTCTACCCGTTAAACTTCAGGCTCTCGTGTTTTGCTGACTGATATTACTCAGCAGATCACCCTAGTTAGATAACCAGAATTACAGTCTCTAGAATTGTAGGTCAGAATGTAAACTGGGCCACAGATGGTAAGCACAATTGCATTAGCTTAAAACTATCTAGTCGAGTATAACCTAAAACTAGCTTAATTAAAATGCCACAGCCCATACTGATTTTTCGTTTTAGAATATAGTATATAAATCATTATGCAAATACTTTTACTTTTAATACTTAAAGTACATTTAAAAGCAGGTACTTTTTACTTTTACTTAAGTAGGGTTGTCATTGTGGTACTTTTACTATTACTAAAGTAAATATTTCTCTGTGTATTTGTACTTTTACTTAAGTACTGAGTTTCAGTACTTCCTCCACCACTGGTAAAACAGGACACCCTGGTGGCCTGGTTATCCCTTACTTACAATACAGCCCATTGGGCCTAAACAAAACCTACAAAGGTTATTTTAATCAACTAATGTACTGTATTGAAGAGAATATATTTTACACCATAGGCTGAACCATAGAGAAGAGTGAAATATATAGGCTATCTATTGTGCACATTTTGCCAACAATGGCATTGTAGAACCATGGATTTGTTTAGTTTATAACATGTTTTATAACTTAAACAAACTCAAAGTTATAATTGTGACTACATTATTTAGCCTACTTGATGATAGTTTATGAAGGGCCTCCTGTCCATGCTGGGCCCTTACAATCACCCTAACTTCAAGGAGTTGGAAAAATGGAAAATTGCTTCTGTTATATTTTGAATATGAGATTTTCATGATCATATATCTGATTTCATTCATTATCAGGTTTGAATAATTAACTAACTCAGGGCAACGACATACCCCATAATCAAAAGTAAGGTCTGAGACCTCCAGATAGTGTAAACAGGAAGAAATCTGAGGCCCCATCAGAGTTGAAGTGCACCAGAAAGAGGTACGAGTCCTGTTTCAAATGAACTTGCAATATGAATACAAAATGTCCTTTTTGCTTTGGTCCACTTTTAGAGAAGTTTGGCTCTTTTAAATGGACTAAAAACACCCTAAAGCAGTAATGTTTACACAGTGTACTTTTAACAGTTTGTGTCTGTCAACACAGTCAACAATGTTACTGACCTTAGAGTCTCCAATTTGCAGTTTGGACTCTGAAGAGCAGAGAACAGCTTTTCTCCTGACTTTAGCAAGTCATTCTGACTCAAGTCCAGCTCACTTAAGAGGGAATTTGCAGACTGAAGAGCTAAGACCACAATCTTCCAGGACTTCTCTGTAAGCTTACAGTCCGTAAGTCTGCAAGAGAGGCAAAAGAGTATATTTATTATGTATTATCTTTATTGACTGACTCGAGGTCCTAATATAAAAGACACACACAATATACAGACAAACATAAAATATATTACACATAGCACAGGTGTGCTCAATGTTTAAAATACATACAAATGTTGGTTCCAATATTAGGTTAGGGTCCGAAAGTGGGAACATTAGTTCACAAACATCTTGCTCACACTTTCCCACCTTGGGTACTTGAGAACAGTCTCGAAAGATCGCAAAAAGTCGCAAAAATTACTTGTAAAGAAGATTTTTACATTTACAAATAATTTCTACAGTTTCAAAACGTGATACACACGTACAAAACCTTTGAGTCTAATTTTCTTTCACCAATCGCCTGTAGATGGTGGTGTTGAGGGAAGAGTTACTGGTAGGGGAAGAGATACAAGGCAGGACTTTCTCACACACACTCTCTCTCTCTCAGGGCAGCCGTGGCCTACTGGTTAGCGCTTCGGACTTGTAACCGGAGGGTTGCCGGTTCAAACCCCAACCAGTAGGAACGGCTGAAGTACCCTTGAGCAAGGCACCTAACCCCTCACTGCGTCAGTATTAGTGTGTGCTTCACCTCACTGTGTGCTGAGTGTGTTTCACTAATTCACGGATTGGGATAAGAGAGCCAGAGACCAAATTTCCCTCACGGCAGGGCCGGCCCGAGGCATAAGCGAACTAAGAGGCTGCTTGGGGCCACCAGGGGGCCCCCAATCGAGTTTCTTTCTTTTTTTTTACATAATAAATAACGTAAACAAGTGACATCAATGAATGAATAAATGAAACAATTAATAATTCAAAACAAGAAAATTCTGATTTCATGATCAATATGCCTGCCTACCTCTATTGTGTCTGCCAGCCTTTGAGTCACGCGCATAAACTAGACACCTCGGGTGCATAGACAATTCGTGCAGACTGCATCAAGTTCAAAAATCGGAAGAGACGGTAATTTTAAGAAAAGTCACAAAAAAGGACGTATCCCTCTGGTGCCGAAAACAGAAAGAAGAAAATGACAGAGGAGGAGAAAAACGAGCAAGATACAGGTATGTTTGCATGATTATTTACAGTATGTTTTATTTACAGTATGTTTTGATCTAATATAAGCCATCACCAGAGCTAAATCCCCGCCATCAACAGAGAAATGTCTCCCATTAATATATATTTATCTAGGTGTATTTCAGATGTCAAGGATATTGGGATTGTTTTGGATGTTCAATCAAGCATGTACCCTAGCCATAGGTGGGCTTATGTTGTAAATTAAAGTTAGCTGGCTGACTGACTGAAGTGGACATTAGCACTACAGTAGCTACATGAAAACGTACTGTAGCTGAAGGCAAATTTACCACAGAGGGATTGTTTCTGATTTCGCACCTGAAAGTGTTGATAGTTTATAACTGTTCTATAATATGTGACATAGTGGTAAGTCTGATAGCAACAGCAGGCTAAGCCCAGGCTCCCAGTCCCAACCCACTGACTAGCGCGACTCTGGGCATCGGTAACGTTCCAGCTTCATAGGCAAAGATGGAACAGCACGCGGCGCTTCTGCTCTAAGATCTTTGGAGAGAGATGGTAGTGTTTGAGAAAATATACCATGTTGGGTGGGGAGACTTCTGTGATGGAAATAAACTTACATTTGATTATGTGGCAAGTGAGTGGCAAGTGATGTAGCGGTGCTACCCTAATATTTAGGCTGCAGTAGATCACCATGTTAAGCGTTACTTTTGATTATGCCTCATTTGCCAATATAATATGAATTGTTACATGTGGAATTGCTTGTTGATGAGTGTAAGTAGTGATAGCAAAATAAACTCATTCTGCTCGATCAAATATGCAGTTATTTTTTTTCAGAGACACTGTTGAAGTACTTTGGAGCACATCCACTAGGCTACCTAACTCTACCTCATCAAGTGTCTGCCTCCATGGCTGATGACACAGAAGGTGAGGTTTTCTTGATGGCAAATGGTTACATAGCCTGTTAATATGACATGACACATTCAACATAGTTTTTGTTTTATTTATTTATGTATTTATTTAATCATTGCAGGTTCGTCCACTGCAGAGTTGCAGATACCTGAAAGCCAGGAACGAAGTAGGAATAAGTATCTATTTTTTGGGACATTTTATTTTTGATTATTAATGTTTGTCTATTTTGGTTTTATTTTGTAGTTGAAGATTGCTCATTTAATGCACATTTGCGGATTTGTTCTGCAAATCTGTTGAAAAACAAGTCATTAAACGGATGTACTTGTTTACAAAAAATACAAATGCTGTTGTATTTTGTTATTTGTCAATTCAACTTCAGTAAACCACCCTTAGTGCTTCACTTTGAATATGAATGTTTCAAATAAATCTGTGATTTTAGTACCCTCTAAGATTAAAAGGTGACAGGGTTGGTGTAAATAACAACTAATACAGTACATTGGTTTACCAAGCACATGGGGCCAGAAGTCTAGAGCGGAGCCCCAAAACATTTTTGGCATGTGAGCAAGGATGGATTACTGAATGAGCCTACCGAGTCCTTATGCATCTGTGTCCAGGGGGACAGTAGTTCATAATCAGTCACTGTATTAATACATAACCTCACTGTATTAATTTATAATATGACATTATAGTGTCAAGTTGTCAATTATCGCCAAGCACAGGTGACTCCGCGTTGTGGGAGGGGGCCCCCAAATCAAATTCTGCTTAGGGCCCCCAAAAGGCTCGGGCCGGCACTGCCTCACGGGATCAAAAGAATATATATACTTATTCTCACAAACACATACACACACACATGCACTCTCTCTCTCTTTCACACACTCACATCCACATGCACAGACACATGCATGCACCCACACATCCACACACACACGCAGGCACTCACGCATGCACACACACACACACACACACACACAGGCACGCACATACAAGCATACATAAAGGTTGCAAGAGTAGGGGATGGAGTAGATTAGAGCCCGACTGATTTATCGGTGGGCCGTTGTTTTCGGCCGATATTGGGCATTTTTCAAACTATCGGTGACGGCAATTATAACGGCCGATAAATCATTTTAAAACCAGTAAAGGAAAACCGAATATTGATCCTTTGTTTAGGCTGCATTTCCAGTATTGGCCTTACATAGTTTGTCCACCAGATGGCGGATCGTCTTGCTGCAAGACACACATTTATTTATTTTCTTATTTCATCACACGTCAAAAACACACACACACACACACACACACACACACACACACACACACACATCTGACTTTCTCCAACTTTTGCACACTTTTTTTATTTATTATTTTTTGATTTCTCCTCCATCTACCCATGTCCTTGATTGCCTAGCCTTTCTGCCCCCCACCCCACCCCCATCCCCAACACACACACTTACATCATCACTGTCATCACTTCACATACATACAGCACACTGCTTGCTACTGTAAGCCTCACTCTACAGCACCCAGGATCTTTCTCCAACACAGCACTACATACGCCCCCTACCCACACACACACACACACTACACACACACACACACAGTCACTGCTCCACTCCCTCCCATACCACACACACACATCTTCACTGTCATCACTCACATACATTACATACAGTACTCTGCTTGCAATAGTAAGTCCCTGACCCCCAACACACACACTTACATCATCACTGTCATCACTTCACATACATACAGCACACTGCTTGCTACAGTAAGCCTCCTCTACATACTTGCTGCACACTGCCCCCCCCCCCCACATACACAGCACATTGTCTTCAGGATCTTTTCCAACACACATCCTCTACATACTTACAGCACACTGCCCCCAACTACCCACACACACACTACACACAAACACACAGTCACTGCTCCACTCCCCTCCCGCCCACACACACATCTTCACTGTCATCACTCACATACATTACATACAGCATACAGTACTCTGCTTGCAATAGTAAGTCCCTGCCCCCCCCCCCCCCCCCCTACATACACAGCACATTATTTCATCAGGAAGCTTCTCCAACACACATCCCCAACATACTTACAGCACACTGCCCCAATACACAGCACATTGTCTCATGAGGAAGCTTCTCCAACACACATATTGCACACTGCCCTCTCCCCACATACACAGCACACTATCCCATCTCCCCTGTCATCCCCCAACACACACACCAAGACCCTGGCAGTTGGGTTAGCCCCTTGAGCCGTGGATCTGCCCAAGGTTTCTTCCTTGGTAAGGGAGTTTTTTCCTTGCCCCTGTTGCTCTTGGGTGCTCCTTGTTGGTGCCCCCACCCAATCCCAAACCTCCCCACCTTTTTATGCAGCCCTTGCCACTTAATCTACTAAACCCCTCTTCTACTGCACTTTTACCCCCCATTAATGCACAAATAGGCTGACACCAGACATAATTTCACTGCATTTCTTACTTCCAGTAACTATATGCATGTGACAATAAACTTCCTTGTATCCTTGTATCCTTGTATCCTTGTATGCATTACTTGACTAGGTTTTGGTAAACAGGCTCTGGTTTTACGTTTTGTGAAATGCCGCCATCTAGTGGCTTGAAATATGTAATGTAGGCCATTACATTTATTATGTCAGATTTTTTTTTTTTTTCTCACATGGCCAATTTTCCGTCATGGATTCCCAGGACACTGAAAGACCGGGGTGCACGAAACTTGGTGGGCATGTAGGCCCACAAGGATAGCATGGAATCATTGTTTTTCGTTTTGATCTGTAGCCCCCCCCGCTGGACTGGACCTCCCGAAAGGAGGGTAGGGCGGACACAGTTTTCTGTGAATATCTCGAGAACCGCAGGGCCTAGGAGGACCACCTTTTTTTGTCTGTTGGTCTTAAGGGGCCATGTCAACCCATTCCATTATCACTCAATTCATGTATAGCGCCACCTAGTTAAAAATGAAAAAGCAAAGAATTAGGTGTTGTAATCACAATATCTCTGGCTGACATGGTCAAAACTGCATGAAATTTAAAGTGTAGGGTCATTATGAAACCCTTTGAATGCATGCCAAGTTTCGTGGACTTTTGTTTATGGGGGGCCATACAATAAATTAATTTATTGTACATTTAATGACCGTACATCAACAGAGTTTTCTGTGAATATCTTGAGAACCGTAGGGCCTAGGATGACCATTTTTTTGCGTATGTTTGCCTCCAGGGGTCATGTTAACCCATTCCATATGCACATATGTGCATAAACAGATATTCACACACACACATACATTCACAGCAATCATACGTATGACACATACACACACAGTAGACATATGTACACATGCATGCACATGCACACACATACACATGAACACGTACACGCACACATGCACACAAATCAAGAATTTCTCAGAATTTGTTGTATTATACTTTTATTTTGAATTTGAATGCTTACTTTTGTGCTAATTAATGACACAAAAGTAAGCATTCAAATTTTGTACTTGATGTGCAACTTCTCAATAAAAATTTGATCACAAAAAAAAAAGAATTTCTCAGAATTATGAACAGGCAAGATGGGGGTGGGGTTGTATAACATGTATTTTACATGTAAAATCTATGAACTAATCATGTTTTGGTACTTGTTGTCTAGCAGATACCAGTGAGAATTGAGTGTGCATAATTCAATTCAGTGAGGCAGTTAGAATCATATATGCCTTTCACCTTTTTTTTTTAGCCAGTAGCCAGACCAGATACCCTGACTTCGCTAAATTACTGAAGCTAAGCAGGCTTAGTTAGTACTTGGATAAGAAACCTCCTTGTAAGAGTAGGTTCCTGCTGGAAGTGGTGTTGGTGGTTGGCCAGTAGGTGGCACTCTTCCCTGTGGCCAAAAGCCACCAAACAAATATCAATCCCAATGCCCTATTGCAGTGACAAGGTAACTGTACTGCAGGAGATGTTTTCCTTTGCATGAATGTTAAATTAAGGTCCTGACTCACCATGGTTGTTAAAGGACAAGTTCGGTATTTTATACTTAAAGCCCTGTTTTCAGATAGTTTATGATTAAATAGAACGTTTAAGATTGAAATCTGGACACACGCTGCTGTCCTGAGAATTTTCGGTTTCTGTGGTAGCGCCCCCCCTCCTCCAGAACGCTGCATAGGTGCACTGGAACAATCCTTCCTAAAACGCATTAAACTTTTGTTTACAAAGACGTGAAACTCACCGAGTGGTCAGGGGTGTTCGCTGATATGCTCACACAAAAATCGCTGCAAAAGATGCTTTCCAACAGGTGTTTACCATGCGTTGTAAAACTGTGGAGCTATTTTTCCAAACGCCTCACACCCGTACATTCTTCCGTTGAGAGCTTGAATAGTAGACACTCCAGCCCAGTTGGTGGCGATAATGCACCTTACACCGTCTTGCCAATTACAAGCAAACCACTGGCATTTCATTGAATACACAGAAGAAGCAGAAGATCGCTGTCTTGAAGTATTTTGCAACAGACAGCTAAAAATGAGGCGATTTTGTGCAGTTCCGAATTGCAGGAAAATTCGTAGCAAAAAAAGTTGTCACAGACTTCCTTTCAACGATCCAGAAAGGCTAAAGTTGTGGCTGGAATTTCTGGGGTTGGATGTGAGCACACCTGTTGAGAATCTGCAGAAAGCTGATCACCGTGTCTCTGCGGTCTGCATTTTACTGAACTTCACTGGAGGTCGAAAGAAATCACCCAAAAAGCTCTTTCGCCTGAGAAATACAGCGGTTCCCACATTACCTCCTGGGACGACAGAGTTAGAAGAATTTGGGGTAAGAACTTATTTTTTATGTCCATAACCTATCATGTTCACATCATAAGCCTAACACTAACCCTAGCCTACATGAATAATTTGGCTACATGATTTTGTACGTTTACTATTTTTTTTGGCTGTGGAACTTTCATGATAGCCTACGTGAATCATTACGTTTTCATCATTCACATCGTGCAAGTTCCAAGACATTTTAGCATTAGCCATGGTTGGACGTGACAATAATTTGGATAGCGTAGTAGCCTACGATACCGCGATTGCATAAGACTACAGAAAGAATACAAACAACCCCATATCCGTTTCCGGCAGCGGAGTAATACCGTACCTCACTGCACATCCAATACAAGTCAATGGAGTTGGACAAAAACTACGATAAAACCTGTTGGAAAGAATCTTTTGCAGCGATTTTTGTGTGAGCATATCGGTGAACACCCCTGACCACTCGGGGAGTTTCACGTCTTTGTAAACGAAAGTTTAATGCGTTTTAGGAAGGATTGTTCCAGTGCACCTATGCAGCGTTCTGGAGGAGGGGGGGCGCTACCACAGAAACCGAAAATTCTCAGGACAGCAGCATGTGTCCAAATTTCAATCTTAAACGTTCTATTTAATCATAAACTATCTGAAAACAGGGCTTTAAGTGTAAAATACCGAACTTGTCCTTTAAAGATTCAATGGAACTTATCGCAAAGAGTAGGTGGTTCCCTGATTTGCTTTATTTATGTACACACACATAAAGACACACACACATAAAAACACACACACACACATACATGCACACATACGACATGCACAAACACGCACATGCACACGCTCACAAACACATAAACACACACACACACACATGCACCCATACAAACACACCTACATACAGTACACAAACACAAGCACACACACATACACACACACACACACACAAAAAAAATACACACAAAACACATACACAAAAACAACCACACACTCTGCACACACTCAATTACAAACACACAAAAAAAGAACAAAGTAGGAAATTAACACAATTTGACAAGCGTGACTTATTTTTGTGGAAAAAATATGCTGGACTGGGCGGCGGTCATATTTTGTACCGCTCTGCGGTACATCTAGTTAGAAAAGAAGCGACCGTCGAATAATCTTGTACTTCCTTGTCAATTATTTGTGTAATCCATCTGATATTGTGATTTTCTTTTAAAACTTCGTTCCTTTATAAATTGTGGAGTATCATTAAGGTACATTTTGGAATGTTACTCACTGACATTCGACATTAAACGACCAGAAATTTAGGCAATGGGCACAGTCTTAGGGGCTGACACTTTGCATACATTTGTTTATCACTGCTTAAGCCAAATTCTGTTATTCCTTATTATGTTGTACAAAAATGTAGTTTATTATCAAAGTGAAATGGTTGCTGGCATAAGTCAGCGGCGTTAGTTTACCACATAATTGACGTTTTGTTTACATGTGTTGAATGGAAGTCAATGGGAGCCGGAAATCGGTAAATATCGGTGACCAAAGATAATTTCTCCAAATAGCGAGACGGCGGTTTGGGCACCCCTCCTCCACCTTTACCTCACGCCAGCGAGCGAACGCTGGACCAATATTGATCCTCGTCCGGCCTTTGATTTTGTCACTCTCCCTTTTTCTCTTCCTGGGCTCCATGGCACCATGTCTGATACCATCACCACAAACATGCACATGCACACTCTAAATGTTAGCTGTTAATTTACACCCAGATTTCAACATTAACCTGTTATTCTAAAATACTGCACTTTGCTGTCAAATACAGAGAAAATATTGTGTATTACACTGTTCATTGTTGTTTAACGAAAGAGTTGTATTTTTTTTTCTTAAAATACAACTCTTTCCTGTTAACCCACGTCCAAATAACATTATCAAACACTATTTTCTTGCATTCTAGGAAGGAATAAACCAACCATAGCGGTGCACTGTGTAATACTGGCCACTTTTCTACATATATTGTTATTTAGTGGGGTTAGTATTACTCAAATGCTCAGTACTTTTTTGTCAGTTCCAATATCAGTTCCAACAGTGCTATTATGATAAGTCTTCTATGAGTGATGGTAAATCTCATGTTGAGTGATGTTGCTGAGTTGATTCTAGGGATTATAGGTAAATGCTACTTTTTTCTGTTTTTTTCTATCATAACTGTTTATTTAGCTTCTTGGGATGTGTACAATGTAGAACAACGGATGAGCAAAATGACTGTGAAGGTGATTTTCAGACTATGGTCAGGATTACCATTAAGGAGAAGACCATTCTTGAAATAAAAAGGATATTTAAGATAATAGACATACATCCCATCAGGGTTTAATAAGAAATCGATTGCTTTCTTAGTAAGCATTGACCTGCCCACTTCGAGATGTCACAAATAATGGCATCCCTACTGCCAGATGATTCTTGTTTTTTTCCAAAATTTACATCAAAGGCCTGTTATATATTTAACAAGAAGACACTGTCACAGTAGTGCACTGTTAAAAATAACAGGAAAATAATGGCAACCCTATCAGCAGTTATACTGTTATTTTAAAACTGACATATTTTAGAGTGCACTTCTGTTTTCACTGTGAGATTTTGCTCTCAAACTCAGGCCATGTATCCTGTGAGTAGAGTTCAGCTAAGCAATCAAAGCCAATGTTGGTGGAACTGACCAATTTATTTTCCTCTTTTGAAAAAAATATATGGAGTTTAATAAACAGCTTTTAAAAATATGACTGGAAGTTCTGGTATAGGGGACAAATAGAGAAACTGTGAATTATCTTGATTTATAGTCATACTCACACAGCCTTCCTGCAGCATCTCACAGCAGGTACGAGTCTGTTTAGTCCCTCCTCTGAGGTTCTGTATTTGCTCAAGGCCAACTCATCCAGCACCTCCTCAGACATCAGAAGCAGGTGGGCCAGTGCTGTACAGTGGCCAGGTGACAATTCACCTAAGAAGCCATCTGGAGATATCAGATATTTTTGGACTTCTTCATGTAGAGAATGATCATTCATTTCAAATAAGCAGTGGAGAAGGTTCAGGTATCTTTCAGGAGATGGGTCCTTCCTCTTGAGTTCCTTGATATATTGACATGTTTTTTTGATGGTCTCTGAGCTGCTGTGTGTGTTTGTCAGCAAGCCTTGTAAGAGGGCTTGATTGCTCTCCACTGAGATGCCTACAAGGAAGCGGAGGAAAAGGTCCAGGTGTCCATTCTTGCTATCCAAAGCTTTATCCATTGCTCTCAACAATAACTCAAACAAGTCAAAATAAGACGTGATGTTCAGAAAAGAGACAAACAAATGAAGTGCAGCAAGAAACTCCTGGATGCTCAGATGCACAAAGCAGAAGATCTTCTTGTGGTGAAACACACATTCCTCCCTGAAGATCTCAGTGCACATGCCAGAGTACACTGAGGCTTCACTGACATCAATGCCACACTCTCTCAGGTCTTCCTCATAGAACATGAGATTGCCATTCTCCAGATGCTTGAACGCCAGCTCTGCCAGTTTCAATAGGACACCCTTATGTGCTTCCAGGAGCCTCTGTCTATCTGTCTCACTTTCCTCTTGATACTTCTGGTTCTTCCTGGTGGTCTGGATGAGCAGGAAGTGTATGAACATCTCAGTTAGAGTTTTGGGGGCTTCCTTCCCATCATCGTGTTCCAGTATCTGCTGAAGGACAGTGGCTGAGATCCAACAGAAAACTGGCACGTGGCACATAATGTGGAGACTCCTGGTTGCCGTAATGTGTGAGATGATTCTTTTGGCTTGATTCTGGTCACTGATCCTTTTCCTGAAGTACTCTTCCTTTTGTGGGTCATTAAACCCTCGTACTTCTGTCACCTGACTGATGCACTGAGAAGGGATCTGACTGGCTGCTGCTGGTCGGGAGGTTATCCAGATGAGAGCAGAGGGAAGCAGAGTTCCCTGAATGAGGCTCGTCATCAGCATATCCACTGATGATGTTTGTGTCACATCAGACAACTTTTGGTTGCCTTGGAAATTGAGTGGAAGTCGACTCTCATCCAGACCATCAAAGATGAACACAATGTGGCAGTCTTTGTATTCACCATCCTGTACCTCCCTAAGCTCAGGGTGGAAGTCAAGCAGGAGCCTGTGAAGACTGTACTGATCATGTTTGACCAAATTCAGCTCACGGAACGGAAGCACAAACATGAAATCTACTTCCTGGTTAGCTCTCTCCTCTGCCCAGTCAAGGATGAACTTCTGCACAGAGACAGTTTTTCCAATGCCAGCAATCCCCTTGGTCATCACAGTTCTGATGTGTCTCTCCTGTCCAGGTAAGGGCTTGAAAATGTCATTACAGTTGATCGCTGTGTCCTCTGTAGTTTGTGGCCTGGATGCTGACTCTACCTGCCAAACTTCATGTTCATTATTCACCCCTTCACTCTCTCCCTGTGTGATGTAAAGCTCTGTGTAGATCTTGTTTAGGAGTGTTTGAGTCCCTGACCTTATGATGCCTTCACATATGCTCTCAAACCTCCTCTTCATACTGGCTTTATGGGTCATCAGTACTCTGGCCAGGACATGGTCATCTGTATGGAATAAAAAAGATCAGTTTAATACAACTAAGTGCATTGAACAATGAACCATAAAATGTAATAATAATAATGTTTGTTAGAGAAATGTTTTCTATGATTGTGCCTGGGCCCTGCTCTTGGCAGCATGTATTTAACCCTTAAAGGAGTACCGTCACACCGGTGTGACAGGAATGTTGGGAAATTAACATTCTAAAGAATATCTGGGTTCATTGAATTCAACATAGAATTCTAGAACCTTCAATTGTTGCGGAACTTAGAATGTTCAAAAACCTACACCTTTAAGGGTTAAAAAAGGAATGCACTGAATGGAATACTTTATGACTCACCTGTTAGTTTGGCCCTTTTTACTGGAGGGTTTAGAAGAGGTTGTGTTCTGAATCTCTTTCTGCATTGTGGGCAGCTGTGGTCTCCTGATGGACCAGACTGGCTCCAGTAGCTGCTGATACACTGCCTGCAGAAACTGTGTTCACAGCTGGTGATGACTGGGTCACACAGCAGCTGCTCACACAATCCACATGTGGACTGATCCTGGGTCAGGAGGTTCTTGAAAACACTACACAAAATCAATCAATACACAAAATTACTCCCTTAATCATAAGATGAAGAGATGTATAATGGCAAGTCCACATGCATATACATGCAGACCTCACACACACACACACACACACACACACGCTCACACACACACACACACACACGCTGATAAGCTTTCCTGAACAAATAAGTTTACAGCAGAGACCTAAACCAGTCAACAACAGCAACATCACGTCTGACATGTTTGGGGAGAGTACTCCACAGACAGGGGACCACAGGGGAACGGGGTCTCACAGGCTAATATCCTCGGGCCAATAGTTGGAAGTGGCCCGCATCCTAGGCTATTTTAAAGCGGAAGAGGAGAGATAGACTTAACTGCATAGTCTGTTTGTCTGACTCTCCACCCTCTCCACCACTTCCACTAACCCCTATAATAAGTGTTTGTGTACTGACTGTCCACTGGCCTACTGTTTTTACTGCTACACTGTTTACGGGCTATATTAGCGCATGCACAACGCCTCCCTCCCTCCCACAGTCTGGTTTGTGGCCTTACTTAATACTTAATACCAGGGCTCCGAACCGGTTCAAGGAACGAAAACGAAAACCGAAAACGAACGGAATTTTACGAGGAGCGGAAACGGAAACGAAAACAAAATGGTCTTCAACTGTTCCGGAACAGAAACGTTATTCTGAAATCCACAAAACCGGTTAATAACGTTTTTTTCCGTTCTCTATATAACAGCCTAATAATTTGATTTCTGCAGTTTGAAAAAAAAAAAACGAATAAATGGACCTTTGGTCCAAATGTGTATATTTTGTCTTGCTGTTGTAATGTAACCTATCCGTCTGCCAGCTCGTAGCGTAGGCTACTGAAACTGATTTGGAAATTGTTTGTAGCCTATGCGTAATAGCCTATTTTGCCTGTCCACGCCTTGTCGTTTTAAAGTCGAGATTTGAAATGTTTGCGCAATTATAGCCTATTCTATGTAGAAGAGTTAAACGGGAAATTTGAGATAGGCCTTGTCAGGTTCGTTTATAAACAGGGTTGGAATTATAGCGCAAGCCTTTGAAGATCTCCATATGGATAAAACTGGCTATAACCAGGTAAGGAGTTTAGCACGTATCCAGAAATATTTTTGATAAGAAATTATTTATAGGCATAGGTTAGGCCTACAGTAAGTCTGTAGGCTATGGGATGGATAGCCCATCTGAATGTTTTTGGATGCCGCCTGTGATTTATTATTTTTGGGCATAGCTACGGTATAGGCTAAATCAAGGGGAAATAATGAGTAGCCTACGTCTATTCTCAGGTAAAGTCCACAAAAATAGACTTGATAGGCCCGCCAAACACTGCCGGAACTTTAAGAACGAACAATATTTTGCGTTCCGAACCGGTTCAGGACCGATATGTTGGTGGCGGAACGCATGCAAGAACGAAAACGTTAAACATAGGTCTACCTGAACCGTTCGGAACGGAACGTTTGAAAAATAATTTCGTTTTCAAGCCCTGCTTAATACATAATACTTGACCAATGGCTGTAACCCTACTTCAAACCTATTCTTGTAATGCTATAGTTGTTATATTACTATGTCTACATTATTCTACATTAGTATGTGGGTCAATGACGGATAAGGTTTTTCAACTGGCCAAATTTAAAATTCTAAAAATAAGAATTTCTGTTTCAATTGTTCAAACATTAAGAATGTTGGGTATATGAAAATCCATATTAAAATTTCAAGTAATGTGATTTTAGTGTTTTTTCATGAGAATGAATTGGTTGCGCCCTTAAAAAATGTCATGTGGTGCGACCATAGATTATCTTAAAATTGAATGTATTTCCTTAACATGCTTAAAAATTTGTTTACAAGTTCTTAATAATATGAACGGTTTAGAAACAAAGTATTTACATTTCTTTACTTTTTGTGAATATTGGACTGATATTTTTGTTCTATACTGTCATTGTCACCTTACAAAATATATTTAGAACCCTTATTTTTCCTGTAAGTTTTATAAAACTGATGGAAAAGTCTGAAAAATAGCATTGGCTTAAACATACTATATGACTGATTAATAATTTAACCACAGAAATGTTATTTTTCATTTTGAATTTAACACAGTTATTGCTATTATTGGTTGCACCACATGATGAGTGGTCGCGACCAAATGACCCAAGGATCTCATATTGTTAAAAAAAATATAAGTAGAGATTAATAAACTGTTATATTTTCATTTCATGAGGGTAATATAGTGCTTGCAAAGCAAAAAAAAACAATTAAATAAAAAAATAAAAGTTTTACACAAGTAAAAGATTTTTAAGTTGCTAATGATGTTGAACATGTCCATATATTGGTAAAGGTATAAAAGATAAGCTTTGTGAGGGCATTTGAAATATAGAAGGTGATGAAAACAAACACACATAGAAAGAAACAAATAAGTGTAGACAGCTTAAGGGAGGAAAAAGGAGGTAAAAGCGTGTGGAGTGATGAGGGGATAAACAGAAGAAATTCCACCACGTAAAGTGAATGGGATTTAGCAGATGATTTTAAGAGATGGGGCAGGAGAAGATATTAAGATAGACAAAAGTGCATGGTTGGATGGAAAGGAAGAGATAATAAAAGATAAAGAAATTAAAAGATAGACAGACAGACAGACTAACAATGGCAGAATGAAAGCTTTTTTGAGTAAAAAGTGAGAGACATAGAAGTTAGGCTAACTGCATGGGGAGGCTAGAAGACAGACAGATGATGGATAAAGAAAGATAGATAGTATTATAGATAGGTAGTGTGATAGATTGATAGTGTGATAGATAGCATGATTGTGTGATAGATAGTGATCTGTGATTGATAGTGTGTTAGTGGGATAGTTAGTGTGATAGATATATTGTGATAGATACAGCGATGAAGAGAGTAATAGGCCTAGTGTTTAACAGATAGAGATAGAGATACATTATTCTGTAAGGATTGTTGCCTTAATTAATACTTAATACTTGACCAATGGCTGTAACCCTACTTCAAACCTACCCTAGCACTGCTATCGTCTTTATATTACTATGTCTACATTATTTTCTTAATTTTGTCCATATTTATTTAATGCTGGTCTCTAGACGTTATCCTTGCACTTACTTGGACTTACTTATTTGCACCACCACCATGACACACTCTCTCTTAGAGCACCTTACCATGCTTATTGAATCACAGGGTCAGTCCCTGCCCTGTAAGCTTTTACATCCCTAAGCACATTCACATTCATGTGGATCTTTGATTTAGTAGTATTTTTAGTAATTTTTTTTTTAATCTTTTACTGTCTATTTTGGTCAGTGGATTTGTTATTTTTTTATCATACTTTTTATGCTCTAAGTGTATGTTGTGTGTGATGTCTGAATGCTACCGAGACCTTGAATTTCCCCTTGGGGATCAAAAGGAAGTAAGGAAGGAAGGTACAGTAAGTGTTGAACTACTCGCGAAGTACTCATCAGACAGATATCACATGAAAGAGCCTTTTCTTTTAAACGATGCTAGCCGCTATTTGCTGTGATACATGGTTCACGACAAAATGTACTTTTTCATTTTCAAGAAATGTAATCATATTATTCTGCATACAGCTCTGTGCCCATCTCCACACATCCATTCGTCTCGGTGGAATATCTCATGAACTCTTCACTTAACACACATCAAAACGTATATCAGAATAAACAGCAGATAATGAACACAAAGGTGTAATGCATGTCCCTGTACAATAAGCTACATAGTCTATCTGTAAATATTAAAATCAGAGGATATACAGCTCTTGGCTAAGAGTTTGTCAGTGTAGCCTTAATGGTTTATTTTCACAAAATGCTAAGCCTTCATATAATTCAGTTTCTTGAAACTGAGCAGCGCTTAAATTGGCCAATGCATGATTTCATAACAGGCAAAATAGAAAATAAATGTTCAAAATGTTAAATATAGACTAGATATCTGTAATTATTACACGGCTCTTTACAATGCAAGTAGAACGCTCCATTGACTTGAATGGGATTTCCCAAAGTTCTAGAGGTCATTATTTTCGACTAAAGAACCTTTGAAAAAAATAATGACCGCTGTCAATTGCAACGGAGTTTGTGCTTCTAATTCAGGTCATTCACTCCGCAACTACTGGAACTTCATTCAAAAGTGAAAAGCAGACAGTTGATCAGGTGTGTTCTAAAGAATGTTTGATTCAAGTTCAGCATGTAAAGAATGTTTGATTCAAGTTCAGCATGAGAAACTATTTGTTTCTCAGCAAAAGCAATGATGAATGGTAACAAATAGGCTATAGCCTAGGCTATGTAGGCTAAAGAGTCATATCGTGGGGAGTTTATTGTTTCGCTTTGGCAAGTAGCCGTGTAATAAGCAGGATAGTGTATAGAACGCCGGTCTTTATTGGGAAAATAAGTCCCTTCAGGGCGGAAGATAGATAGATAGATAGATACTTTATTTATCCCCAAGGGGAAATTCAAGAAGGAACAAGACCCCTCCGCTGCGAGTCGGGGTCCAGTTCGTCCTGTAGGGACTTATTTTCCCAATAATGACCGGCGTTCTATACATTATCCCTTAAAATCAGATGATGTAGGCTACAGTATAGTTAGATCAAGTTGTGCACCTCCAGAACTCATACCATTGTCTTAAAGGAGCCACCCCATTGTTATGACACTATTACATATGAATGCTGTTCTGTTGACCTTTAGTTTTGTTACTGTGTATGGAGGACAGGCCAATTATGAGCAAAACTGGAGCCATTGGGATGCATCAATGCTGTTCATTTGAGTGTCACATTATGCTGATGTCCTCATAGACAGTAACATATCTGATATGGTGAAAAGCTGATAACTCACTTTGGATCAGACTGTGGTGGTCCACTCCTGAACTTCCGAGGTTCATCCATGGAACAATCACTCTTCATAGACACACAGCTGGGAACTGGAGACACTGGTCTGTGTGTCTGTGGTCTGGATACACAGTGAAAGAAAAAAGGCATCTTCACAATGGTGGTTCTAGAAGAAATGCAAACACGCTTTCCGTATCTCACTCTTTCAATCAATGATTTTATTTGTACACCAGTGGGGCAATTTATTTTAAAACAGTAGGACCACACAAAATTTAAACAAATACACATCGCATAATAAACAACATATCTCTCTCCCTCAGTGCCGCACACACACACACACACACATGCACACACACACACACATACAATTACAAAAGGGAACCTAGTTGAATACCTAGAGAGTATCAGCTCATGCAAATTGATACTCTAGTTTAATAATTCTGAATTTCAACAGGTGAGGCCACAGATATTCAATTAGACTAATCTGAAGTCGCTTCACATGAGTGTATGTTGTGTGTGATGTCTGAATGCTACTGAGACCTTGAATTTCCCCTTGGGGATCAATAGTAAGTAAGTCCAGGGGCGGAGTGGCAATCGGGACGATCGGGTGTTTTCCCGTCGGGCCGGCCGAAGAATGTGCGCGGTGTGGGCCGGCCCATAGAGTCTTTGTCGCGGCCGTGAGGCGTACGCGGCCATCGATATTATAAATTGATTGTGAATATTCCGGGAAAATCTCTGTTTTTACGTGTAGGTTTAAGAAGTCTAACCAATATTTATACCACTCGCTCACGGTCTATAGGTCATTCATGGTTACCCTGCACACTCATCTCTCCCATGCTGATTTTTGTGTAGGCTAGCCTTCATTTTTTTTTTTATCTTAATTCATTTTTGTGCGATCAGCTGTTCGAGAGAGGAAACGTGTCCGCATTGAAACCATAGACAGTAAAAGAAATGGACGAACAGACTCCGTCGTTTTTTCAATGGGAGGGCACTGAGTCAAATAGAACGATTTTTCAGTTGGTCCCCCCAGTACTGCGCAGACTCACACTTAACTTCGTGACGTTAGCCATCGAACTGAATCTTGTAACTCATATGATAGATACACAGAAATTCTTCTCACACTTCCTTCGCCTTCAAAGTCATCAAAGTTAAACATTTATTTATGTATTATTATTAATATCATTCTCACCAAGTCGTGTTAATGTTGAAGCTACCATACATGATCATCTTCAAAAACAGTCTAATGCTAAAACAAAACAAAAAAGTTATAGCCTTGAAGCTAATCTTCTTTCCACTTTTCCGACCTACGTTCAATCCATCGAAAACCTCTGAAATGATTTTTTAAAAATTAGGTTTACTTTTTTTAATTATTAATAGGTTGCCTCTGTGTAATGCTTTACCTTAACATACGGTCGTGTATGCTAGGTTTTGCTTATGAGTTACCGTCATAGACAGTAAGGTGGACTGAGCTTCTTATCCAAACAATACGGTTATCTCCCCACGGCGAAAAGAGAGATTACGCTCAAAGCTAGCTTCCCTCCAACCGAACAAGCTAACCATTCTTCTTACGGGTAACCAACGTTACGGACGAGGTAGTGGAGTCTGTTTTGCCTTTGTAGTGTTTATGTGGATTAGACAGAAGCTACAATATCGGCACAGGATATATGTTATATGGAATTATGGTATTTCAAAAAACTCCTAGAATGAATGGGCTTCTATGGGAGTTAGCAGAGAGGTGGTCCCTCCAGCCTACGTCGATTCTTCTACTTCAGGGAATCCACCTGCCCCCTTGATTGAAACTTTACCTTTGGTTCAATAACAGACACATATTTGGCCAATATCGTGGTTTAAACAAATCACAGATAGTGAAGGGCGGGACCTCCCCTCTGATTGGCCGTGGCCCAGTGCCTGTGTGTAAATTTGAAAATGCGTGTGCTGCAGAGAGAGAGAGAGAGAGAGAGAGAGAGGTCAGAGACCGGTCAGATAAACAGTGTGGTGTGGATGTAGTTGCATTACAGTGTGGTCACATTGGCCGAGATATAAATGTCCCCTCTCCCCACTGCCTTTCGGCGGCTGGCAGCAGCAAACCGATCAGACGAGCCCGAGACGATGATCAAATTTATCATTGCCTATGATAGGCCTAGTGAAACTTCCCTTCACCAAGTTCAGTCCGAAAATAATTATTCATCAGAAAAATAGTTTGAACGTAAACCCGACGTACAGGAATGCCACTTGCGCCAAATTTATAGGAGTCATTGCAGATGAAAAGACGTCTTAAATTTGCGAACAATGCATACAAGGCCTTCCCGAACGACAGAGATGCAGATATCGCCGAAAAGAAGTGCATCATTGACCGCAGTTACAAGTCAAGTCAAGTTAAAGTTGAAGTTGTACATATTTTTTTTATATCTTGTTAACACAAAATAGGGGCTACGGGTTCACAAATCCTTTTTACAGGTACACAAATCCTATCCTGTGAGTCACAACTTTCAAGAGTCATGCACTCGACACTTTTGCTCCAATCGTTGCAGTGCAGTTGGTGCGAAACACATTTGCACATCCGTGTTTCATAATCTGAGAACATGCACAACATTCGTGCATTTGTAAACCCAAATGTGAACTAATGCATCCGAAGTTGTGCATCTGTGAAATAATTTCTCATTAATAAAATTCTACAGATCGCTTTGATTTTCTTGCACGACTACAAGTCAATTGATACAAGTGCTTCGAATCTGCTTCTACGAAAGTGGCGATACTTTTTTGCTCCTGGCTAGGTGATATAATAGGAGCAAAAAGATTTGTATGTGTGCACGTCGAGCGAATCGATTCGAGAAAACAAGGCGGCCAGATCTGGATCCTGGATCGCGCTCAGACTACCATTGCCTGCTCATAAGGTAAGTATTTATAGTTTATAGTTTTTCTTTGCACAAAGCGAGGTAAAAATATTTGTTACGGTGTGCGGTGTTAAGTTTTACGACCATATTATTCATAATGTCTGCACAGCAAACAATTGCTAACTTGCACTATCCAATAGTCTTCGTGCAAGATACAAGTCAGCTGTTCGAAAATTGCAGAACGATTGTGTCAGATTGTGTGTCCTAATGACTTTGGACGGGCAGTGTTTTATTTCTGTACTTCTAAACTAGTTATTTATCTAGCGATAGCTAACTAGCTTGATCTGGCACTGGAGGATTTAGCAAGCAGGTAAGCTAAGCTAAACATAGCTGACATGATAATGTAAACCAACAAACAAGATAACTTCCCTTATATTATTATCATGTCACTTACCTTATGAGCAGGCAATTGTTGCATTTCTAATTTATAAATGTAGGCTACTTGCATGGATAGGAAAACGTTTTTAGAGGGTAACTGTCTCCTACTTTAGGTTATGTAGGGCTCATTGTGGGGCTATTTTGGTGCCATTTTATTTTGATGTGTAGGCCTTCATGAATAATTTCAAATAGCCTACCTATTCATGTGTTTGGCATTTTCAGTCCGAAAATGTAATCCGGCCCCCTGAGGTCTCACTTGAAAAAAATCTGGCCCCCTGTACAATTTCACCTTGGCATCCCTGTTCTAAACAGAATTATTTGTTATATGTGGGAACCTTGCTCTTGCCAAAATGAATTTGAAGGGTATGGTACCAATGGTGGGGCTTTTATGGGGGTCCTAAAACCCTCTCCGGCAGAGGTGACTCTTTTGGAACCCCATATTTGGACCCCGAAATGACCATGATGACCATGTGGGCACTTGATGATCCTAATGGGATTTATACCAGATAAAGATACATATTTGTTCTTTCTTTTAATGAAATAACATTTTTGACTATGAAGCTCCATAATGTGAATTTTATTCACCATATATAATGCACCATTTTGGACATTGTTTCCTGAAGTCTGGAATGTAGATCAGGGAGAATTTAGTGATGATAAAGCATGAAAATAGTGGAAATAACTTAGTATTATGCTCAGTGATGGAAAACAATTAAATACTGAGATGGTCATGGATTAACCCCTTATCCCCCATGAAAGAGACCCGCCATCAAACTTGTAAAGAACTAAATAACAAGAATGTTACATAGTGTAAGAGTTTTTCCTTGCCCCTGTCACTCTCCAAATAAAATGTAATTGAAAATGTAATTGAATAGTGTCTAACTATTATCCAAGAAATTGTGGAAGCAGATTTTGGGCTGTTTCTTAAAACTGAGCTTTGCTTAAATCACCTCGATTACATAACCTATCTGTAAATATTAAAATCAGAGGATACAGCTCATGGCTAAGAGTTTGTCAGTGTAGCCTTAATGGTTTATTTTCACAAAATGCTAAGCCTTCATATAATTTAGTTTCTTGAAACTGAGCAGCACTTAAATTGGCCAATGCATGATTTCATAACAGGCAAAATAGAAAATAAATGTTCAAAATGTTAAATATAGACTCGATATCTGTAATTATTACACGGCTCTTCACAATGCAAGTATAATGCTCCATTGACTTGAATGGAATTTCTCAAAGTTCTAGAGGTCATTATTTTCGACTAAAGGACCTTTGAAAAAAAATAATGACCGCTGTCAATGGCAATGGAGTTTGTGCTTCTAATTCAGGTCTTTCACTCCGCAACTACTGGAACTTCATTCAAAAGTGGAAAGCAGACGGTTGATCAGGTGTGTTCTAAAGAATGTTTGATTCAAGTTCAGCATGTAAAGAATGTTTGATTCAAGTTTAGCATGAGAAACTATTTGTTTCTCAGCAAAAGCAACGATGAACAGTAACAAATAGGAGCCACCCCACTGTTATGACACTATTACATATGAATTGACCTTTAGTTTTGTTACTGTGTATGGAGGACAGGCCAATTATGAGCAAAACTGGAGCCATTGGGATGCATCAATGCTGTTCATTTGAGTGTCACATTATGCTGATGTTCTCATATACAGTAACATATCTGATATGGTGAAAAGCTGATAACTCACTTTGGATCAGACTGTGGTGGTCCACTGCTGAACTTCCGAGATCCATCCATGAAACAATCACTCTTCATAGACACACAGCTGGAAACTGGAGACACTGGTCTGTGTGTCTGTGGTCTGGATACACAGTGAAAGAAAAAAGGCATCTTCACAATGGTGGTTCTAGAAGAAATGCAAACACGCTTTCCGTATCTCACTCTTTCAATCAATGATTTTATTTGTACCCCAGTGGGGCAATTTATTTCAAAACAGTAGGAGCACACAACATTTACACAAATACACATCGCATAATAAACAACATATCTCTCTCCCTCTGTGCCGCACACACACGATTACAAAAGGGAACCTAGTTGAATACCTAGAGAGTATCAGCTCATGCTCGAGCACCATGTGTGCCAGCTTACAGTCCTGGCTAAATTTACATTCATTTAAAATCAAACATCGCAGTTGATGTTTAATTCATTCATATCTCATAATGTGATTGGCTATGTTGCTGTCAATCCCCTACTCCATATCCTAACCACCAATGAGAGCGTCTC
The DNA here is from genome assembly GCF_017589495.1 of Alosa alosa. Classification (NCBI taxonomy): domain Eukaryota; kingdom Metazoa; phylum Chordata; class Actinopteri; order Clupeiformes; family Clupeidae; genus Alosa; species Alosa alosa. Next base: position 17,518,859 of record NC_063195.1, read on the forward strand.
TCATATGAAAATTCCTGACACTTCCCACTTGAAGAATTAACGCAAGGCCTTGTCGGGTCTTCAGCCTATTCACCCCTTGCAGACACGTCACGTGACGGCTCCATGCTGGACGGCAAAAAGATGGGAGACGGACGGCAAATTACATTATGTCATAAAGATTATGATGAACTGAACACCATTACTATAACATCTTTGTAGTTCAATGTATTGCTGTTTGGGGTCTGATAGTCAAAGAAGATGCCAGTGGTGTTGTTAGATGAAATGGGTCATGATCGCAAATGTAAAGTTATTAAAACTGGTGGTAACTGCAAGGGGAGATAACGTTACGTTAGGCTACTGTAATTAACATTATGGTAAATGAACACCCATAAGTATTTCTGGACTAAAATATTGCAAAGCGATTTGGTTACTTTATTTGTCTTGCTTTTATCAGTTGTAACATAGTCAAAACGTTAAGAATGTCATATCAGAACATGAAATAATAACTAGCTGCCACACTTAGAAGCTAGCTATTCTAGCTAACGTTTATCGTAGCTCATAGTGCTAGGGCTAATGTAACTCGTCAGTTTGTACGTTGCCCAGCGAATAAACTTACTTCTTACATGTCTTAAGTTAAAGAATTGAAAGAAATCGGAAATTTAAAAAAAACTTGAACGGTATTATCTGTTTACATTCAGATCTTGCCAAAGACTTTGCCTAAGTGCTGCCGTCCTGTTCAGAGTCTATGGTTGCTATAGCAACCGCTGCTGTGCTTCATACACTGAGGAGATAAGCATGCAATTGTGGTTGAAATACTCCCGAAACACAAAGAAAACAAACCAAAATATATCTATGCAAGAACATGGGATGTTGTTGTATTCCAAACAATAAGCCAACAGTCGTGGAAGGGCATTACTACGGTTAAATCTCACTATAATCTCCTAGCTGTGCGATATGTCCCATTACAACCCATTGATTTGATTCGTGTTCTTGCCGTCCACTAGGCTATTTGGCTGTGGCGCGAACAAAACGTGACGTCAGTTGCAAGGGGTGAATAACAATAAGCCTAGGGCCTAGCACGATTCACCGCAACATTGGTCTGACTGTAGGCCTATTTGGAACATCACACCTGATAGCCTAATAAGAGATAGCCTGTTAATAACATATAAGCACACAGTATGTATTGTTTTTATTGAATCGATTAAAAATTACATCTCATTCTCTCAAACTGTATACTCTAACATGTACCTTAGCTTGTCGGATCATTGTTTACACATTTGTCCAAGTAGCATTTTTCTGTAGCCCTACGAACACACCTGTGCTGGATAACCCTTTTCCTGGACCAGTCACCTGGTTTGCGGGCGAAATATCCGATTGGCTGAGCATGACACCATGACCAAGAGGCCAGACTAGAGCAGAAGTAATTAAAGCTACAGCGCTGTAAATAGATCTAGTTCATGCTCTAATGCGATGCCGTGTCGGTGTTGTGGTCAACAACTGCGCTCCCCAAGAGGGACAAGAGGAAGTATAATGGAAATCAATATGAACATGAACATTTTACTTGAACTTTTCTTTGACTTTGTAGTGCTGTTAATACACTACAGCCACATATTTTAGCTAGAAAGCTTCTCAGTTTTAACCTTAATAGCTCTACTGTTGCATGGATCACTGACTACCTTACAAGTAGACCTCAGTACAGTATGTGAGACTCCATGGCACCATGTCTGATACCATCAACACACACATGGGGGCATCACAGGGTACAGTTTCATCTCCATTTGTATTTACCCTGCACACCACTGACTGCAGGCACAACAGTGATTTCTGTCATTTACAGACATTCTCAATTGGTTACATTCTTAATAATGACCATTCATCTTACCAGAATGAGGTGAATAGTTTTGTCAGGAGGCGTGATGAAGCAAAGTAGATAAGACAAAGAAGCTCATCACTGATTTTAGAAAGAAAAAAGCTGAGGTAACCCCCATCCAGATTAAAGGACAGTTGAGGTGGACATCACCCCTATAAATACCTGGGGGACGCTCAAGCTGGACCGGAGGATGAGCAGCAGTGTTATCATCTTATTAAGTCATTTAGGTCATTTGACCACACATATGACCTGAGGTCACAGGTCAGCAGACCTAATTCATTTTTTATCATGGTATGGTCAGTAGTGGGAACCGGATAATCTCGCAAGTCGCAACCTCCTGTAGCCTCGTCTTTGTTGCCTTCATGATTACCTTTTAAAAGTTTATTATTTTAAAAAGGAGATAGGCTACACCATGACAAGCCAGCTGGAATCTGCCACTCTCTTTGTCTCTTTCCTGTGTGCAATATGCGTTCCCAATTAAGTGTAAAGTTAGATCTGCTACGTAGTGGAGATTGAGGAGACCCAAAAAGTATCATCCTTGCATGTAAAATGGTGTTGGTGCATTTTGACTTTGTAAAGTTCTAGAGGAAGAGTGAATCACAGTTTACTTGGATTCAATGCAGATCTCCTTTATATTTTGAGAATGGACTTCTCCTTAATGGTGATACTGACCATACAAAGCAAACTAAACAAAAAAATCCTTCATAACATACAATACATTTCCCCCTTTTTTTTACAGATATCTATAACCGTGTGTGTGTGTGTGTGTGTGTGTGTGTGTGTGAGTGTGTGTGTGAGTGTGCACGCGTGCGTGGGGGCACCACAGGGCATACAGTAGTTTTATCTCCATTTGTAGTTACCCTGTACACTGCTGACTCACCTGCCCACATTGCATCAGTACTCTGTCGTGGTAGCTCCAGATACAAGACCAACCGGTCTAGTGAGTACTGACTGTGTTCAGAGTTTGTGGCCCAAAGGTAGACTTGCTAATCACTTAGACTACATAACACAGGTCTGGCGCTAGAGAGTGTCATACAGAGTCACTGAGGGTTTGGTGTCAACAACATCACAGTTTGTTGTTCTTTGCTAAAATAAAGTCACAGTTAAATGTTGCAGTCTAAAGTCTAACAGAGAGAGATGGAGATGCACACAGAGAAAGAGAGAGAGGAAGAAAGAGAGAGAGAGAGGAAGACGGAGTGAGAGAGAGGAAGACAGAGAGAGAGAGACAGAGGGAGACCGAGAGTCTGACAGAGAGAAGGAGACGCATGTGTAGTAGGCCTAGAGTAGGCCAAAGCCAGAAAACATTGTGAGAAGGAAACACATGTGCAGTAGAATAGACCAGCGCCAAAATCAGTGTGATGCCCTTTCGTCTTATTTTCCTGTGATTAACTGTGTTGATATGTGCTATATATAATCTAGGCCTACAACCTGGAAATAGTAGGCTATCCTAATTAATCCCACATGTCAGTATTGATTTTTTGCAATAGGCCTATGATTCTACAATTGAATTAGGACACAGAGGTGTGTCTGTGAGCCTACTGAAAAGCAATTTACACCAATTGTTATTCAGGCGAACAAAAATCATGTCAGCCAAAGCCTATGTAACTCAATAACCTAACAACAGAACGTAGCCTGCCTATAGTGTCTACAAAAAGTTGTATACGAGGGGAAATTACTCACAGCAGTTCAGTTTTTCATTGTAGCTCCGTCTTTCCACCAGGATGGACTACAGGCTCGAGTTGATATGCTGATCCTTTCGTTTTCACCTGTGTGCAGGTGTTATTAACATTTAGTCCCGAAGTGTGACGTAGCGTTTCCATGACAGCAGAAGCACTGGATCTAAACAAACTTTCGAAGTGTCATAAATAGCATTGAATTTAGACATGTGGCATCATTTCTAGCTAATAAAAAATAAATATATCCATTTAAACGTGTTTCACCTTAGCCTAGCCACATAACACGGATTTCCCGGCAGGTGTAATAGAAAGAAACAAAATTCCAGTGGATATTTCACGTCTTCTCAAAGACTGGCGGCTGTTAAGAGTGACGTTTTTTGCCAAAAAAATAAAGCGAAAACACGTCCGTGAATTTAAGGATTTTAACCGCATGCTGTGAAGTTACATGCAGGTCTCTTTTACGGAGGAAACCCCTGCTAAAATAAAACTCTGTAGTCACGAATTTGATCGTGTTGGTATTAATATATGTTGTAGTATGTGATGAAATATACTAACGTCCTAGAAACGTTGTAAAATTATTGAAATAGATTAAGAAAGCCACCGCTATGGCGATTTCAATGGTTAGATTAATTTGTTTAGATCCAGTGAATTTGCTGCCTTGGCAACTATTCCGTAGGCTAGCAACATCCCTCAAGAGGTAGGCTAGACCAGAAGATCCAGTTTTGTCACTGATGTAGCCTACATACATTTTCTTGTAGGCGTACGGCACAGACAGATGGCTGTAAAAGTATATGTAGTAGCTATGTCCAGAGGCGGACAGAGTACACAGCTTCATTACTTGAGTAAAAGTACAGATACCCTTTGCTAAATTTTACTCAAGTACAAGTAAAAGTACAACAGTCAGATGTCTACTTAAGTAAAAGTACTGAAGTACTTGTTTTTAAAAGTAGGCTACTTGAGTATCAAGAGTACACAAGTACATTTTCTAAATATTGCATTACTACTGCAGTGCTTACATTTATGTACAGAAACGTCCTACATGGAGTTATGAAAAATGTTAATGTTAATACCTTAGAGAATGTAAAAGGAATTGAAAGTAAAATCAAGTCATTTTCATCTTTTTACCATGTTGCCAGGGATGGGCAGTACTATACATGTATTTAAAATACGTATTTCAAATACAAAATGCTATTTTGTAATTGAAACACTTGAAGCAAAAACTATCATTAACTTGTTCAGAAAGTGGAATAGTCTGGCAAGGTGGGGCCACAGGTTGGCACATTCCCGGGATGGACCTGTTGCGTCTTCATTCATTGTTTCATCCATGGTTTCATCTCTTATCTAAATCTAATCATGGAGTTGACTTTGGCGGAAAGCTGAAGGTGATTGCTGATAGGCTGTCCCAATCAGTGGCGCCTGCACAATCCAATCACGTTTGAGAGGGAAACGACAAATTGAGGGTTTCCGATATTTTTGCTTTTTCCTTTTTTTTTAGAAGAAGTAACGGGTACTCACGGCTATGGATAGAAATGTAGTGGAGTAAAGAGTACAATATTTGCCTCTCAAATGTACTTGAGTAAAGTCATGAGTACTCCCCAAAAATTATACTCGAGTAAAGTACAGATCCCTCAAAACTGTACTCAAGTAAATGTACTCCGTTACGTCCGGCTCTGAGTATGTCATGATAAAGTAAAATCATATTTCATTTTCAAGGCTACCCCATGAAAATGAAATATGATTTTACTTTATCATTATTTTCTTTCTTGCTAAAGAGAGGTTAGCTCAGATTGATGTGTATTGACATGCCACATTCTTCGATATGAAAAAAACAAAACCAGCACTCCTTCCATCTACAGTATGGTAAGAGGATGGTAGCTTACGGCTATTGTGGTGTTTACTGTCTCACTGAATGTGATCAAATGTTTGGCCACCCTTGGCGTAAAGCTGTGTTCCTCTGGTGTTAGGCCTCCATCAGATCAGCCCAGCCAGACCCAAGTGGCTGCTGTACAGGCACTGCAAGAATTTCTCAATAAACAGAAATGCACGTGCAAACAACCAAATAACACTGGATTCTCTATTTCC
>NC_063195.1:17524965-17541165 GCF_017589495.1 Alosa alosa
CCTCCCCTATGTTTCTGCGATACTCCCACTTTCCCCTGACTCTCCTATGAATGCATGCATGACACGGAAAAGCGCAAATAGCCATTTGCAGCTCCTACGACAGGCAGTCTGTGCTTTTTCCTCAGTGCGGCCTGTTTGTACATACCTCGCAATGTCTTTATGGACACGTTGCGAATTTGTGAGATTTTCAAATGCATGCTTGGTGCCGCCCCTCGAGTTGGGCCATTACATTGTTCGTGGCCAGACCCTTAATCTTTCTAGATTACCAGGGTCTGGATTTTCCAGGCTAAATCTGTGGATCACTTGATATTAAAGGTTGTATCAGCGATTTCAGGCCCAAAAAAGGCCCATACATAAATTATCACATTCATCTAATCTTTCCTAACAATCCGCTAGCTGTCTGCCCCATAAGCAGGCCGTCAAAAAAACACGTCTCTGTAGGCAGCCTAGGCTCCGAGATCTGTACACAAAAACAATTGCTATCAACAAGGGTTGGCAACCCACTCAAAGGCAAAATAAAATGTTTCAACCAATAACCGACGAGATGCGCCTTTAGGAGAGTTTTAATTGCACGGGAGGGAGGGGCAGGGAGTAGTGAGCTAGTTCTCTGTTTTGTTTGAACATCAACAGAAGTGACGTATCCCCGCTATCGCTGATACAACCTTTAATGATAAAGGTGATGACATGTTTACATGTGCTGCAAGATGGGCAGCTCACATGTAGAATGAGAACAAAGATGACTGACTCTGGAGTTCTAACTGTAGACGAGGAAAAAGAGTTCATTGCTGATGATGGTCAGGATCAAGTTTTATTTGTTTGTATTTGCACGGCTCTCAAGGCTGAATGATGACATGACTTGAGAAAACTTTGGTGAATAGTACTACTGTATTTCCGTACCATCATTGTTGTGTTTATCGCCAAAAATAGCCCATCATGACAAGTCTATATTGTCCATCCCTAATCCTAACATATTTTATGATTTTTTACATTTAACAACATTTATATTATTTTCTTCTCTCAATCTTCCTGCAGATTTAAACATGACACATTACCTTTTATACTATTTTGCCTCTCTTGCAGACTTGCTGGCTGTAACCTAACAGAGAAGTCCTATGAGATTGTGGCCTCAGCTCTGCAGTCTGCAAACTCCCCCTTAAGAGAGCTGGACCTGAGTCAGAATGACCTGCAGGAGTCAGGAGAAAAACTGACCTCTGCTCTACAGAGTCCAAACTGCAAACTGAAGACACTGAGGTCAGTAACATTGTTGACTGTGTTGACAGACACACTGTGACTGACTCCATTTCCATGCACACCATAATCTGATTAATGTCCATATTCTGGTTATGGCAATATTCAGAATACGACGTTTCCATGTGCATCAGTAATGGGATATTCCTGTTTACATGTTAAATGGTATGTTCTGAATAAAGCAGCAACGTGCAGTAGAAGTAATATCTGCGACATGACTTGTGGCTGAGAAAACTGCTGAATAGTACTATTTTCATACCATCATTTATATGGTTTATATGTTTACCTGACTCAAAAAAATAGCCCATCATGACATATTGTGGTACAGTTTTAATCACCCATCTCTAGTCCTAACATATTTTATGATTTTATATAGACTTTGTGATTATACAAGTGATTAAATTAAATGACCTCATTCCTATCTGCCTTTTGCACTGTGTCTTTGTCACTCTATGCAGACTTGCTGGTTGTAAACTGACAGAGGAATCCTGTGAGGCTGTAGCCTCTGCTGTGCAGCACATGGTCTCCCTGACAGAACTGGACCTGAGTGACAATCACATGAACATCGCTGGAATTCATCTTTCGAGTGCACTGAAAGGTGGCATCAGCTGTAAGCTGCAGACATTGAGGTTTGTGTTTGACTTTCCTATTTTTCTCGTCAGGCTTTTAAACAGTGTGTTTGAGATGTGGTTTCAGTACCAGTATGTTCACCACACAACATTATTTCAGTGTATTTGAGATGTGGTTTCAGTACCAGTATGTTCACCACACAACATTATTTCAGTGTGTTTTCTGCCCAGCAGTAAATATGGGTTAGGTGGGGAGTGTGTTGAGCATCACTGTAGTCATGTCAGAGTCCAGTCTGATATCTGATATGGCTGAGTCAATGATAAATCATAACATATTGAAGTTTCAGTTTCATTTCATTAACTGTTTGTAGATGACTAATGAGGGGTATGATGTACACTGAAAACTTTCACCATCGGTGCCAAAGTTTAAAATACAACTGCAGTCACTGACAACAAGACTTCAAGTGTCTCATTAGGCCTTTTCACACAGAGATCCCGCTAAATTTGCGGGAAGAGGAGATGTCTTTTTGCCATCTTTTTGTGTCTGAAAACGAGGTGAAAATTTGCCGGCCTGCTGATCTGTTCACATGATGTAGCATTTTGGGGAGCCAGGAGGCAGGATCAGCTATAGCAAATTAAATTGTGACGTGCAACAGGGGGCGTGTAGCGTGATAGTCCTTAATAGGCCTTATTATGCGTGCTTGGGGCTTCAGATACAGCAGGTATGTGATTTCAAAAACCATGGCGGGAGAACCGACTGCACTTTGGTTAGCTTGCATTTGCTTTTCTGTTGCTTACAATGTTAGATTCTTGCGATAGATGTCTTCAGACAATAAAAAGTCATTTGGAAGGAAAATTGAAGAGAAGAGTTGCCCCCTGTGTTGGCCGTGATTCCTCTTTGAAAATCAGAGGTTCACAGGCTACTGTGGCCTTGGTCAGTGGCGCCGCCAGCCATAATCCTGTATGCACTGTGCGTACAATTTATTCATGAAATCATTCAATATTACAACAATAAAAGTAGCTTGTGTACTGTCTTAATTGAAACATGCTTCGTGCACAAATGATAGCCTAGGGCAAAGAGAATGGACATCTCAACATAAGGATAGAGGATGATGATTGGTGTAAACTTTGTCACATGACGTGATCAGCAGTTCTGGCGCTTAAAAACGCAATGTTCCATTCAGTCATAAATCATTCAAGCGTAGGGCTAGTGCTTGTCATGAGAAGAAAACAGCAGCTTAATTTGTAAGGTGTTTCACAGCAGGCCTAGGCACACTGTTAGCAGTCATGCCGAAGGCAGTGAGATTATTAGGCATTGCATCCTGTCACTCTGTTTAAAACATTGCAGTTTGGGTTGATAAGATTCAGTTAATGCGAGTATGGGTGTCTCAAAGTTTGGGACAACCAAACAGCAGTGTAGGCAAAGCAAATCCTAATTGTTAGGTTACCATAGCTGTCTTTTCTCTAGGCCTGGGCCTATCAATAATCACGACATAAGCACATTGGTTTCTGTTTTATTTTCTTTCTTGTTCGCGTGTTGGATAGTGAAGCGATAATGCATTTAAAGCACATCATGTGAGCCAGAGCCGATATGGCCAGATCTGCTGCTCTGTAAAGGTATTTCTGTCCCACCCAAATTTGCTGAACTACTTGCGAAGTAGCCTATTCATCACAGACATCACATGTATCACATGAAAGAGCTTTTTCTCAGCTTTTAAACGATGTTAGTGGTTAGTTGTTGTGGTAAACGGTTCGCGAGAAAAGTAACTTAATTAAGTAGCTTGATTAATTTAATCATATTTTCCGCACCCGTCTCCCTACCCATTCATCTTGGTGAAATACTTTGCGGACTTTCCGGCAACACATGACAAACCATATATCAGAATAAACAGCAGACCTTACCGAACACAAAGGTGTAAAGCATTCCCCTGTACAGTTAGCCATTCCAGAGTAATCCGGTTTTAAATTTGCAGCAATGTCTTTATGCATGTCTCCAACTTTGGGGTTCACAATGTGTTTAAATAGTTCAATAGGCCTACATGATTTTATAACAGGCCAAATACAAAATAAATGTTACAAATATCGCCTAGATATCTGTAAGCATTACAATCAGAGGATATACATATAGGGCAGACAGACGCTCATGAGTTCATGCTTTGCTTTATTGCTGGATTTTAGGATAACCTATTATGGCAACCGATTGCATTCCGAGCTACAGTCAACTCTAGCAGGCATTGAATGACTGGAGACTTTGTGAATTTAAAGATTGAAATAATGTTCTGTCTCTGTTATTGCTGCTTTTGATCAGTTAGATTTATTTGCAATCTCCTGTGGTGGGCTGGACATAGCATCAAAATGCCCGCCCAGATTCCCCTTTCCGCCTTGACCCATTCACACTGGTGCTGGAACGAAAAGACTCGGCAAAATGTCTAGGGGGCTTGGTAGTAAATTTGGCGAGACCCTTTGTCCCGCCGTTCCGCCTCGGTCTATGTGAAAGGGACGGTAATTCCGCGATTCTGGTACATAAAATCGCGGCGATTTTGGCAGTGTGAAAAGGCCTATTGTCCTTATAATAAATTCATTGTGTAGCCATTTTAAACACTCAAGTTGGTGAAGCCACCAACATTCCATAATGGTAGAATTTAATTCTGATACAACATGCTTTATTTTATTCAAACCACCATCACTTAAACTCTTCATAAAGAACATTTTAAATGCCAGAGTGGAGCCCTAACGTTCTGATACTTTTCTCTCTCTCTCTCTGCCTCCTTTACAGACATGCTCGTGGAGAACTGAGAAAATGTAAGTCTTGATCTACTGTTAAGTGTTGTACTGATCTACTAATGATGTTGAAGTGTTCTTTATTAAGCAGCTACTGTATGTCACTGTGGCGTAGGCCACTACTCTATGTAAAAGGCCTTTAGAGCATGTGTGGGCGTCTGTGGTGTCCTGCAGAAACACACTGAATCATAGTGACAGAGAGAGAACAGAGACAGATTGACATGTTGGCATGTTCCAGTAGCCAGACATCAGAGGGATGGCAGACAAAGAAGGAAGGAGAACTAGTACGGCATGACACATGAGAGGCCCCTGAGAACAGAGACAGATTAACATGTGGAGAGTCTCAAGTTAGAGTGGAAAAGAATAGAATGAGAGGATATAAAAAACAAGCAAAGTTTAAATTACTGGATTATTAATGGGTTATTATTTCAATGAAAAATATAACTGTAAATGACTATTTTTTTTTATAATGGTGGAGAGCAGTTTAAGACACAGAACAGAGACGAGTTAGACAGATTGACATGTTGGCATGTTACAGTAGCCAGACATCAGAGACATGGCAGAGACAGGAGGAAGGAGAACTTGTACAACATGACACATGAGAGGCCCCTGGCAGCCTATAGGCTTGTAGCAGCATAACTAAGGGATGACCTCAGGGTCCTGGAGTCATGCAGGCCATGGAGTGATGGCAGATCACAGCCAATCATCCTCTCAATACAACAAATGATACGCTGCAGTCTGCTCTTATCGTTGGCAGTGGATGCAGCGCACCAGGTAGTGATAGAGCAGGTTAGGATGGACTTAATGATGGCAGTGTAAAAGTGCACCATCATGTACTTTGGCAGGTTGAACATCCTCTGCTGAGCCTTTTTTGTTCCAGAGCTCATGTTCAGCTCCCATTTCAGGTCCTGGGTGATTCTGGTGCCCAGGAAACAGAAGGACTCCACTGTGCTAACTGAGGAGCCAGACAGGGTGATGGGGGCAGGTGAGGCTGGGCTCTTCCTTAAGTCCACAAGGGAGAAGAGTAGAGGGGACAGAACACAGCCTTGTGGGGAACCACTGCTGATGGTTAGCGGGTTGGAGGTGGGCTTTCCCAGCTTCTCCTGCTGCTTCCTGTCAGACAGGAAGTCTGTGATCCATCTGCAAGTGGAGTCAGGCACACTCAGCTGGGACAGCTTGTCCTGTAGCAGGGCCTGGATGATGCTGTTGAATACAGAGGTGAAGTCTGTCAGTCTGTTTGTGATTGACAATCTGTGTCTGGTGCCCAACATGAAAATACCTTTCTTCATTGTTTGGCAGTCTTTACCTGTTTACCACTACAAGGTAGCGATGTCCAGTTAGACTCTTAGATGCTGGGCTATCATGGCTAATAAACTATCCTGTGGGTTTCCTGCTCCGCTGTGCTACCTGCAGAGCTTCATGCTAATGAATGCAAAGTCCTCTCATCATCAAGTCTTCTCCCAGTTCATACAGCTGAAGAGCCTGACTCTGAATACGGTTTCCCTTTTGCTCCAACAATTTAGTCCTGTCCCATGTTGTCATAGCCATATAACTCTGATAAAGTTTCTGATGTCTGGTAACCTTTGACCTGATCTCAGTCATAAGAATCACACATGCCAATCACCTGTAATGGCAGATGGCAAGTTGAACCAGTCAGTGTCTGTTAAAATCACTCAGACATGAGTGTAATTAGGCATGACAGTTTGTTGGACACCTGTTTTAGTAAACTGGGGTTATGAGTTGTGTAGAACAATGAGAGAGCCACGTTTGTTTTGTTAATGTGTGTGTGTGTGCGTGCATGTGCGTGTGTGTCCGTGCGTGCTTTTATGACTGTGTTTGTTTGTGTGTCAGTCTGTTTGTGTGGGTTTCAAGTTTTATTGTCGCATATACTTTGCCATACTGCAAGATTCTTCTGCCACAGTTGCAGTAGTGCAAGGATGAAAGGGGTAAATAAACACAGGGGAGCAGTAGAGGATAAAAGGGGTAAATAAACACAGGGGGGCAGTAGGGGGCAATAAATAAGGGCAGTTGGAGCAGGAGAGACAACTCTATATGGGACAATACAAGACTGTACAGTACCACACATAGCCATACTATCCATACATGCACACATTATACAGCCATACGTATCAAGTCAAGAGAACTTTATTTCTCCCGTTAGGGAACTTCATTTGTGGTAAAGTACAAGCATACAAACACACATTCCACACAAAAATAATTAAATAACTATCTAACATGATAAGTAAGTTAAAAGTTTAGTTACTGTGCGTGGGGAGGTGTCATTGTTGTCCAGGTGTTACTGGATTCATTTCAAAGGGAAACAAGGCAAGAGTCCAACGATTTCACAGAAATGCAAATGTCCAAAAGGCAAACACAAAAGTCAACTTAACTTGTGGGCTTCTTCTCTGCAAGATTCAAGAGGCAAGGAGCTGAAGTCTGTGTAGCTAGGAAGCCAGACAATGAGTGAACAAACAAAGGGGTTTACATAGTGCTGGCAATTAGGACAAACTAGGGACAACGAGGGCAGGTGTGGCCTGTTAGTAGACAGGGGCGAGTGAGCGGGAAGCAGTGTTTTCAGTAGAGTCAAGAGTGGGTGTGGTTGATGGAGAGCTTGGTGTGGCTGTGACAATACTCCTCTACTCGTTCAATAGTTTGCCCATCTATTTGAAGAGCAGGGGGCTGGTGATGGAGCGTCTGAAGTTTATGACCATCTCCTTGGTTTTGGTGATGTCACAAGGATTAAAGTTCTCCGTCATAGGACGGATTTCCGTCAATTTGATTTTAGAAATGTCATATTTGAGATCGATCCAGATCCGATGAGAAAAAAAATATGAGGGGGGGGGGGGCTTATCACCTTTGCTTTTCCAAAGAACACATATGGAGGACTATAACGGTCTAAAAGTTGGATTATAGTGACACATTAGAGACAGCTGATGAGGTTGGCCAATCCGTTTTAACTTTTTTGGATATGATATTGTGAGCTCTATGTGCGAATTCGGAGAAGAAGCGTAGGCTGTGTTCTTTCCGTGCATCAATGTAGACAATTTCTTACTATCGCAAACTCTTGTCAGGGGAGGTTATTCATTTTGGGTGTCACCTATGACTTGAACAGATAGCCTTCTATGCCACCCGATGTAGGCTACTATTATTGTTACAGTTTTTAATCAATGCAACTAACATTATGTGTAAAGCGACGCAATATAAACCGTAGCCTATGCAATTTATTATCTCGTATTTTGTCAACCTTATACAATCTGTTGCTGAAGACAAAAGCACCATCTCCAGATTGTCGTTATCAAATTCGCAGACCTCCTGCATGAGCACACACAGTATTGCTGCTCATTGGAAAACTGAGTTGTCTGTAAAACTCAAAATTACCATGTTTTCATTAAATGCGGATGAGGCAACAAATGGAAATATGAACAATATCTAGAATGTTCTGATTCGTTACTTTGATGAGGAAATGGGAAGTCTTACAAACTTGATTTTATAGATTTTACTTGGTGTAGAATTGCATATTAACAAGAAAAAAATCTCCCCTTTAAACACTTTTGGCCTGAAGTAATTAAATAAGAGTGTGTTAAAGCCTTTCTACAATATTGCTGCAGTAGAAAAGAACAGCAATGGCTAATCAGCAATGGTCAGGGATGGTACTAAAATATATTTTTGTTATCAGGAAAACTCAAATCTCAATCAAGAACACTCTCAATTCGCCTTATTCACATGGTGGCCATTGGCGGCTAAAACGAGGCTACAGGGTACACAAACCATAGGATTGTTATGTTCTATGCATTCACCTGTAGGTGGCATTAATTTTATAGTAAGTGTACCCTGTAGCCTCGCTTTGGTTTAAACAATGGCGCCCGTGTGAATATAAGGCTAATACTCCCTTTACTTTGCTGTTTGCATCTTTTTTGTACATTAAAAACCAATAGGTCGCGACCGCAAAAGGGTTGCTATCTCTATAGGTAGATATGTATGACTTATGGCCTGAAAAAAGTTCAGTCAAACGATTTTTTTTTTCACTTTAATCCCTGTGATGTTCAAATCCAGATGGTTCTCCTTACACCAGAGTGTGAAGTTGTCCACTGCAGACTGCAGGAGCTGCCCTGAGTTGGAGGTGTCTACAATGATTGTATCATCTGAATACTTCAGATATATCATGTCTGGGTTCATACTCCTACAGTCATTGGTGTATAGTGTGAACAGGACCGGGGAAACGATAGAGCCTTGGGGGCCTCCCGTCGAGATGGTTCGGACCGAGCTGCAGTGGCCATTGAATCTCACCCGTTGCTGCCCATCTGTGAGGAAGAAGAGGACCCATAGAGTCAGGTGTGGGTTGACACTCAATTTCTGCAGAGGTGAGGCTGAACAGTATTAAATGCACTTGAAAAGTCAATGAACACCAGCCTGGCAAGGCTCCCTGGTTTCTCCAGGTGCATATGGGTGTTGTGCAGCAGAGTCAGAACAGCATCATCAACTCCTCTGTCCTTCCTATAGGCAAATTGAAGTGGGTCGGAGGACGCACTCACTTCAGCCTGCAGTTTAGTGAGAATGAGCCTTTCAAAGCTCTTCATCACTACTGATGTTAACGCCACTGGGTGGAAGTCATTATTGCAGGTGGGATTGGGTACAGGGATTGCCATTTTTGGGTACGGGGCAGATGATGGAAGACTTCCAGAGGGCAGGGACAGAATGCTGTGCTAATGAGCGATTGAAAAACTCGCAGAAAACCCCTGAGATTTGTCTAGAGGTCTTCAGGAGGCGGCCTGATATGTTATCAGGCCCAGGTGCCTTACTGGGATCCACTCTTTGGAAGACTTTCTCCACCTCCTCCCTCCTAATTACAACTGCTTCTGTTGATAGTGCCTCATTTGAGAGCCCTGTTATAAGCACCTACCTCTCTGCGGAAAAATCTCTCTGCTCAAATCTGCAGTAGAAGTTGTTAATATCCTCAGCAAAGTCAGTTGGGCTTTGTGTTGTAGGACAGTGTGCATAGCAGTTGGTGTGGAGGCCTACTAATGTCTTAACATCCTTCCATGCTTCCCTGGCATTACCATTCTGAAAGAGCTTCTCCACCTTTTCCTTATACACTCTTTTAGCTGTCTTCATTTGTTTATTGAGTTTGGCCTGGATCAGCTTAAGTTCTATTTTGTTTCCTGATTTAAAGACATTTTTTCTCATTGATTGTTGCTTTGAGTTCTGTAGTTATCCAAGGTTTATTGTTGGAGAATATGTTGACTGTCTTTGAGGATATAATGTTACCCTCACAGAATTTAATATATTCTGTTACTACGTCTGTGGCATCCTCAAAACTAGCATCCTGGGTGAGAGCCTGCCAGTCAGTAGACTCAAAACAGTCCTGCAGAGCTTCTGCACAAGAGTTGTGCCATTGCTTCACTGTTCTCTTGAATACCCCCTCCTGTTGCAACTGGGTTTTATATGCAGGCATAAGGTGTAATGTGTTTTGGTCAGCAGTGCTTAGAGGGCTTTTTTCCCCTCGCTGTGTGTGCGTTTTTCACGTGACCATAACAGAGATCAAGAGTGTTTTTGCACCTGGTGGCACATTTCACATACTGCTGGAATGTAGGCAGTGATTTATTTAATCTGCAGGAATTGAAGTCCCCCATAATAAATAGTGGTGATTGTGAATCTGGATTGTCTGTTTCAATGCGCTGAGCGCAGTTTGAAATTGTCTCTGCTGCGCGAGTGACGTTGCCTGTGGGCAGGACATAAACAACTATCAGTGTCACTTGGCCAAACTCGCGGGGAAGGTATTTTGGTCTAAAGGACACACATATTAGTTCTACATCTGGTGTGCAGCATGTTTCTCTTATGTTAGCCAATCTACTCCATGCTTTGTTTACGCATACACACAGACCAGCCCCCGCATCTTTTCCCACTACTGGCGCCGTCTCGATCCAATCGGAGTGGCACTCCAAAGTTATCCAGGAAGAGTTCAGCGTCAGGTATGGTGTGATCAAGCTAGGTCTCGGTGATGCAGATCAGGCTGGCCTCTCTATATGCCCACTGAAGTCTGCAATATGCTTGTAGCTCGTCGAGTTTATTGCTCAACGAACGAACATTGGCCAGCAATATAGAGGGGAGAGGAGGGCACACACCTTTACCGGCCAGTCTCTTGAGTCTCTGCCTCACTCCTCCTTTCCTTCCCCACTTCCTGGTTGGTTTCCTTTGCTGATTGTTCCTCTGGTTATCTGGTGTCCCTGGATCGGGTAGAGGTTCAGTCTGGTGTGTTGGAGTACTCCCTTGAATACTGGATGATTCCGCTACTGTCCAGCGCCCACGGTGTAGTCGCGCCCAAGCGAGATTCCCACAGTAGGTAGAGTATACAATAGAGTATTAGGTACGCGCTGCAGCCTTGCATCTTTACCCAGCGAGTACTATTAATCCAGTAGTAATTTAGCGATCTGATTTCAGTCAGATCACGTTGCTCGGTGTTTGAATGCCGACACAGTAGACAAACATACTACACACACACACAGCAGCCAAAACCACCTGTCACCATTACAGCACCAAATAGCAATATACATACATATGTGTGCATGTGTGTGTGTGTTTTTGTACAACCTGGAAAATCATTGTGTGGTGGTCAATGTTGATATTGTGGTGGGCCGCCACAAATAAGTCAATGTATGGGAAACACTGGTGCGTGCGTGTGTGTTTTTTGTCTGTTTTTGTTCCTGCTCACTGCTTTCTCTATTTCTCTGTGTGTGTGTGTGTGTGTGTGTGTGTGTGTGTGTGTGTGCTGGTAGCGTTTACCAGAGGGAAGTAGAGAGAAGAGGGAGTGAGCTGGGTGGCTGGCATCTTTGATGATGGACTCAGCCCTCCTCTGACAGTGTGTGGAGGCTAATCAGACCCAGGTCTCTGATCTTTAACACCAGTTTTGATGGCACAACAGTGTTAAAGGCAGCGCTGTAGTCAATGAACAGCAGCCTGACATAGGTGTAATTCTTGTCCAGGTGAGCTAGGGCAGTATGCAAGGCGATGGGGATGGCTTCATCCACGGATCTGTTGTGCTTGTATGTAAACTGATGTTGGTCCAGGAAAGCAGGGAGGTGTGTGTTGATGTAGGCTGTAACCAGTCTCTTCAGGCACTTCATCACCACGGAGATTAGGGCGATGGGCCGGTAGTCATTCAGGCAAGAAACAGTACTTTTCTTGGGCACTGGCACAATCGTTGTCTTTTTGAAACACAAAGGCACTGTGCACCAGGACAGGGACAATTTAAAGATGTCAGTGTAGACTTGTGACAGCTGAGTACTGCACATCTTGAGGACACAAGACGGGATGCCATCAGGGCCAGCAGCTTTGAGAGTTTTAACCCTTTTAAACATGTTGCTCACCTCAGCTTCTTTGTGTGTGTGTGTGTGTGTGTGTGTGTGTTGCTCACTGTGTTTGCTGCTTACTCTGTTTCTGTGTGTGTGTGTGTGTGTGTGTGTGTGTGTGTGTGTGTGTTTGTTTGTCTGTGCAGTGCTGTGTGTGTGTGTGTGTGTGTGTGTGTGTGTGTGTGTTTTATGAGCGTGTGTGTGTGTGTGTGTGTGTGTGTGTGTGTGTGTTTCTCTGTGCAGTGCTGTTTGAGTGTGTGTGTGCGTGTGTGTGTTTTTGTGTCTGGTGTGCATATGTGTGTGTGTGTGTGTTTGTCTGTGCAGTGCTGTGTGAGTGTGCTGTGAATGTGTGTGTGTGTGTTTATCTGCCTGTGCAGTGTTCTCTGTGTGTGTGTGTGTGTGTGTGTGTGTGTGTGTGTGTGTGTGTGTGTGTGCAATGATAGTGTGCAATGATAGATAGATAGATATATAGATAGATAGATAGATAGATACTTTATTGATCCCCAAGGGTAAATTCAAGTGTGTGTGTGTGTGTGTGTGTGTGTGTGTTTGTTTGTCTGTGCAGTGCTGTGTGAGTGTTTGTGTGTGGAGTTTATGTGTGTGTGTGTGTGTGTGTGTGTGTCCATGTGTCTGCCCTGCATCATCCCTCCCTTTATTTTCCCCCCTATCGTTACATTTTTTGTACATGTCTGTGTGTGTGTGTGTGTGTGTGTGTGTGTGTGTGTGTGTGTGTGTGTTATTAACATGTCCTTTCTTACCCCATGTTCTGATGAGGATGTTCTCTCCTCTCTCCTCTCCTCTTGTGTGCAGATGCATGTGAGCTCACACTGGACCCAAACACAGCATGCAGATTTCTCTCTCTCTCTGAGGGAAACAAAAAGGTGACACGTGTGAGTAAGGAGCAGCCGTATCCTGACCACCCAGAGAGATTTGACTCCCCTACTGGCCTCAGGTGCTGTGTAGAGAGGGTCAGTCTGGACGCTGCTACTGGGAGGCTGAGTGGAGTGATGGTGTGGTTAATATAGCAGTGGCCTATAAAAGCGTGCAGAGGAAAGAGAAGAAAGACGAATGGGGGTTTGGACTTAATGAAAAGGAAGGCAGCGGGTTTGGACGTAATGCCAAGTCCTGGAGACTGTTGTGCTCTAGTAACAGTTACTATGCCCTGCACAATGATAAGGAGACTGCCATACCTGCCCCCTCCTCCAGCAGAGTAGGAGTGTACCTGGACTGGCCAGCAGGCACTCTGTCCTTCTACAGCGTCTCCTCTAACACACTCACCCACCTGCACACGTTCCACTCCACATTCACCAAGCCCCTCTATCCTGGTTTTGGGGTTGGGTATGACTCCTCAGTGGTCCTGCGCCAGATCACATGACCTTCTAATCCTGGAGGAGAAGAGTGCCACACACTCCTGTTTTCACACTTTTGTGTGTGTGTGTGTGTGTGTGTGTTCTTCCTCCTGCTTGCTCTCTGTTGCATTGTTCCCCCTGTGTTTGCAGCTCCCTCTGTTTCTCTTTCTTTTATCTTTCCATTATTGTGTGTGTGTGTGTGTGTGATATTCTCTCTCTCTCTCTCTCTGTCTTTGTGTGTGTGAGTGTGTATGTTAGTCTATATGTATGATTCTCTCTCTCTCTCTGTATGTTTGTGTGTGTGTGTGTGTGTGTATGATTTTCTCTGTGTGTTCTCTTGCCTTCTCTTTGTTGCATTTTCATCTTTGCTAGGATTCTCTTTCTGTGTGTGTGTGTGTGTGTGTGTGTGTGTTTTAGTGTGTGGATGTGTGGGTTCCCGTGTGTGTGTGTGTGTGTTTAGAATGTGTTTGTTTGTGTGTGTGTGTGTGTGTGTTTAGAATGTGTGGGTGTGTTTAGTGTGTGGGTGTGTGTGTGTGTGTGGATGTGTGGGTTCCTGTGTGTGTGTGTGTGTGTGTGTGTGTGTTTTTTGTGAGTGTTTGTGTGTGTGTGTGCTTAGTGTGTGTGTGTGTGTGTGTTTTTGTGAGTGTGTGTGTGTGTTTCGAGTGTGTGTTTTGTGTGTGTGTGTGTGTGTGTGTTTTTGAGTGTGTGTGTGTGTGTGTTTTGAGTGTGTGTGTGTGTTTGTCAGTGTGTGTGTGTGTGTGTGTTTTTTGAGTGTGTGTGTGTGTGTGTGTGTGTGTGTGTGTGTGTGTGTGTGTGTGTGTGTGTGTGTGTGTGTGTGTGTGAGTGTATGTATGTGTTCCTTCCCTTCCTTCTGTGTGATCAATTTCTATTCAAGTATCCACCAGTGGTTGTCAAACTTTTCACAATGAGTACCATCTCAGAAAACAATTGCCTCTCCAAGTACCACCATTATGAATGGCATTAAAATACAATTCACATATTGTATTTTATTGGTAATTTCACATATTGTATATTGTACGTACTGTTTTGAGTCGTTTGTTGCTGGCAGGTGCTGTGCAAGCTTCACTAGTCACATGTGCTGGGCTCATTGTCACCAACATCAGTTTCTGCTCCACATATTCCCCCCACTTCTCTTACATATTCCCCCACTGCTCCACATATTCCCCCCACTTCTCTTACATATTCCCCCACTGCTCCACATATTCCCCCACTTCTCTTACATATTCCCCCACTTCTCTTACATATTCCCCCCACTTCTCTTTCTAATAATTCCTGTTTGGAGTCATGAGTGCATGGACATACTTCTCTTTCTAATAATTCCTGTTTGGAGTCATGAGTGCATGGACATACTTCTCTTTCTAATAATTCCTGTTTGGAGTCATGAGTGCATGGACATACTTCTCTTTCTAATAATTCCTGTTTGGAGTCATGAGTGCATGGACATACTTCTCTTTCTAATAATTCCTGTTTGGAGTCATGAGTGCATGAATGGTTCTGATCCATCATGTTTGCTACCTTTTCCTTTGCTTGCCATCACAGTTTAGCTTCTCAACCATTTGCTAATACTCCATACAGTTAAACTAGCCTAGTTGCCCTATTGGCTCCTATTTGCTGATATGAAAATGAATATAGGCATACTTTTTTCATGAAAGACAAAAAATAATTTAAGTGTAACTTCAGTGATTGCATGGTTAAGCATTTTCAATATATAGTTTGATATAATTTGAAGTGATTATGTCATTTATAAAATGTGGTTCTCCGTGGTACCCAGTAGCACAGTTTGAGAACCAATGAACTAGACCAAACGTGTCAGATATCAGATGCTGTATTGAATTTCTTACATTGACATTTGAACCTGGTATGTTATGTGAAGATTTTTCTCAGGGCTGGGAGTCTTAATCTTGTTATTTGACTTTAGTGTGTTGACTTTTCCACATTCTGATATGCTTCAGTGAGAGAGAAGGAAGGGCGGTCCTTTTATTTTTACAGTAATAATACATGAAATATGTAATCGGTTCAAATGTCTTTGGTGTACTATGTACTGTATATAAAATGGGGGAACATAATGTAATTTATAGGAAAATTAAATAAAGAAATGAAATAAAAATGTGTGTGTGTGTGTGTGTGGCATCATGTCAAGTTGTATGGCACATGTGCAATGCATTCTCAGTGAGCAGATACTTGACCCCCTTAACCTTGACCTAAACCTGTGGGCATCCAGGTGGGGGTGGACGGGTTGAATAGTGATCTCCCACATCCACTGAGCAGGTGCCCATGACCACCTAAGCACCTAATGTATCCTGGCGCTGGATCAAGGGCTGCCCACTGCTCCGGGTGTGTATTGTATGTGTGTGTGTGTGCTCCTAGTGTGTGTGTGTGTGTGTGTGTGTGTGTGTGTTTGTGCTCCTAGTGTGTGTGTGTGTGTTTTGTGCTCCTAGTGTGTGTGTGTGTGTGTGTGTTTTTGTGCTCCTAGTATGTGTGTGTGTGCTCCTGGTGAGGTCACTGCTCCAAGTGTGTGTGTGTGCTCCCCCAGATGGGTAAAACACAGGAGTTCTACAGGATAAATAACGAAATAACGTAGTACAGTTTTGATGTGGAGTTATTGTGGGGAGGCTTATGTTGCATCTGGTTTAGCACAAAATGGGTTTACATGTAGGTTCAGAGCAATGTAGCAGGACCTACTTTCATCTAGTTGAGGCTGTTGGGGTTCATCTCGGGGCCAATGAAAAAGGACTATCATGTGCCACTGTGGGACACCATTATGGCCATGTTGAAAGATGACAAATTCAGCACCAGATTTGGAATCCTCTTTGTTTTGTTTCTATGCTAATAATGTAGTCAGTGGATGGATGCCAGGATTCACATTATATTCGATTCAGATCCTGA
>NC_063195.1:17541665-17575543 GCF_017589495.1 Alosa alosa
AGCAGTTACTCACTGTCTTGTTTGCTGATCTTAGCAACCGAATATCTTCCATCTTATTGTCCAGTGATCTTACGTTCGCCAGGAATATGGATGGTATTGCTGGGCGAGTTGGGTTGGCTGCTAGCCTTGTTCCGACGCCAGCTCGCTTGGCTCTCTTCCTTGTCCTGGCACACCGCTTGCGGTGACGCCGGCCAGGTGAAGCAGACGGGTCCGATGTTGTGGTAGGCAGGCGAAGTATTCCCAGTTCCCAATTCCCAACGTCTCTGTTTTTATGTCCAAAACATCGATACTGCTGTTTTCCTTTCCATATCTGCAACAGTTGCTGTCGGCTGTACATGCGTTCCGACGTAGTTTCACGCGATAAACATTCCGAAAAACACATTTTAACAACAAAAAAACACTGCACGATCAGGAGAAGCAAGGAGTCGCTGCATCTACATGCGCCACTCAACCGGAAGCAACATGGCACCCGAGGGCATCTCCTAACTACATTGTTAAAAGTTCTCTCAAATTACTCCACCTCTGAAACAGCAACTTCATACACAGACAAATCCTAAATGTAAGCACCACAACTTAAGCTTGCCAGGCAAGAAGGTGAAGTTTAAATTAACTGTCCCATTGCAACAGAGTTACAAATAAGATCTCGGATAGACGTCCAGAGAATGGCAACATTGTAACATCAGACTGAGATGGCTTTTATCTCCGTTACACTCCATTTGAAGAAAAGCCAAGAGTAAACATGACACCTAACACAGGTTCATTTCACACAAAATAACTGACCTCAGTGTCTGCAGCTGGCATTTTGGATCTCTTAATCCCACACAGAGCTCCTCCACTCCTTCATCCTCCAGTTTGTTATTACTCATGTCCAGTTCTTTCAGAGTAGTTGTCGTTTGCAGTACCGATGCAATGTTTTTACAACTTGCTTTTGAGAGGTGAAATTGATTTAGCCTGTGGAAAAACAAAGATATTCAGCATGTACTCTGTCCATGGGTATACACTTATGCAATTCCACAGTACCACTCTGAGAGGTTGCAGTCAGCACGTCTGTATAACAGAAGATAAAACATTACAGAAAAGGACAAAGAAATAAGGTATACTGTTTACAAGATGCCACAATAACTCAACATAATCAAGAGACATTATTCCCCTACAAAGTTCATTCACACTATGCCCACACACACACACACACACACACACACACACACCACATATGCCACCATATCTGCCCTATAAAAATGTAAGTGGCAGCATGCGGAAGCCAGAGGTGAACCCTTAACTTTTCTGGCTACTGCTTGCTAGCCCAGCTCCTTTGCCAGGATGCTACCACCGTCCTAAACCATATGATACATATAATATACTGCTACAGTACTCAGACAACATGGCACCCCAGGGCATCTCCTAACTACATTGTTAAAAGTTCTCTCAAATTACTCCACCTAGTCTCAAACAGCATACACAGACAAATCTAAAATGTAAGCACCACAAGGTGAAGTTTAAATGAACTGTCCCATTGCAACAGAGTTACAAATTAGGAATCTGATAGATGTCCAGAGAACAGCAACATTGTAACATCCGACTGAGATGGCTTTTAGCTCCCTTACACTCCATTTGAAGAAAAGGCAAGAGTAAACATGACACCTTACACAGGTTCATTTCACACTAAATAACTGACCTCAGTGTCTGCAGCTGGCATTTTGGATCACTTAATCCCACACAGAGCTCCTCCACTCCTTCATCTTCCAGTTTGTTATTACTCATGTCCAGTTCTTTCAGAGTAGTTGTCGTTTGCAGTACCGATGCAATGTTTTTAGAACTTGCTTTTGAGAGGTGACATTGATTTAGCCTGTGGAATAAAAAACAGACATATTCAGCATGTACTCTGTCAATGGTAGGGGTGTCACGATTCTCCAAATCCTCGATTCGATGTATTTTTCGATTTTAAAGTCACGATTCGATTCGATTTTCGATCTTTTTTTTAATATTACTATTAGTGCATTCCTTATATGTTATTTACTCTTTTTGGTCTTTTCCTTTTCTGTTTCGGGGGGGCTTTTATTTTGAAACCGCTTTTTATTTTGAAACCGTTCCAACCGCAAGGTTGTAATGTAAACAGAACTAATATTAGGTTAAAACAGAGACGTGAACATATTGAAATTAAACAACACAGAATGATAATTTGATTGTTTCAGCACACTCCGAAGAGACCCAAGGTTAGTGTTCATGGAATATGTACTTATCAATGTGTATTTTAAGCCTTAAAGTAACTTTGGACTGTAACTAGATAACCTTTTCACTTGCTAAGTTGAGTAGGCTAAGTTAGTTTTAATTAATGTGAATGAACGAATACTTCCACACCGGTGATTTCAAAGTAGCAAGAGGGGCTTTGATTTCGGTAGGTTGATGTGTATATTTTAACTTGCTGCACCCTAAAATTAGAGGAGGGTTGACGCTGCAGTTCAGCACGTGCATGTGTGTTTGTGCGTCTTGGCATACATGCTTGACGTGACATTGGGGGCTGTATCGTCGAGTCTACTTTTAAGTTCGAAGTGGGTGGTTGACATATAAGCCCCAAAAAAGTATTTTTAAAAAACTTGTCATATTATCCCTGAAATTGTTTTATTTGTGTTGCTTTGACTTTGGGATTTGCAAATATATATGTGGTTTTTTAGATTTTTTTACGAAATCTCTATATATTCAACAATTTGCTGTATCAGTACCCAAAATTGTCATATGGTGTGACGTGAAAGCTATTTTATATAAAATGAAAATTAGTATTTTCTTTCTTAATTTATTCACTTCACCATATATTTTTATTATGACTGCTTTGATATTTAACATTTCCTTCTTAAAATCTGGTATATTTTACATTATTCTTCTAAATCATCATGCGGAATACAGCATATCTCCTCAATCTTTCAATGTATTTTAGATTAATTCTGATAAACCTTGTAATAATCTTATGAAAATGCTTAAGACTTTTGCTAGCACTATTTCCTTTGTGCTCTATTGACATTTTCATGATTTATCAGTAACAAAGCCTTTTTTTCCCCACAAATGTGAATGTCACACCAAATGACATGGCGTCACACCATATGATGAACTGCACCACAACACAATTTGTCAAGGCAAAAAAGTGTTTTATACATTAAACATTCAAGTAAAAACAGTTCACACAAACTAATTGGGTTATAACAATTTCAGCAAACAGTAAAAATCATTCACATATTAATTGGGTTATATCAACAATGGTAGGCCTACATTTTCAGAAAACTTTAGAAATCATTCACATATTAGTTGCACTATAACAACAATGGCACATTTTCAGTAAACAGTAAAAATCATTCACATAACTGGGTAATAACAACAATGGTACATTTTCAAAAAACAGTTAAAAATCATTCACATATTAGTTGTGTTACAACAACAATGGCTTATTTTCAACAAACAGTAAAAAATCATTCACATATTAGTTGTGTTACAACAATGGCTTATTTTCAGCAAACAGTAAAACGGTACAAATCATTCACATATGAACTGATCAATAATATAAAATTCAGTGGACACTGAAACCTTCAGACCATATTAAAGCTCCTCCAGTCAATGTCAGAGAGTTTGGCAGACCTGTTAAGTGGTTCTGGTTCAGATATTGAACATGCAATTTGACTGCAACTATAGAATATACAGTCTGTTTTATTTGGCCAGATGAAGCTGTTCTTCATGCAATTAATTTCAGCCTCATTACCACATATATTCATGATTTGGCCCACATATGGCCTGGCATCATAGGTCACAATAACAAACTTCCCCACAGTGTAGCTGGTGTCATCATCAGAATCAGAGTTATACTCTGGGTGGGTTGTTTCATTTGGCTGCCAGGTGAAATCTTGAGAGGTACTTTCCACATTAGAAGCAGTGAGCTGCAGTTTCTTGGGCTGAAAGCAGGGGCACATCTCTGGGTACTGGCAAAAACAGCTAAGGCGTCTGTAGAATATTTCCCCAGGTGAAAAGGACAGCACTTGATGTGTGTTGCCGATTCCAACCACAGGGCACACTGTCGGAGGAAGCAAGCCATCTATTCCAACAATCTCGTAATCTTCCACCCATCTGATATTCACCTTTTCTGTGTTATCTTGAAGGTAATTAAAGAGATCTTTGGGTGTCTGTAGATCTCCACCTCCATGAACATATTTGTCAGCACAGCGCTTCAGGGCTCCACCAACTCCGTCCAGGAGCCCCTTCCATGGGACCTCTCTGAAAAGTTCCAGGTTATCTTTGTAAAACCCAAAGTATATGGAACCGTGCTGAGTAGAAAACAGTTGGTACGATTTCGGTACTGCGTTGCTGGACCATCACTTAAGATATGGAGTGTGTCAATATCATGGTCACTTTTGCCCTTGAAATTCTCTAGGACTGGCTTGATGTGAGCCCACACCGCCCTTTCAGCATGTCTCAGAGACTGTGATACTGTTGCATAGCTCAGGGACCCCCTAGTACCATAGGCCATTCCGGTATGCAGAGTTGCTTGCTGCCGGTTTCCCCCAAAGTGAAAGGCTTGAATTTCAGTATTAAGCTTGCAAGCATAGTTTTCACTGAAATCAATATGAAGAACCATCTCGTTGCTCTGCAAGTTCTCTTTGAGATGTTGAAACTGCCTAACCTGGTGAATCCAGTTGTAATGGTGTTCAGCCAGCTCTTCTAGATCTTTCTGGAACACTTCCAGAAGATTACCAACTGATCCCCTTTTTGTTCTTTTTACCCAGTTCTTGTAGGTTTTTTCTCCAACTGTAACATCCTCTTTCTGCCACTGTTCCCATGTGACACTCTCAGCAGGATCATGTGCTCTGACTTTGACCAGTTCAAAACAGCATTCGGTGCACTGTCGCCTCATGCACAAGTCATTATTTGTGCTACAGCATATTGATGACAACAGTGTGGAAAGACTTGTTGTTGTGATTAGTCCTCTTTTGAGATAGTGGTGATCAGAAGCCTCATATTTTCATGTTGATGGCATGCACAGGTGTTATGATCACATGGCTTTGGTTCAGTGATGTAAAAGCGGCTTATATCTGGTGAATTGCCTGTAAGACATTCTGTGCATTTCATCACTGTTCTCATTGTACTGTGTGTGAAGGTCTTGAAGTGTACTTGTGAGGATCCTTCTTTGTTTCATCTCTCCTCTCCCAATTGTGTCCTTTTTTCCTGGAAGCAAAATGCTGTTCTCGTCTAAAAGCAGGAAAGATTCAACCCTTTTTTTCCCTCTCACTGGCCATTTTTTTGGGAGCTCTGGGCTGAAAAGCTTCACTGACAGTACCACCAGGCTTTCCCTGTGTTGTCCGCTGTATTTTCTTTCTATATTTTTCTGATTTCAGATGTTCTTTTTTCAGTTTATTCATAAGTTCCAGATTCTGCTTTTTCATTTTCTTCAGTTCTTTCCTTAGATTGTCATTCTGAACCTTGCACTTGTTTTGGAGGGACCGCATTTTTTCAGAGTGCCTCACAGGTGGAGAATTGGTGGAAGGATGTGAAGGGACAGAAGGCTCTGATGGTGTGCTGCAGTTTGTTGGGGTTGCAGCATCACATTCATTTATTGAACATTCAAGAGATGGAGGGGTCAGGTTCATAATGGCATCAACTTCCTGTTTTCTTTTTCTGTGTTTTTTTTGTGCATTTCTCCATTTCTCTCTCAATTTGCCTTGTTTAGACGGAGGAAGCGAGTGCATACTGAAGGATTTAATTTGTCCTTTTTGTTTCTTCTCTTCATACCTGTAAAAAAATAAATAATATAATGACTACAATTTTTTTACTTTTCATTTCAGATTCACCATCTTGATAATATGACCCTGTACTGTGTTTAAGTTTCACTATGCAGATTGCGACCTAGACCTCAACCTTTCCTATAGTAAAGTTAGCCTTTAGGATAGTCTGTCTTGTGTGAACTGGCTTGATCTATTTACTTTTTCCTCCTTTCCCTTAGGATTTCCTCTCTCCTTGCAGGATCATTATTCAGTCTTGCTCTGTACTGGCGTGTCCTCTCCTTGCTGGACATGTCTGCCTCACACTGACAGGAAACGTAGGAATACGATATTTTAACATGCACAGAATAGTCAACATGGTAAAACATGGTTACGTAAAATATAAAAATGGAAAAGAGAAACATTAAATGTATAGATAATTTTTACATTACATTTTACAAAAATATAATATTATTCCATTAATGTTTTTAAATATATATATATTTAATATTTATTTATATAAATAATCATGTAAAATAAAGTGTATGTCATATGGTGTGACTGATGTGTCATATGGTGTGACTTGAAAAACTGTCACACCATATGACACAGCGTCACACCATATGACATTTTCATCAGTTATGCTAATCTTTTAGCTAACTAAAAACCGATAGCTTTTACTCAACATGTAATCTGCCACATGGCAGTAATGCTTTTTAAGAATTAATAAGTACAATTTGTGAAACATTTTACATTTTTATGTAAATGCTGTCACACCATAAGACACAAAACATTGACCACTATTGATGATGTCAGATACAGAGCTTTTTAACTAAAAATAAGTAAAGCAGAACTCACCTCTTGACCTTGCAAACCACTCCAGAGATGTTATCACAACTTCCTGGTTGAGTGGGGGCCTCTTCATCATTAAGATGTCCAAATTATTGCCCGTTCAAAATATGCATTACAGTGTCACACCGTATGACGCTCATTTTACGGACAAAATGTATTTGGTCATAACTTGCTTGGACATTATGCATAGACATCAAAACTTTATGTGGGCATTAAAAACACCTAATTAATTCACTTGCACTATATAGCTGTCAATTATGTATACTTTATTTGGATATATACTCATATTATTAAGGTCTCACATAGGCCGGACAGTCACACCATATGACATTTTTGATGTTCAGATCAAAATTCTAAGTAGAGATATTAATACACAAACAACAACTTTAGTATGATTGTACTATATCCCATCAGAGGAACAACATTTATATATATATATTTTTAAAAATATCAATTTATATTAGTATGTGACACCATGGACACTTAGAATTCTATGGTACGTCATCCACCCAAGTTCGAGATTGAGATGTAATTTCGATCGATTTCGATATAAAATCGAAATTGTGACACCCTTAGTCAATGGGTATACACTTATGCAATTCCACAGTACCACTCTGAGAGGTTTCAGTCAGCACGTCTGTATAACAGAAGATAAAACATTACAGAAAAGGACAAAGAAATAAGGTATACTGTTTACAAGATGCCACAATAACTCAACATAATCAAGAGACATTATTCCCTTACAAAGTGGCAGCATGCGGAAGCCAGAGGTGAACCCTTAACTTTTCTGGCTACTGCTTGCTAGCCCAGCTCCTTTGCCAGGATGCTACCACCATCCTAAACCATATGATACATATAATATACTGCTACAGTACTCAGACAACATGGCACCCCAGGGCGTCTCCTAACTACATTGTTAAAAGTTCTCTCAAATTACTCCACCTAGTCTCAAACAGCATACACAGACAAATCTAAAATGTAAACACCACAACTTAACCACAACTTAAGCTTGCCAGGCAAGCAGGTGAAGTTTAAATTAACTGTCCCATTGCAACAGAGTTACAAATTAGGAATCTGTTAGATGTCTAGAGAATAGAGAACATTTTAACATCAGACTGAGATGGCTTTTAGCTCCCTTACACTCCATTTGAAGAAAAGGCAAGAGTAAATATGACACCTTACACAGGTTTATTTCATACAAAATAACTGACCTCAGTGTCTCCAGCTGGCATTTTGGATCTCTTAGTCCCACACAGAGCAGCTCCACTCCTTCATCTTCCAGTTTGTTATTACTCATGTCCAGTTCTTTTAGAGTAGTTGTCGTTTGCAGTACTGATGCCATCATTTCACAGCTTGCTTTAGAGAGATGACATTGATTTAGCCTGTGGAAAAACAAAGTATAATAAGACTAACAGAAAATGAAAATAGTCCCAGTAGGCTATAACCTCCGGCAATACAACCAACGTTATAGCTGAGAATGTCTAATAAGGGGAGAACCACCACTCTCGGGAAACTTTCAGTTTCTGAACTGGTTGCAGTTCCTGTTCTGGTTCCACGTGAGGGTGCTCACGAATAAGCGCAGAATGAATGGAGGTCTATGGAACTGTACCCCTCAAAATCCACTTTTCTCGGGATATAATTCTTTGTCTAGAAATTTTAAATGTTGCATTCGAAAGAGGGAGAAAATACACACTGCTGAGTATTATATTTTTTGAGTCACTTATTTGTTCTAAAAAGCCTTTCAAATGTGTCAATGACATCAGTCATTAGCAGAAAGCTTGTGTGTTGTGAGACCCAACCTGTAAGAAATCGAAAGGACGTACTGCAAGTACTCGTTCATTCAACTTTTGACCTATAATCCATATTGACCTTGCAGAAACCACAATCAAATCTTCGATTTTTCAACGACAACCAGGTGAAAGAGACAAATGTAGCCGTCTAGCTCCATAGACCCCCATTGTTTTTGCACTTATTCCTGATTGCCCCTAGCGGAACTGCAACAGATTGCAGGTACAATGGAGATCATAGGGAGTGAACCGGCTCTACGTAAATGGGCTCTGGTTATATTTTCGGGTGCTGAGTGATATAATTGTGCTGCTGCGCCCATGATACGTTCGCAACGTTCCTTGATTATTACACCGCGTTATTACGGAAATCGCCACGTTTGATTTTCCGTTAGTCTTATTACACTTTCTACCTTGAGAAGAGACAAGTTTTAAATAGGATAATTAACGGAAATCTTAGTCACATTTAAGAGTGATGCTAATGGTCTAATCCGATTCAATGATCTATGCTAGGCTGGTATTGCCAGACTCAGAGAACGACTGGATGAACTGGAGAAAGGTAAAAATCAATTGGTTAACTTGAGGGGAGGTGGAAATGAGCGTATTTCCCCAAATGGTGGTGTATCCCTTTAAGAAGAAAAAAAACAAAGGACATTTTCGAGAATAAACATAACTCCCTTCTGGGTTCAATGTGAAATTGATTACTTTCTCAATTAGCATTGACCTGCCCACTTGGAGGTGTCAAAAGTAATGGCAACCTTACTGCCAGTTGATTCTGGTTTTCCCCAAAATTGACTGCAAAGGCCTGTTATATTTAACAGGAAATAGGCTGTAACAGTAGTGCACTGTTACAGTAAAATAACAGGAAAACTAGATATACTGCAGAAAGGTACAAAATATAACCGCCGCCAGTGCATTTTTTCCACAAAAATAAGTCACGCTTTGTCAAATTGTGTTAATTTCCTACTTTGTTCCTTTTTTGTGTTTGTAATTGAGTGTGTGCAGAGTGTGTGGATGTTTTTGTGTATATCTGTGTTTGTGTGTGTGTGTGTGTATGTACTGTAGGTGTGTTTGTATGTGTGGGTCCATGTGTGTGAGGGTGTGTGTGTGTGTGTGCGCATGTGTGTTTATGTGTTTGTGAGTGTCGTGTGTGTGCATGTGCAGTGTGTGTGTGTGTGTTTACGTGTCTTTGTGTGTGTGTGTGTGTTTTTTGTGTGTGTGTGTGTGTGTGTGTGTGTGTGTGTGTGTGTGTGTGCGCATGTGTGTGTGTCTTTATGTATGTGTACATAAATAAAGCAAATCAGGGAACCACCTACTCTTTGCGATAAGTGCCATGGGATCTTTAACAACCATGGTGAGTCAGGACCTCAATTTAACATTCATGCAAAGGAAAACATCTCCTGCAGTACAGTGTCCCTGTTACTGCAATAGGGCATTGGGATTGATATTTGTTTGGCGGCTTTTGGCCACAGGGAGGAGTGCCACCTACTGGCCAGCCACCGACACCACTTCCAGCAGGAACCTACTCTTCCAAGGAGGTTTCTTATTCAAGTACTAACTAAGCCTGCTTAGCTTCACTAATTCAGCAAAGTCAGGGTATCTGCTGGTCTAGCTGCTGACTAAAAACAAAAGGTGAAAGGCATATATGATTCTAGCTGTCTCACAGAATTGCATTATGCACACTCAATTCTCACTGGTATCTGCTAGACAACAAGTACCAAAACATGATTAGTTCATAGATTTCACATGTAAAATACATGTTATACAACCCCACCCCCATCTTGCCTGTTCATAATTCTGAGAAATTCTTGAATTGTGTGCATGTGTGTGTGTGTGTGTGTGCGTGCATGTGCTTGTGTGTGTGCCTGTGTGTGTGCATTTGCATGCATGCGTACATATGTCTACTGTGTATGTATGTGTCATACGTATGATTACTGTGAATGTATGTGTGTGCGTGTGTATCTGTTCATGCACATGTGTGCATATGGAATGGATTAACATGACCCCTGGAGGCAAACATACGCAAAAAATGTTTCATCCTAGGCCCTACAGTTCTCAAGATATTCTCAGAAAACTCTGTTGGTGGACAGTCACTAAATGTACACATAAATTAACTTATTGTATGGCCCCCCATGAACGCAAGTTCACGAAACTTGGCATGCATTTAGAGGGTGTCATAATGATCCTACACTTTTCAATTCCGTGCAGTTTTGACCATGTCAGCCAGAGATATTGTGATTACAACACCTAATTTTTTGCTTTTTATTTTTTAACTAGTTGGTGCTATACATGAAATGAGTGGTTATGGGATAGGTTGACATGGCTCCTTAAGATCAACATACAAAAAAAGGTGGCCCTCCTAAACCCTACGGTTCTTGAGATATTCACAGAAAACTGTGTCCGCCCTACCCTCCTTTCGGGGGTTCCAGTCCAGCAGGGGGGCTACAGATCAAAACAAAAAACAATGGTTCCATGCTATCCGTGTGGGGCTACATGCCCACCAAGTTTTGTGCACCCCGGTCTTTCAGTGTCCCAGAAATCCTTGACGGACAATTGCCCATGCAAAAAAAAAAAAAAAATCTGACTAAACCTATATGACCGCCGCTTCGCTGCACGGCGGTCATAATAATAGTAAAATAATAGTAACCCTACTCCCAGTTCTTTACTGTTATTTAACAGGGAACCTATTCTTGACATCTAGACATTAAGGCTGTTTCATGTGAGAAAAAGTCTAGATTTCTGTTTGTGCTACATACTCCAGCTTTTTAAACCAGGATAGAAAAAAGGAAGCCCGGTGCACTACTGAGCAATGGAACAAATACATTAGAGTGTCTTGTTGGAAACACAGGTCCTCAACAGGCAGCTTTGTTAATTAGCACCTGTAAAACACCAGTGTCAACATCAGCAGGATGTGACTTCTGGATTCACGAGGATTCTGCCCTTCTAAACAGAGGCATTTCTCAGATTTAAAAGAAAATGTGAAGGGAAAAAGACAATGTGTTATAGATAAATCTATAAAATTTATCAGGGACTCCTAACTTTACTTCCTACTTTGCTTAAACTTAAAATAAATATCATCAGTAGTCAGGAAATAATGTATGCTGCTTCGCTGTAAATAAATTCACACATTCTTCCTACTGCATTGTTGATTTTTGCAGGCGTTGCTACTACCATTTATCACAGCCACTTTCATTTTCAAAACCATAGCCATCCCTTCTCGTCACTGATTGCCGTGGTTTTGCTGGGATCATGGAAGTGTTAATGAATTATGGTGTCCCAGACTAGTATCTCCCTGAAAGGAGATCTAGGTGGGCATGGTCGGGCGAATCTCAGGTATCCTAATCACAAAGAAGAGCATGTGAGAGACACCAGCTAAAAGTCCTGTCAAGTATAGTGGAGAGAATGTGATGGTCTGTTGGTTTGATGGTAGAAAAGTGGGAAAATTGTATAGCCTGGGTTTTCCCATGCTGCCTTATGCGCAAGATTTTATTCACGCTTCTAGGCAGCCTGGATACCATGGAGCAAATTTTCGCCTCAGTTAGGAGACCAATCACAGAACGGAGGGAGGGCAGAAAGACGATGCCGACACACCGAAGCCGCTATGAGCTACGTACAGACGCATTTGATAGATATTCGTAGTGCCCAATAAACGGCTCTGGGCTTTCGTAAACCACGTTTCAAATACGAGAAAATGAATGCCTAGTTCCCAGACCCCATCTTAATGAGGTGAGGTCTGACGTTAGCCAGGCTAAAAATTGTACAGGATAACAAGAATCTTGAAGAAAGAAAGCTATTACTCTGATTTGCAATGCCATGCCATGCCACCCCCAAACCAATTTCCGAAACACTTTACTTGACAGTATCTACATAAGAGTGACATGACACTGTCATAACATGTCATGACACTTGACATAAACGAGTGACGGAAGCGTTATGTCATAAATGTTTATGACTTGTTTATAATGTTTATGATACATTCAAGACAGTGTCATGTCACTCTTATGTAGATACCGTCAAATAAACATGTAAGAAACATGTAGGAAAGACACAGTAATCTGGTCTGTCTATAATGGATTGGAATTGAAATATCTAATTTAACCCAAACATAATTCTTTTTTTGCATTTATTTCCAATACACATTCTGCATTCTGTTATACTTGCGTCTATGTTCTAACCTGACTCCGCCAGATGGATTGATATGCATTTGCTCAGCATATCCATCTGGAAGGGGCGAAAAAACTGATAGGTTGCTGATTGGATAAACCATCTGTCTATCACCACCTATGTTGCCAAATCAACCAATCAGATCAACGAAGCGTATGACGTACTAACAGAGCTTTGACGAAAATACAACCACAGGCTACCCTTAACCTAAACCCGCCTCAAAACCAACAAATCCATCACAAGATGCCAGACTGATCTGCGAGTGGAAAAATGGAGCTTGCGAGATCAGGATAATCTTGCGAGGCTATCTATGTTCACATATACTCGTTAAAGAAAGCATCCATTTCAATATCAGAAAACATTTTTGAACTGTTAAAGCTACATTGTGCAATTTTGTTGATTATTAGCAAAAGCCTATTTTTTCTTTCAAAATATGTGATCATTAATGTATAATTATCTCCACCAACAAATCAAAGTATTCTCGTAAGCATAGAATCTGCCGTTCAAAATACATATGGTAGGGTCACCTGAAGAGGAGAGAGAGAGAGAGAGAGAGAGAGAGAGAGAGAGAGAGAGAGAGAGAGAGAGAGAGAGAGAGAGAGAGAGAGAGAGAGAGAGAGAGAGAGAGAGAGAGAGATAGAGAGAGAGAGAGAGAGAGAGAGATAGATAGAGAGAGATAGAGATAGAGATAGAGATAGAGATAGAGATAGATACTTTATTGATCCCCAAGGGGAAATTCAAGGTCTCAGTAGCATACAGACATCACGGGTCGCGCATGCTCGTGCAGCGACCGGCAGCAGGTTATGTTTGTGCGTTGATGTTTGTTGTATCGTTTGTTTTGTCGTTCTAACTTAAGTAATTTATCATCCGGATAAGTAGAAGTACCGGCATGCGATTGTAAGCTTTGCATCTACTGACATCGCGGTCGATCGCAAACTAAAATGGAACTTTGGTCTCTGCTACTGTTGTAGATGGCGTTTCGGCTGGCTTAGAGCTATGGCGACTCGTCTCCACTCCCATCAACAAGGATCCAGTACTCCATGGAGTTCCTCCTGCGCTGGAGTCAGGTTACAAATGTGCCATCAAACTGGGATTTCTCAAGTACATACATGTAGCCAGTCGGGAAACAATATCGGGGATCAGATTCCGCCCGTAGTAGGCCTACCAGGACCAGGGTGCGAGGGCGCAGAGGGGGTGTTCGTCTTTGGGTGAAAAAACAGTCTCTCTCACGCATCCCCCTGCCATCAATCATCCTCTCGAATGTGCAGTCACTTCGGAAAAAATCCGAAGAACTACAAGCACAGGCTCGGTATTCCCACGAGTTCAGAGATTCTTGTATCTTGGCGCTTACGGAGACATGGCTGTCCGATCGGGACACAGATAGTGACCTGTGTCTATGCGGCTTCGGATCGCCGGTTCGGCTGGACAAAGACGCAATGACCACCGGCAAGGGCAGTGGTGGAGGTGTGTGTCTCTACGTGAACGAGCGCTGGTGCAAATCAATTAATGTTAGAGAGAGAATTTGCACGGCCGATGTCGAATTGCTCACGGTGGCACTGCGCCCTTACTATCTAGTTTTCCCAGCTGTTCGTCACCCTTGTGTACATTCATCCAAAAGCAAACAGTAACAACGCCTGTGAAATTATCTCTCAAGTAACCCAATCACTTCAAATGCGATCCCCTGATGCCCCAATTATTATTCTTGGGGATATGAACTATTGCTCTTTGTCTAAAACTCTCAGGGACTTCCATCAATATGTTACATGCCCCACTAGACAAAATAAAACATTGGACCTATGTTATTGTTCAGTGAAAAATGCATTCAAGTCCATCCCTCTCCCACCTTTAGGCTCATCTGATCACAACTGTGTACACCTCATCCCCTCATATCAAACTGCTCTCAAGAGAGGCAAGCAACAGACTGTGTACATTAAGGACTGGTCAGAGGATGCTTGTCTTTCTCTCCAGGGGTGCCTGGACTGCACAGATTGGGATATGTTTAAGGACTCATGCTCTGATATTGATGAATTAACGGATGTTATCAGTAATTGGGTGGCTTACTGTGAGGATATTGTCATCCCAAACTAAGGCCTTAAAAGTTTACCCGAACAGTAAACCAT
Organism: Alosa alosa; assembly: GCF_017589495.1. Taxonomy (NCBI): domain Eukaryota; kingdom Metazoa; phylum Chordata; class Actinopteri; order Clupeiformes; family Clupeidae; genus Alosa; species Alosa alosa. The sequence continues at coordinate 17,556,321 of NC_063195.1, forward strand.
GGGTTACCAAGTCTCTTAGAGGTCTTTTGCGTGAGAAGAATAGAGCCTTTAAGGAGGGAAACTTGCTAGCACTGCACAAACTTAAAAAAGAGATAAAACGAGAAATCAGGGTGGGCAAACTAAAGTATAAAGATAAACTAGAAACACAGCTCAAAATGAACAACCTCGGTACAGCCTGGGATAGTATACTATAGTAGGGCTTAAAGAAAGGGGAAAGCAGAAGTTAAAATTTAACAGCATACCTGACCCAGTACTAGCAGAGGATCTTAACAGGTTCTATGTCAAATTCGACACACATGACTTCAGTAACAGACATTCTAAACTCAAGAAGAGTCTTCTGGCCTCCCCCCCATTTATCCCTTGTTTTAATGAGCATAGTGTTAGGTGTTTCAAATACTGCAATCCAAAGAAAAGCCCTGGCCCAGATAACATCAGTGGCCGCACGTTAAAAGTGTGTGCTGAACAGTTAGGCCCCATCTTCCATCACATATTCAGTTTGTCACTCTCCTTGCAGAGGGTGCCATCTCTATGGAGGCAGTCTGTAGTGGTGCATGTTGCTAAGGTCAGTCGGTCCAAATCCTAAATGATTTCAGGCCGGTTGCCCTCACATCTCTTATTGAAAAATCCTTAGAGAAGCTGATTAAAGCTGAGCTCCTAATCAAGGTGCAACCTCTCTTGGATCGTTCCCAGTTTGCCTATAGGGCCAAGAGGGGGGTGCAGGATGCTACCATCACTCTACTAAATCTTCTCTATAAACACCTGGAGGAAAGTGGGAATCATGCAAGGTTGCTCTTTGTAGATTTCTCCTCGGCATTTAACACCATCCAACCCCACCTACTGATTGAGAAACTACTGAACAACTTTAGCCTTGACCCAAGCCTGACTGGTTGGCTACTTGATTTCCTCACGCAGAGAGTTCAGAGAGTGAGGGTAAATAAAGTGCTGTCCAGTGGCCTAACATCATCCACAGGCTCACCTCAGGGGTGTGTCCTCTCCCCCCTGTTGTACATACTGTACACCAATGACTGCCGCAGCCAGTATGACAACAGGCACATTCTAAAATTTGCAGATGACTCTGTAATTGTCAGTCTCCTGAATTCCCATGAGAATGAGCATGGCCCTGTTATCAATGAATTTGTGTCATGGTGTGAAGATGCTTTTTTGCATCTGAACATCAGTAAAACCAAGGACATGTCCATAGATTTCAGACGCCTTCCCCCTGCTCCAAAGCACAGTGTCATCAAAGATCAAGATGTTGAAATTGTATCATCTTACAAGTACCTAGGCACCTTGATTGATGACCGGCTTAAATCCGACCTGAACACCACCTCGGTGTGCAAGAGAGGGCAACAAAGACTCTCTGCACTTAGGAAACTGGCTAAGTTTCAGGTGGACAAAACATTGATGGCATTGTTTTATAAAGCTTTTATTGAGTCAATCCTCACATTCTCCATTATCTGCTGGTATGGAAATGTCACCATCAGAGACAAAAATGCACTTTCCAAGATAGTAAATGTGGCCAGTAAGATAGTGGGAGTGAAGTTTGTTAGTCTCACCGAATATTTTAATAAGCAGGTGTTCAACAAAGCGATACAAATATATCAAGACACAAGCCATCCTCTGTATCCTGAATAAGTGCTGCTGCCATCTGGCTTGCGTTTTAAAACTCCTACTGCTTTTAAACAGAGGTACAACAATTCCTTCATCCCCTTTTCTATCCAAGTACTGAATGCACACAACAGGAAAATATAGATTTGTCCATTTAGTGACCCCCCCCGTATTCACTTCCTCCTCTTATATCTAACTTATTTAATTAAGTTTTATCTTGGTTTTACTGACTTTTTAAGCATTGTCAGACCTATTTATCACAACTAAATTATTATTTTGTGCATATCTGTCTGTATTGTATTGTGTTGTGTCTTGTCGTGTGGTATGTGATCCTGTCTGCAATCAAATTGCCCATTTGGGATAAAGAAATAAATTGAACTTGAACTTGAACATGCACTTAGAGCAGAAAGAGTAAATATAAGTACATATAACAAAACTCCACTGTACAATAGAGACAGTAGAAGATAAGAAAAACTAAAAAACTAAATACTAAATATACTATATAAATTAAATTAAAAAATCCACAGTGTGCTTAAGGATGATCAAGCATGAGGCACTTGCACTGGCAGGGCCAGGACTGGGCCTGTGATCTGTGTGCATGGTAAGGTGCTCAAGAGAGTGAGTGTTATGGTGAAGGTGCAAACAGTAGTCCAACAGTGCAACAGTGCAAGAATAAGGTCTAGAGACCAGCATAAATAAATATGGGCAAATAAGAGAGTAATGTATAATGTAGACAAGGTAGTATAAAAAACTATATCAGTGCAAGAATAGGTTGAGGTAATAGGGTTACAGCCATTCAGTATTGTAGCAGAAGCAATTGGTCATGTGTGCTAAATGATAACATAGCATGAAAAACAGTGTAGCAGTAAAAACAGTAGTAAAACATGTAGTGGACAGTCAGTACTCAAACATGGAGAGGGTGGAGAGGCAGACAGACTATGCAGAGAAGTCTATCTCTCCTCTTCCCTTTAGTGAAGCATTGAACAGTTCAATGGCCCTGGGGACAAATGACTTCCTTAGCCTGTCAGTTGTGCATGGCAGTGAGCGCAGTCTCCAGCTGATCAAGCTCTTTTGCTTTATAATAGTGCTGTGGAGTAGAGTGTGGCTACCTGACCCGAGCCCGACGGGTCGGGTCGGGTTCGTACAAATATTTAGAAATTGTAGTCAGGTTTGGTTCGAGTTCACGATCGGGATATGCATTGGAAGCTTTACATTTAAAATAGGTTATGTTGGGTAACCAACAGATCTGCTTTACATGATGCAAACGTTTGTTTTTGGAGAATAAAATAAAATGTAAAAAAGACCTGTGTGCAAGATTTGTTCATGTGGCCGTGACAACGCATGTGCATTTCAGGCGGCACGTCTTGGGTAACGTTAAAAAAAAGTTGTTAGCTTATCAGGAGATTTTAAGACCAAAGAAAACTAAGCAAATTAAGTCTAGGCCTACTATGTGAAGGCAGTACTATAAGCTACTGTGGTAAAGACATAGGCTACCGGTAAGCTATAAGGTCATCTCGTTCAACTGAGGAGGATTTCCTCGAGTTGCCCCAATTAACGTTGATGCTGCATAAGGACCAGTGACAGAGGGACTGTAGTTTCAAAGACCGTTGCAGTTCATTTCAAGACTTTTCGTCAATGGAAAGACTAGAATTCTACTTGCTTGGGCCTCTTGTTAATGTGCGCTGTGTGTGCATGCTCATCTGATTCTGTAGACAAGAATTCCATTTGTTGTTTGTTCCGTTTAATGGGCTAAAGAAAGCAGGTTATCCACAAACGTGAACGTTTAATCACTAGCATGGGAATAACTGAGACATCATCTGTGTCGGGCTCGGGTTGGGTTCCGACATAAAAATGAAAATGCCTGTCGGGTTCAGTATAGTAGTATATTATCAAGCAGTGTTGCCACAGTTACCTTGAAAAAGTAATCTGATTACTGATTACTCCTTTAAAAAGTAACTTAGTTACATTACAAGTTACTTTATTAGTTACTTTCAGCAGCTGCCGACAACACCCCGACCGCCTCAACATAAAAATGATAACCGGTTTTGCCAATACTCACTATACTGGAAGTGCATTTTTACAGTAATATCAACAATGTATAGGAGACATCCCAACCTAACCTACTTAGATACTGAAATACAGATGTTTGTTCAATAATGTCTAGTCAGTACACCAAATAAGGAAGGCCTATTGATAGAAATTGTGATAGTAAAATATGTAGATTTTGGTAGTTTGGCCTTTTCATGTAGCCTTGGCAACTAGCCATCTAGTATAGGCCTGAGTAATATGCAAATGAAATTACACTTGTTAAACTCACCTCAACAACTCTTTTGCAATCATTTAACCCGCCGTGAGCAATGCTAAAGTCACTGTTACAAACAGTGCAGTGTGCAAGACTATCATTATGTTTTACTCTTATGAGACAATTGGGTACACTTTTGTGTAGTCTAATGTGAAATGGGTCTTAAATGTTCTTTTTTGAGGGGAACTGACTCTGCCATGATGCTCCTGTTCCTAGATACACTGACTGAACTGATTAATTAAGTTCAGGAGAAAAGAGATAAGCCCACCTACACTGAAAACTGATTGGTTGACTTAGCAAAACAGACCAGGATGCTCTCTGTCTTGGATGTGCTTCAGGCACACACGCACCACTCCTCTCTCTCTCCCTGTCCGTTGTGTGTGCATTAAACTCAGATGCACACACGATTTAAAGTCCGGTCTGGCTTGCGTGCTCTTGTTCGCTCTAGGTTCCGGGAGATTTTATGTAATTTGCAGGCGTCAGGAAGCCGATATCAATATGTGGGAGACTCCCAAAACTTCGGGAGACTTGGGATGTCTAGCTAGACAGCACTTTGTCGCCAACACAGAATGTACAATGTACCTTAATGTGGTCATGTTTAGCTGACACAAACTCAAAATAATGACTGTATAGATAAAATGTGCATCCCTCTCCTCCCTCCATTGTTGTTTACGTTTGTGTCGCTGTGTGGTTTTACACATGAGTTGTCCTCATGCTGAAAACGTGAGCATAGCCTACATGACATTAATCCCCGAGACAAGAAGAAAGCAAAGAATATATCTTTTTACTAAGGAAAATGACAAAAATAGTAACTCACAGTGACTTAGATAAGTCACTGAACAAACAACACGAGCTAAACAAAGTCTAGGACACTTTTGTCCTCACGTCAATGATGAAAAAGACAGTCTAGTTGTAAAGATTGTCTACCTAGTAAAATCTAACCTCATCACTGGAAGGAATACTTGATGAAGTTGTACTGGAAGCCATGTTAATCTTGGCATGAAACGGCTACCTTAGGAGTTAAATCGTGCTCGGAATGGGAGGCGCTAGAAAGTAATATTCAATTGGTTGTCATCTACAATTTCACCACTAGATGGGAGAAATTCTTACACAATGTAGCTTTAAAAAGTTACCTTTTGAGGCTTTACTCACCAAACTCTCTTGGAATCTTTCACTACAGGAAGCATTTTTTTAAGCCCTTGCTCTGGGTAGTTCTCCAGATGAAAATCACCTGGGTAACATAAGAAATCCAAACATTTGAATATTTCTAAAAAAGTTATACTAATTTCTTAGGGAAAAAAACAATAATCAATGCTTTTCACCGTCATTGCCCAGTAGCATGTAGATATGTTTTTTGCACTGTCTCAGAAACCTGGCAACAACCCCCCAAACATATACTTTAAGTTAAGTTATATTTTATTCTCCTGTGGGGAAATTTGTTATCTGCATTTTACCCATCAGGGACTTTGAGCAGTGACCTCGGAGCACACACACACTAAGAGCACAAACACACTAGGAGTACACATACACACACCCGAGCAGTAAGCAGCCTTTAATTTGGTGCCCGGGGAGCAGTTGGGGGTTAGGTGCCTTAATGGCACCTCATCTGTAGATGTGGATGTGGGAGAGCTGTTCAATCACTCCCCCCACCCACATTTTTCCTACCAATCAGGGATTGAACCAGCCATCCTTCGGTCACAAGTTCGATTCCCAGCCTCTGGGTCGCTTGTTGGGTTGTTTGCTGGTTTTTCTCACAAAACCTTGCAACACTAGCCCTCATTACTTTCTACAGGGGAACCACTAACAATGAACACTGTTAATGGTAGGCCTACCCCTGTAGAAACTAATAAGTGGCATCGCCTGCTTTTTATTGCCAAACTATTCGTCCAACCTATTAAATACTTCTACACTTAGATGTAAAACTGCATTTTGTTGTACTGGCATACAGTAACAAACTTTGACCTAATCTAATCTGAAGAGCCCCTAGCCTCTAATACAGTTGTGAGAATAAGTTTATGAACCCATGCTAACATCATCACATACCCTTCACCATACCTAGAGATTGGCATGGGGTACTTTCCATAAGATCATCTCTCAATGCAAATCAAACCAGCTATTCACCAGAGCTTCACAGGTTGCCACTGAAATCCTCTTCCATTCCATGGCGACATCATGGAGTTGGTGGATGTTAGAAACCTTGCACTCCAGGCTAACTGAAATAAAACCATACCAATCTCTAAGTATGGTGAAGGGTATGTGATGATGTGGGGCTATTTTAATTCCAAAGGCCAACGGAACTTTATCAGGATGCATAGTATCTTGGATCCATGAAATAACTGGCCTTTAAAAATAAAAGTCTGCCTGCCTCTTTGGGAATTTAGGGTGTGTATACTTATGCCCCCTGTATTTTAAGGAAGAACATGTATTTATTTATGATACATTATTCATTCACAAAGAAAATTGGTGTCCTTAAAGGTTGGATTTTTCCTAATTTCTTTAATTAAGATATTAAGATCAATTTCCTAAAAGATTTCCTCTTTTAGTCAACTTTAGCATGGGTATATAAACTTATTCTCACAACTGTATATCGCCTTTCATCTTTGCCCGCAGCATACATACCTTCTCTTTCTTTAGTTTTTACTAACTCCCATTGCTTCTTCCTCTTCTTCCTCCCTTGAAAAGAAAACATATCATCATGACAATGTATAATGGTGTAGAATTCTGGGGTATTCTTACTGTATTCTGATGTGTTCATATGTTACGTCTGTGTGTAGTATACAACGGGGAGAGGTCCATACTATTGTACATAACATAACTATGCCTTAGGCCTGTGTACCAGCAGGAAGGTCAGACAGGCCGATGTTTGGGAACATCTGAGGAACATCAGACATAACATGGGCCATTAGGGCTGGTATCTCCATCCGGCCAGAGCCAGGTTTTGTTCACTGGTTGGCACCTGCCACATTGGCATGGTTGTCGTTTGTATGTTTTGGTATAACAGGCTTTGTCTTCGGTTTTGAGTCTGAGACGGATCGAGGAAGCGACCAAGGAGCATCTTCTGTCGGAAGGCTCAGCCGCCGCTTCTAACAACCACAATTGTTAGACTCTGCACAGTTTTACTGTTCGAGACTTAGCCTGTGTTCTGTTATTCATTATTGTACCATCTACAATAAATCATCATCATCTAATCGCCGATCCTAATCCCGCCGTCAAGCTTTATTGACCATCTTCAATACAACCATTAGAACTAAAACACAACGCAACAACCAGAGAATCCTACAATGATACAATATTACACTAGAGTATTAACAGCTTAATTCTCAATACCAATTTCCAGGTTTTGCCTGAAATTGCACAGCGCCTGCTTCAGAGGTCACTATTCCCACCTAGCCTGGCCTATAATCAAATGCTTGACCTCTTTGGAAATTTGAGACATTGTAGTTTCTTGGAAAACAATCAGAAGAACTGTGTGATGTACTGACACAGAGTTACAGAGGCTAGAACAGGGGTGGGCACACTTTTTGGCTCAAGGGCCACATTGGGTTTTGAAAATTGGCCGGCGGGCCACACAACAAGAGACCAAGCACAAGGTCTTGTGAAACTGTGTTCAAAAGTAGATCAATATACAATGAAAATATGAGTACTTTAGACCATTATTTGCCAAGGTATGCTCATGCGTTTTGTAAAATGCCCTATGGAAACTCCCCATAGGACTTTTGGTTATCCAAAATACATACTGACAATCAAATGCTAACTGTCTATGAACCCCTTTGTGTACTTCAGGGGTTCTGATATGGAATGACTACACTAAATATGGGATAATTCCACAAAAAATATAAATCTTTGCAATTTCTATTTCAATTCAATTGGTGTGTATAAGATGGACTATACATCTGTACTTGAGCTGTCCCAAACGATTATTTTATAAACGATTAATCTAACAATTATTTTTTCGATTAGTCGACTAATCTAATGATTATTTTTTTGATTAATCTAATGATTAATTTGTCCATTAGCGATTATTTTTCCATTTCCAAATATCAGAAAGTTTCTCATTAACATTTCATTAATTTTTTTCCATTAACCTTTTTATGTTTCATGTGTGAGGTGATGAGGGTTATTTTAAGGTGCAGCATCAGCATGGCGTATCAGACAGAATAGTCTGACTAGCCTGATGCAGTCATACTCAATTCTAGTCAGAATATGAGTCTGACACTGCTCCATTGGGATGTAATTATGGGGCGTGTTTCAACCGATACAGGGGGGAATGCCTCTGCACTCAATTGGATAGACCTAACCAGTCAGAGCAACGAAATAGCTTACCGTGAGGTGTAGGAAAAAAAACACACAAACCATCCTTCTCCACAAATGCCATAAGATTGTTTTCTGGTCTTTTGTAAAAGTTAATGCCGTCAATAACTCCTAGTATGTGCCATTCTGTGTTGGGCCCATGCAGGATGAAAAGCGGTATGGAAAAATGTGAAAAAGAATTTCCCTAAGGGGACAACTAATAAAACTAACTAACTAACTAACTAATGTGAATGTGGTTCTGTTGACCTTTAGTTTTGTTGCTACTGTGCTTGAAGGACAGTTGGTAGGTTTAGCAAAATTCAGCACATTTTAATGGTATCACAATAATGCTGATAACCGTGATCATTTTGGTTACTATAATCATGGTATCACATTTCCATACTGTTTCTCTAGTGGCTGGTAAAAAAAGTTGACTGGCTGGTATATTTTGGAATCCACCAGCTACAGTGGCAGGTGGACAAAATATTTAATTTCCATCCTTGCTATGCACGCTCACCAGTCAGAAGTGCCACAGTCAAGGAGAATGACCTGAATACAAAAGTCATAAATGTGACAAGATTAACTGCACAATTATTTGTAGCTTTTGCGATTAGATAATTGCGTTGGTTCATATTGCAATTGAGGATTGAGATAAGCACTAGTGCATGGTGACAAAATGTGTCGACACCTATATGCAGAGTTCTCAGAACTCTATTTGAGAACATTTTGGCTGTGTAGTGCTAATGGCTAACAATGGTTAACTCTGACTTGTCAGCATGCTTGTCTTATAAAGCTAAATATGCAGATGTGTTCGCAGGAAACCTATTTTCCAAAAGGATTTGTGAAAGTCCACCCTGCAAGTCAGTCCGGATTGGCTTCCCCCTACTGTCACGCAAGAAAACATTATTCAGAGACATCAACTGGTGCACTGCCCATCTAAAGCAGAAATACTTTCTATTTATTTCGCTGGTGATGTTTTATAACACATAAACACCTAATGAACATGTGGAAAAGATTATGTAGATGGGTTTCTAAATGCAAAATGCAACATCTTATGCATTTAGCACAATGCCATAAAAAACTATACAGAAAATATTGTAAAATGATTTACCTGTAAAAAGTTTTTCCTTACCTCTGTAGTAAATTATAAGTCCCACCATCAATGAAATGATGACAATACACAATACAAATAGAATGAAAGGGATTTTCCAGGGCCGAGTAAATACACTATCTGCAAAACAAAATACAGAAAAATGTACTTGCTTTGGTAAAAAAAAAATGCTTTGGTAAGTAACATAAACCAAACAACCAGAAAGAATACAGTGCCCTGCCTGAAATATGAAATATGGCCTCCATCTTAACTTCTCGCTCAAAGGGTGGTCTTTCATCTTTTTGAGAGAGTCTGCAAACATAATTATTTGTATCTCTTCTGTAAGCAACCAGTCGTCGTTTCACTCTGAAGCCATCTGAACCCAACAGCATCTCAGGAGGTTCAGCAGTCAAGAGTCGTCCCTGACTGTCCAGCCACTCAAGAACCGGCTCAGGCATCCACCCTTCAGACTCGCACACAAGACTGATCCCACCATCCCATGTGACACCCTCCGATACGATACGGGGTGCCTGTCCAATACCTGCATGAAATTAAATTAAAATAAGAACTCAGACTAGCTTGTCAGTTTACTGTAAGTATCAGCACACATAATTACGCTGGGTATTTTGACAAATAAAACAGATTTCACCTCTAACAATGACTTGAATGAGGGCATCATCATAGTCTGATCCAGACTGGATAAAGCATTTGTAGTGTCCCTCATCAGACACCTGCACACTGCTGAGTTTTAACGAAGCGTTGCCCATTTTCAGATCATCTTTGAACAAGTTTGTCCTGTCCTGGTAGGATTGGATCTGTCTGTTATTTTGGTCCTTGCCATCTTTATAAAGGTGCACCAAGGACGACTGTCCTTGTTGATCCAACCTGAACCATTCCACAGTCATCCTCTCAACACTGAAGCTGGGCTTTACAGAGCAGGGAATAACCAGGTCTTCACCCAACACAGCAGGAAGAGGCTGGTCTGGACCAACAACCTGAAAATCCCCTGTAAAAATAAAGACAATAAGGCAAATATCTGGACTTGAATTCCATTGAACTGTTATTCATGCACTCAAATCATTGAATCCCTCATGGAAATTAAAAGAACGCACCAAGAGTTACCCAGACCATGATTAGTTTATTGAATGTTATGCCCAAAACACTCCCATAATTAAGTTAGAGTCTGAGCACAACCCTTCTGAACCATGTGTCTGGCATAAAGACCTTTTTCTGCTGTTAAAATAGAAAAGGTTTATTCAGACACACCCTCTATGCACCTGCGCTGCATGGTCGTACATTTAGATTCTCAAAATAGGGCTTAGAGAAATTTCAAAGACCCCTTTGAAAATGACCATGTCTGATTTTCCCTTCCCAAATTGGGATAAAACCAGATAATTTTCAATAAGGGGATAACTGCAACGAGAGGGCGCTTGCAAGCAAGTGGAGAATGAATGGGGGGATATGGATTTGCAGCCTCTAAATGCTACATTTCTTAGGATATATTTTTTCCCCTTATAATTGCATTGATGAGGGGTGCTGTGGCGCAGCAGGCTACAGCACATGTACCATGTACGGGTCCGAGTGCCCACGGGGACCCAGGTTCAAATCTGACCTGCGGTCATTTCCCGATCCCACCCCATCTGTCTCCCACTTGCTTCCTGTCTCACTCTCCACTGTCCTGTCCAAATAAAGGCAAAAAGCCCAAAAACTATACTCATAAAAACTAGATGTACCGCAGAGCGGTACAAAATATGACCACCGCCCAGTCCAGCACATTTTTTCCACAAAAATAAATCACGCTGAAAGGCATATACAGTGGGAATCGCTTTCAAATGACCACTTCAGTCGCGCATTACGAGGCGTGAAGCTGCGTGAAGCTTTAGTACCACTTTCAGCCACTGTGCGTCGCTCTGCCACTGTACATCGCTCTGCCTGCCACCCCTACTGAAAAAAAGCAGGAGACTTGCCGAGTAATCCCAGCCTACTGAATTCAATAACAAAATAAATCATGCATAATTAAACATTACTTCGATTTAGGCTACTTGGGTATGTCTTAAGGCTTGACTACACGGTGGTAACGAAAATCGAAATCGAAATTTGCTGTCTACATTATTGTCAGTGTTGGGGGTAACGCAGCTACGTAAATCAAAACAGTGGTGTGATAATTGAGCCAGTAGAGAAATAACTGTTCAGAATTAATCTGTAGCCTTGGGTAGGCTTCTGCAGAAAACAATGTTGTTGCCGATTTAATACTATCTGGCGGCGTTTTTTTAACAGGCTACGCCAATAGAGGCTTAGACAACTATGACCCACGCTTTGGTTTAAGAAATTAATTTGCCCTACTTCTTGACTGCAATGTAGTCAATTGACTGCTTGACATGTCATTTTTATTTTTCTGTACAATAAACAAATACATCTGCTTTATGCCGCAGAATTACATTCATATTTGGCTGACTTCTGCAGACGCGCAAAAAAACACTGCCAGACCATCCTTAAAAATATTTTCGTTTGAGGGAGAACTGTTGCAGGACTTTCAAGGGCCTACTTCCAGCTCAGCCCCAGGACTAGGCACTGGCCTGACTACACCAACACCCCGGGATCCCTCACCCGCTGGCACAGAGGGTTTACGCCGCTCCACTCGGACCAACCAGGGTCGGCTGCCCCAGCGTTATCAAGTGTGATTTGTGTGTCGGGGTGAATGTGAGGACACATTTGATGTAGGGGTGGATGTAAGCGGGTGTGTTGCGATAATTGTTGCTGTGGATGAGGGCGTGGTCCAGTCCCGTGATCTGGGGTGTTGGGGTGGATGCAGCAGCACACCTGTGCTGCATTTGTTAATGAGGGATGGGATAAATGGCTAAGGTCTTTGTTGAACAGGAGGAAGGGACAGCGGACTGTTGAGTTTAGAACCAACGGCTGCCGTGCTGGGACGTGGGCAATCCTTTTAGCGTCGGTGTGGTTGACGAATCATTCAAGTGCCATTTGGCCTAAATTTGGGAGTTTGTGCCCTGTTAGTGCGATCGCTGTTCTGTTTTATGTCCTTCAATGAACCCCACGTCCGGCAGCAGTGGTGACGGAGTCAGCAGTCATTTGGTGATGTACTGTAATGTATTAATCCTGCGTTCTTTTTGTACTTTTTCCGGGAAGTGTAGGCCTACTCCCCGGCAGGTATATATGTGTGAGAGAGGGTGGAGAGAGAACAAACGCTCCTTCTGGTGCTGAATAATTTAATTTGAGCCTCGGCGGTGGTCGGGAATAAGGGGGTGATATACGAAGCCTTTGCTGTGTGAAGTATTTATTGTTGCAGTGTTTGCACAGTGGTTTCTGTACCTTTGTTTTTATGATTGAATTTGTGATGAACTGTGTTATGAGATGAACTGTCATTTCCATTGAGCACGTGTGCACTTTATCTGTGTTTAATTATCTGCTAACTTATATAACCTGTTTTATTCCGGGAGTCCGGCATAGTTGTTACTTAAATTCACGTAGCCTAATTATTTATTACTCAGCACAGTGGTCCCCAAACTACGCCAACTCATTTTGGATGGCCCCCCAAATCATGTCCGTGGTATATAGCATCTGGCCCGCACGGGAGTATGACATCGTCAAACTATGACCTCCGCAATTTCCCCCATTCATTCTCTATGGCGAGTCTTAACAGTACACATGTAATACTCTTTTTGTCCACTAGTGGTTGTTTTGGCGCTGTTTTGCGTTTGCCGTTGAAAACAGAATGAAATGTAGGCCTACCTGCAAACATGTAAGAGGCCTATGCTAACTGCATCAGTGCTCAAAGTATCTGATCAAAGTAAAAGTTTATCAATTAATTGTTAATAACTAACTAACTTCTAACATTTAATTTACATGTTGACAATGAGTAGCCTAGTTTTGGTTGTTGTTGGTGACGTTATTGCATGTTAGTTATGCCGGATTAACTGGAACAAATGTCTGATGGCCCCCCCTGCCCCCCAGTCAACGTGAATCGGGTGGTCAGTTAATAGGCTATGCCGAAATAGTTTTCAACATTTTGAATATTAGTGTCGGGTGAATTAGGAAATGTTCTCAAAGTAGCCTTATGGCTGAAAGCTGCTTGGGATCCCCCCCTGTCAACCAATATAACCATACAAACGCGCGCACTCATTGTTTCAAAAGGAGTAAATTCGGCTTTGTCAGAACTGAGCTGTGGACGACATGGCATGCCCAATTGAAAATAAATTAACGCAACGCAACACAGACCCCGCTTCTCTCGCGTATGTCACTGACATGAACGAAACACAGAACCCGCTTCTCTCACGGCAGTCACTGACAGTAGCCTAGAATAAATGCATGGGGAAAAAAACTTCCCCATGACAAAGACATCGTAAAACACTGAAAGTTAACTCATTGAGTGCCAAAATGCGTTGAGTGCCAAAAACGTAATATTACGTTTTTAGCTTTTTTAAAATTACGAAACTAGACACTCCAGCACACCTTATATGTGATTTTGGGAACTCTGTGATGAATGGAAATGAAATATATGACAATCGTGAAACTCATGATAAAATGTCCAGATTGTGCGTTTCATAACTCGCTTTGGGTCGAATCAGTGAGGCATGCACGTCAGGTCAAAACCAGGCCCTTTTCGTGGGTCTATCACTAGGTGGCAGTCTCGCCAGGTCTCGTTGATCACTTCCCGGAAGGTTTACACAAGTAAGTAACAGGCAACACTTCATATTTCATGAAAGACGTTATATCTCAATTTCTAGAGAAAAAAAAAAGCGATTTTGATGAAAACTAGCCACTGTTTAGCTTGGGATTTCTCAGGAACAGAGGCGTGTAGAAATACACGGTTTGCACCCACCGAGAGCTTAAAGTCTCACCTTTTAATCGAGCTATTGTATGTGTTCATAGCTATAACACAGAATATGCTGTGGCTGTACAAAAATCATCAACAATGGTCTAGATTGCTGGCACTCTAGGACAAAGCTCCCGAAAACAGCTTGGCATTCAATGAGTTAATATTTTGTCACTATAACCTTTGTCAAATGTGTTATGTTCCAAGTAGCCTAGTGCGTAATTCTGCTTCATAAAGTTGAACAAATACATTTGCTTATTTCACAGAAAAATATAAATAGCCAGTTAGGGTCTACAGTGCAGAGTTGGTAAGTTATGGTAGGCCAACTTGGAGTGAACATACAAACAAACAGTAGCTGAGTAGCCTCAGGTGCGAACATGCAACATGCAAGCCAATGAATCGTGCTCTCCACGACAATCACGCCGTTAAACTTAAATAGGTTAACATCACTCTAAGTTCGCCTTCAAGCAAGGAAAACGATGATTTGAAGACATCTGTTTCGTTGGAAGGGCAAGGGGAAGCAACAGGGCAACACAGAGACAGGCCCGATGGCAGGGCTGTTATGAGAGTATTAAAATATGGGATATTCTACGGGAAAAAATTAAAACGGCAAGACTGCGGGGGAAGTTAAAATACGTGAGAAACAGGGAAAAAGTTGGCATGCATTGTTTCGGTCCCCGTGCACTGGGATTATTTGTCATATTATTAATCACATATGATTATTTGTGAAATTGTGCAAACAGGAGCAACACATTTGAAAAGGAAGGAATGGTAGCATGCAAGCTCACGGGAAAGATTGATTTAAGAACGTTATCACAGTGTGTGGCTGTGGCGCAATTAAAGCAGCGCGGGCGGAAGACAGCGACAATTGGCAGGGGAGGGTCATGTCTTTTTTAACAATTCTGTCGGAGGGTAGGGAAACAGTCCCTAGATTGCTGCTGGGCTATATGTCTTGGTTCATGTCTGTTAACCGTCAAAAGCGTAGCCTATCTCGCGGTTGCATCCATTACAAACAAACATGCAATGTGAACGTCTGGGATTGGGAAGAGCACTAAATGCTCTACTGAATAAGCACGAAGTCAAACCTTTAAATGAAAAACACTCTTTAATAATCCAAAAAATAAACCGCTAATGAAGTAAACTTGTGACCATCAAAAATCGTTTATCGCCTGTAACTCCGTGATAACAGGACGTAACAGGAAGGCATTTGGCTGAGCAACGGAGGTTAATATGCTCTATATTTTGTCCAAATGATGTCTGTCTACTTGGGAATAATAAATAATCAAATAAACGCTTTCTGTGGTGATTCTGCATTAAGTGTGCATTCATCGATGTGTCTCACTTACCAGCTTAAAGCGTTGTTGCTTGTTGTTTCTGGTAGTTTCCCTATTGGCTGATAACGATTTATTTTTAAAAATGTATCAAAAGTTACCCCTCCCCCTTGGGGAGTAGTAGGCTACGTTAGACGTGACCTGTCAAGACGTGAGGTTGAGAGATTCTGTTCTCGGTAGCGTAGCCAGAAATGTTCAAATGGGTGGCCATACAAACATTAATCATAGGCATGTTATATTTATGACATAAAAGTGGAATTTATTGAAGGCATTTGAGTGCGTCTTGAATTTCCCCTAGGATCAATAAATATCTATCTATCTATCTATCTATCTATCTATCTATCTATCTACATGAAACACAAAAGAAACTCAATATCTCGCAAAAGAAAGTCAAGATCTTGCAAAAGAAACTCAATATCTCGCAAAAGAAAGTCAAGATCTTGCAAAAGAAACTCAATATCTCGCAAAAGAAAGTCAAGATCTTGCAAAAGAAACTCAATATCTCGCAAAAGAAAGTCAAGATCTTGCAAAAGAAACTCAATATCTCGCAAAAGAAAGTCAAGATCTTGCAAAAGAAACTCAATATCTCGCAAAAGAAAGTCAAGATCTTGCAAAAGAAACTCAATATCTCGCAAAAGAAAGTCAAGATCTTGCAAAAGAAACTCAATATCTCGCAAAAGAAAGTCAAGATCTCGCAAAACAAACTCAAGATCTTGCAAAAGAAACTCAATATCTCGCAAAAGAAAGTCAAGATCTTGCAAAAGAAACTCAATATCTCGCAAAAGAAAGTCAAGATCTCGCAAAACAAACTCAAGATCTTGCAAAAGAAACTCAATATCTCGCAAAAGAAAGTCAAGATCTTGCAAAAGAAACTCAATATCTCGCAAAAGAAAGTCAAGATCTTGCAAAAGAAACTCAATATCTCGCAAAAGAAAGTCAAGATCTTGCAAAAGAAACTCAATATCTCGCAAAAGAAAGTCAAGATCTTGCAAAAGAAACTCAATATCTCGCAAAAGAAAGTCAAGATCTTGCAAAAGAAACTCAATATCTCGCAAAAGAAAGTCAAGATCTTGCAAAAGAAACTCAATATCTCGCAAAAGAAAGTCAAGATCTTGCAAAAGAAACTCAATATCTCGCAAAAGAAAGTCAGATCTTGCAAAAGAAACTCAATATCTCGCAAAAAGAAAGTCAAGATCTCGCAAAACAAACTCGAGAAAACTCAATATCTCGCGAAAAGAAAGTCAAGATCTCGCACAAAATCCAGATCTTGCAAAAGAAACTCAATATCTCGCAAAAGAAAGTCAAGATCTTGCAAAAGAAACTCAATATCTCGCAAAAGAAAGTCAAGATCTTGCAAAAGAAACTCAATATCTCGCAAAAGAAAGTCAAGATCTTGCAAAAGAAACTCAATATCTCGCAAAAGAAAGTCAAGATCTTGCAAAAGAAACTCAATATCTCGCAAAAGAAAGTCAAGATCTTGCAAAAGAAACTCAATATCTCGCAAAAGAAAGTCAAGATCTCGCAAAACAAACTCAAGATCTTGCAAAAGAAACTCAATATCTCGCAAAAGAAAGTCAAGATCTTGCAAAAGAAACTCAATATCTCGCAAAAGAAAGTCAGATCTTGCAAAAGAAACTCAATATCTCGCAAAAAGAAAGTCAAGATCTCGCAAAAGAAAACTCAATATCTCGAAAAGAAAGTCTCTCGCCAAAACAAACTCGAGATCTCGCCTCAATATCTCAGAACAAACTCAAAATCTTGCAAAACCTAGTCAGTGTTTGTCCCAAGTACATACCTTTTCTCAGTTGATTTTTTTACCTTCGGTTTTTTTTTTTTTTTCACCTCACGGGCTCCGTAGACCGCCGCTTCGCTGCACGGCGGTCATAAATAATAATTGCATTGATGCATGCGGTGCAGGAGAAATTGACTGACATTGACTATGACTATAGGCCCTTACACACTGCCAAAATCCCAGCAAAATTATGTACCAAATTCGCGGAACACCTGTCCTTTTCACATAGACCGAGGCGGAACGGCGGGACGAAGTGTCTCGCCAAATTTACTACCAAGCACCCTAGACTTTTTGCAGAATCGATAAGTTCCGGCAACAGTGTGAATGCGTTAAAGGCGGAAAGGGGAATCTGGGCGGGCATTTCGATGCTATGTCCAGCCCACCACAGGAGATTGCAAATAAATGTAACTGATCAAAAGCAGCAATAGCAGAGACAGCACATTATGACAATCTTTAAATTCACAAAGTCTCCAGTCATTTAATGCCTGCTAGAGATGACTGTAGTTCGAAATGCAATCTGTTGCCATAATAGGCTATCTTAAAATCCAGCGATAAAACAAAGCATGAACTCATGAGCGTCTGTCTGCCCTATATGTAGGGTGATGATGATCAGTTGAAAAATAAAATTAGGATTTTTTGTTTATCTGTAAAATCCCTTCCAAAGTGTTTGTCACATGACACAGAGAAAACCACTTTACGACAGTCAGCCCGAGTTAGTCACTGCGTCTGATCAGTCAGGACTAGGGCTGGGATAAACGATTATTTTTTAAACAATTAATCTAGCGATTATTTTTCCGATGCATCGATTAATCTAATGATTAATTTTTTTCAGTCCGATTAGATTTCGATTTGATTCAATTATCGATTATCTCCCCATTAATTGACTAATATCAACTTATACATGTTGATTTACATATCTGAATAAAAAAAACATGAATTCCTTAACATTGGAATATATGTTTATTGCTCTTAAGATTCCAAAATAAAAGACTATACAAGTGTTAAGTAATGCATTCTTAGTCAGAGGTAGCATTCAATAAAGTTCAGTAGTGTATAGGTCTAATTGAGTGCCTGTCACAGGAAGTTTGTGAAGGAATTCTTGCAATTAACATTAACACAGAAAGGCTGCTGATGTGTGGATGCAATTCATAACGTAGTTAGTTCAAATAATGGTTCGTACTTCTCCTTGGGACAATTGCACTTTTGAGTCTTGGAAAACACTTTTCCCATTTACATCGGGATTTTGCAACATTCAGAGTCAATAAAATGAGCCCTGCATGAGTAATGAGTAACGAAATTGACAAGCAGCTGTAAGTTTGCTAAACTTGACATCCGAACAGTATTCTAACGTTAGCTTTGAGATACTGCTTGATTGCATAACTTAACTTCGTTTAGTCTCCTCAATGTACTATGTTGTGATGAGACCTTAGCAGAGTTAACTTTAATGCAGCAGTTTTGAACAAATTTGCGCAGCATGGTCACGATGCTAAGCGGATTTAATAGCAATGTGGCGACAACAATCCTTCAACAATCGTGAATATTTTGTTAAATGCACAGAGGGGCAGCGGGCTCATTACAAGAGAGACCGGCCGGGGCAAGGAAAGGCTGCGTGCGTGAAAAGCGCAGCTCAATGATTTCGTGGCGCCCAGCCACAGATTAGTGAACGTATGGGAAACACTGAAGGTGTAAAATTAAAAAATATTTAGCGGCACACATTATGCTTGACCTAATCGACGCCGCATATTTTGGCGCCGACGATTTTTTTGGCGGCCAATCGCCATCGATACGCCGACGCTGTGTCCCAGCCCTAGTCAGGACCTTATCAGACCGTACATGACGATGGTGAAACCTTGTGTAGCCT
This sequence comes from Alosa alosa, assembly GCF_017589495.1. Lineage (NCBI taxonomy): Eukaryota > Metazoa > Chordata > Actinopteri > Clupeiformes > Clupeidae > Alosa > Alosa alosa. Next base: position 17,575,429 of record NC_063195.1, read on the forward strand.
ACATTACATTCATGGTACTGTATTCCCTCAAACTATGGATTCTATGCAGCTCTTCAAATAAATGCTGTATAGTTGCTACAGAGAAATTCTCTGGTTGTTACAACCACTTCTGTTC
>NC_063195.1:17576043-17661043 GCF_017589495.1 Alosa alosa
AACTAGAGCATCAATCTTTTTCTTTTTTCAAGAGTAAGGTGATGAGTGCTGTTTTTTGATCCCTATGAAAACTATTGATTGCAAAAGTAATGGAATCCAGCATGAGGCGATTTGCCTTTAACTCTTTATAAGCTCTAACACAGCTTCCAGATCATCTTGGTCAGTTTGCTTGAGGCAGGGAAGCTCTAATTTGTCAAGAAAATGTTTACTGGTAGCATTGTCATAAGATATCTCTGATTTGTATAGATTTTCATAAAACTTTACCCGCCAAAGTCGCAAAATTGCGACAAACAACGTCACTGATTAAAACAGACGATAGACGCGAGTACAGTGTAAAATCTCATTTGTACTCTTGACCACTAGTTGGCAGACACCCAGAGCTTCGATTCAAGCTCAAACTTTTTTTTCAAAGTTTTCAGGAAGCATGTGAAAAACACGCGAAGAAGACGTGCATTTCCTCCATAACGCGGAAGCGATGCGGGCCATAGTTTTGCACAAATTGAAGCAGAAATACACCAAATGTTGAAAAAAAAATTCACGTGTGATGAAGTCTCGGGTCTTTTATTCATCTATTCTGATTCTAAAGGATAAAATCTGCATTTTGGAGGATATGATCGATCGTCTATTGGCAGTGATAGTCACGGAGCGTCTGTGAATGGAGGTGCGTCATTTGCGTCTTTCCGACAGTGTTCACTAAGCATACAATGCTTATTTCGACCCTCTGCCCAACATAGCTGTAGGTGCCAGTGGTAATAGTGATGATAGTGTCCGTAATGGACGTGGTATTACACGCGATTACACACGAGAAACACATAAGAAGACGTGCATTTCCTCCATAACACGGAAGCAATGCAGGCCATAGTTTTGCACAAATTGAAGCAGAAATACACCAAATGTTGAAGAAAAAGTTAACATGTGATGAAGTCTTGGGTCTGTTATTTACCTAGTCTGATTCTGAAGGAGAATATCTGCCTTTTGGAGAATATGAGCGATCGTCTAGTCACGCTGCGTCTGTGAATGGAGGTGCGTCATTTGCGTCTTTCCGACAGTGTTCACTAAGCATACAATGCTTATTTCGACCCTCTGCCCAACATAGCTGTAGGTGCCAGTGGTAATAGTGATGATAGTGTCCGTAATGGACGTGGTATTACACGCGATTACACACGAGAAACACATAAGAAGACGTGCATTTCCTCCATAACACGGAAGCAATGCAGGCCATAGTTTTGCACAAACTGAAGCAGAAATACACCAAATGTTGAAGAAAAAGTTAACATGTGATGAAGTCTTGGGTCTGTTACTTACCTAGTCTGATTCTGAAGGAGAATATCTGCCTTTTGGAGAATATGAGCGATCGTCTAGTCACGCTGCGTCTGTGAATGGAGGTGCGTCATTTGCGTCTTTCCGACAGTGTTCACTAAGCATACAATGCTTATTTCGACCCTCTGCCCAACATAGCTGTAGGTGCCAGTGGTAATAGTGATGATAGTGTCCGTAATGGACGTGGTATTACACGCGATTACACACGAGAAACACATAAGAAGACGTGCATTTCCTCCATAACACGGAAGCAATGCAGGCCATAGTTTTGCACAAACTGAAGCAGAAATACACCAAATGTTGAAGAAAAAGTTAACATGTGATGAAGTCTTGGGTCTGTTATTTACCTAGTCTGATTCTGAAGGAGAATATCTGCCTTTTGGAGAATATGAGCGATCGTCTAGTCACGCTGCGTCTGTGAATGGAGGTGCGTCATTTGCGTCTTTCCGACAGTGTTCACTAAGCATACAATGCTTATTTCGACCCTCTGCCCAACATAGCTGTAGGTGCCAGTGGTAATAGTGATGATAGTGTCCGTAATGGACGTGGTATTACACGCGATTACACACGAGAAACACATAAGAAGACGTGCATTTCCTCCATAACACGGAAGCAATGCAGGCCATAGTTTTGCACAAACTGAAGCAGAAATACACCAAATGTTGAAGAAAAAGTTAACATGTGATGAAGTCTTGGGTCTGTTACTTACCTAGTCTGATTCTGAAGGAGAATATCTGCCTTTTGGAGAATATGAGCGATCGTCTAGTCACGCTGCGTCTGTGAATGGAGGTGCGTCATTTGCGTCTTTCCGACAGTGTTCACTAAGCATACAATGCTTATTTCGACCCTCTGCCCAACATAGCTGTAGGTGCCAGTGGTAATAGTGATGATAGTGTCCGTAATGGACGTGGTATTACACGCGATTACACACGAGAAACACATAAGACGACGTGCATTTCCTCCATAACACGGAAGCAATGCAGGCCATAGTTTTGCACAAACTGAAGCAGAAATACACCAAATGTTGAAGAAAAAAGTTAACATGTGATTTAGTCTTGGGTCTGTTACTTACCTAGTCTGATTCTGAAGGAGAATATCTGCCTTTTGGAGAATATGAGCGATCGTCTAGTCACGCTGCGTCTGTGAATGGAGGTGCGTCATTTGCGTCTTTCCGACAGTGTTCATCTTCTTCTTCTTCTTCTTCTTTTTTATATGGCGGTTGGCAACCAGCTTTTTGGTGCATTACCGCCACCATCTGGACTGGAGTGTGGATCAAATGGTCATCCTACACTTTCCTAAATTCTTTTAAATAACCCAGTTACCTTCAAAAAAGAAAACAAAAAGGAAAAACAAATTTCACCCGATTCTCTTTGCAGTATATCATTCAAATTTAATGTCATCTGGATTTCACCAAGTTGTGAGATAAATCTTTGTCTGGCTTGATGGTACTCAGGACAAAACATAATTACATGCTCTATGGTCTCTTGACTATTACAATATTCACACATTCCATCAACATGCTTTTTCATGGTAACTAATGTTCTGTTTAATCCTGTATGTCCTAGCCTCATTCTGGACACCACATCTTCTTCTTGCTTGCTTCTGCATGTATTCCTGCTCCTCCCCACCTTTCCTTGAATACTATGCAGGTGTCTTCCAGACTGTTCGTTATCCCATACAAATTGCCATTTTTCATTTATTTTAGCTTTGATTATACTTTTGACTTCAGCTTTGCTGTATTTAATATTCAACTCTATATCAGACTTCCCTGCTGCTTTCTTTGCACATTTATCTGCTAATTCATTACCTCCTACACCTATATGAGCTGGTACCCATATAAATGTAGTACTAATACCAGACTTAAGCAGATTGTTGGCTACTTGCATTACTTCATATACTATGTCCTGTCTAGACTCAGAGTGACAACGTTTAAGGCTTATTAAAGCTGAGCTAGAGTCTGACGCAATCACAGCTTGCTTAGGTCTATTGCTCTCTACCCACAATAAGGCCCCGACAGTGTTCACTAAGCATACCACGCTTATGTCGACCCTCTGCCCAACGTAGCTGAAGGTGCCAGTGGTAAAGGTGATGATAGTGTCCGTAATGGACGTAGTAAAGACAGCACGGGTAGTAAAAATAGGGCTCTGAAGAACTACAAAGTCACCCGCGATAGGAACTGATTTGACCAGGCTACTTTATTGTAGTAGAATAAGGTTTGTGGTAATAGTAATAGTTTACTATTGTTGGTTTACATGTGACTGCTTTCCTGTTCAGGTGTTATGTGGGTGAAATGACAAAAAAGTAAGCAAAACTGCTCAAATAATGTTCAACATCCAGTATTTACTGAAATGTGCATAATTCGAGGTGGTTGTCATTCATTGACGTCATAATATGCAAATTAGATGTGTAAATTTACCCCCTTCATAAACTTTTGTTCATACTCAATGATTTTCACATTTAAAGTAGGACTTTATCTCTGACCACTTTCAAGCCATGGCCTTTTGAAATTTTGATGTAAAAATCGAATGATGTTTTTTTTTAAACCTGGCGCCTAAAGGGTTAAGAATGTATTATTAATGGCCTGTGGATTAGTTGTAATTTTGCCATCAAGTGTATTTATTGCTGGGATGTGAGCTTTTGTTTTTACATTCCTTAAGCATAAGAGCCAGCAGTTGACTAGGCCTCTCTGCTTCAAAGTAGTACTTTTGTCTGGTTCCATGCAGAATAAATTCCGCCTTTGATACGGCCAGTGTTTCAAAGATGCCAGAAGTTTATACTGATCATCTGAGAAGCTATGTTTTTGTGAGTTCTCTAATGATTCTATTTTGCTTTCAAGATTTGTGATCTGGGAAGCTTTTGTTTTAGCTAAAGTTGAAGAGAATGAAATACAGAAGCCACAAATAAAACACTTTGTGGCCTCCCATAAAACTTGTGGATTAGAGCATTCCCTTGTGTTAATATCCAACAAATCTTTTAATTGTACTTTGAGTGAACTAAGAAATCCAGAGTTAATAAAGATGTGTTTAAATGCCACCTGGGGGCCTTTGTCTTAATGTTGGGCAGATCAACATTGCAGAATAGTGCAGAGTGATCAGATAGTAGAATTGGTAAGATGGTAATGGACGTATGTCCTGCAATTAGGGTTGGGCGAAGAAAAATATAATCTATCCGGGAAAATGACTTATGTCTGTTGGAGAAAAATGTGTAATCTCTAGCAGTAGCATACTGCATACGCCAAATATCAACAAGATTTAGATCTGTGATAAGCATATTCAATAAAGTAGATGAAGGATTGACTATTGCATCTGAATTAGATTTATCAAGAGATGGATTAAGGACTGCATTGCAATCATCTCCCACCACTAAAGAACAGTCAGTTTGTTCCAACAATGTGTTTCCAATGTAGGAAAAAAATTCTCTGTCAGGCTCGTTTGGCCAGTACATGGATGTGAGAGCTAATTTATGATTGAGTGTGCTAACACGGGCAAAAGCAAGTCTTCCATTGTCATCATTTCCAGTGGCATTTACATTGCAGGCTATTTTCCTGTTCAGAAGGATGCATACTCCCTTGGTCTTATTTAGGGCCCATGATGATGCAATTAATCTGTAATGTTTATTTTGAAATCGTGCCATATCGCATTGTTTTAGGTGTGTTTCTTGGATCAGCGCAATGTCTACCTTTTTACAATGTAGATACTCAAGAACATGTGTGCGTTTGATAACGGAATTTAGGCCATTCACATTGAGTGATATAGTGAATTTTAATATGAAACAATTGAAATAGTAATTATGAAAAACTAGCAATGAAATTATTGCATCCTCAATGATTCCTGGGTTACTGAAACACCAGGGAACATGAAACTTGGTGTCTCCCCCACCCCCCTAGGCTAAATAACTAGCCCTACCTGAACCATTGCACCCAAGATGACAAAATATTTATGGTAAGTCTCAAGAGCCTGCATCAACCTAGCCCATACCCACTCATTTGTGATTTGCACACATGCATGCATGCATGCATGCGTGCACGACTGCACGTACACACACGCAGACAGGAAAGCACACACACACTCAAACATCTACCCACAGGATTGCATAGCCTACACATAAACACACACACAGGCACGCATACGCGCACACACACACACACACCTGCACCCCACTACACACACACACACAAACGCACGCACGTATACACAAAAGCAAACACACATACACACACTAATTTACATGCACATGAGTTGCAAAAGTAGCCTAGGAGATGGAGACAAATTAACTATTCTATGAACCAACTACATGACCAGTTTTTGACTAATAGGAAACAATTAGCATGACCCTCCCCTGTCTGTTATGTAATTTCCAACGACCCTCCAGCTGCATTTTCAAAAATGACATGACCCTCCCTGGCTAATTGTCATGTCTTCCGCCCACGCTCTTACGCACTATGAAAACACATCAACTTATGCTACCGCCCTTAAAACCAACCTCTGCTTTCTGATCTTACACATCACACTTCACCAAGATGGTGGCCATTTCAGTAGATTTACTCACTAACATTGTTGTGGAAACACAATAAGCATGGAAACTAAATGCACACTTCCTGCAACTGCATTAGCCTAACGAGAAAAGTTACTCCTCTAGTAAGTATTCACATGAAATAAACAATAAAGCATTGAGACCATTCAACAAAGCACACTGGGTAATAACAAATTCAACACATGAACTTGTTGCTATGGACTCGTCTCTAGGCTTCCTCAGTCATTGTAAAGCTGCCGAAGCTGAACATTATCCAAAACTCAATTTTCCTTACAACACTGTGTACAGCTCTGCGTTTCTTTAGGAATCCGCCGTCTTGGTTTGTATAGAAATGGATATTAAGTGACACACGCAAGACGGCGGAAATAAGGGACCGACGGTAATAGGGGGAGTTCCGATACAGACTTCTCTCTTGATTAGCCTACCTTCAGTTCACGAAATCGACATCACTTGCCACCTCTGTATGGATTACAACCTTACATTCAATTTACAATGTCTACTTACCTCCTTATAAAACGTTTAAAACATTCTTCCACACAACCGGTCTCTGTTCCTTGCTAAATTGTGTTTTCCTTGTTAACATTTACTTTCGTTTTCCCTTCTTCCGCGTCCGTCACGTGCGGAACGCTACGTCTTCAGTCATGTGGTTACGGCTATGGCTGCCAGAGTGATAGAGAAAACATGGGTCTGGGCTAGGCCAACATAGCCTTCCAAGAATGACTATGGTGGGCATTTCCATAACACCTAAAATCAGGACACAGTGGGCCATTTAATGAGGCCTCTGGTATAGGCTACTCCCAAATGCAATACAATTTTGTCCAGGATAAGAATGGTATCAGTGATTCTGAAATAGGCCAATACGGTATGGCCACTAGGGTTTCCACATGCACTGGATTTCCCGGGATTGTTCTCTTTTTTGAATGATTGTCCCAGATAATTAATGATATTTCCCGGGACACGAATTGTCCCGTTTTTTTTTTCCGGGTTTTATAGTTTCAAACGTTTTTGTTCTTGGTTGTGTAGCCTGCGTACACAGACATAAAAGGCATACTTTTTGTTGATTGGCAGCAAAAATACTGTTTAGCCTACATTGTTATAGCCTGGCTAGCGCCACCACTTCTCAATGAGACGTGGTCTGGGAACCAAACGTTCATTTTCTCGTATTTGAAAAAAATGCCCAGATCCGTTTATTGGGTGCCACGGATGTCTATCAAATGCGTCTGTGCATAGCTCATCATCGTCTTGCTTTCCCACCTGTTCTGTGATTGGTTCCCTATCTCAGGCGAAAATTTGCTCCATGGTCTCCAGGCTGCCTTAGCAGCGTGAACCAAATCGCGCGCAAGGCAGCATGGCAACACCCAGGCTAACATTGTTACCTAACAACTGCACAACCACAAACCCCGACCCCATTTTGTATTTTGTATATTCTTTCATACAAAACAGTGCTTATGAAAGGTAAACACTACACTCTTGTGGTCATACAGCGGTACTGCATTTCCATATGATTTACACATTATGGCGGACGCGTTTATCCTAAGCGATTTACATCATTACGTTTAAGCATTTTACCATTTAAGCTACAGAGCTACAGCTACACCAATAGAATAACAGTGCAGGGGAGATCATATCTAGGACTTCCACTGCATCTCCCAATACTAGAGGATAGGAGTGTTTTTGATTTGATTTATTTTGGAACAACATAATCCAAAGGGTAACATGTTAAAGTGCAAACACTTATTTCCAACTTGGTCCTTGGTGTTAGGACAATTAACACATAACATAAGACCTATTGCAGGACAAAGACAATAATATTTCATACAATTTTATTACACGGCTCTTCATAGTGCTGCATAATGCTCCATTCACTTAAATGGGCCTTCCCAACGTTCGGCGGTCTGCTAATTCTGATTATTACACGGCTCTTCAGAGTGCTGCAGAAAGTTCCATTCACATGAATGGGCCTTCCCAACGTTCGGGCCTATGTTAAATCTACATAAATCACCGGCAAAGTATATAATCACCGCTGTCAATGGCAACGGGTTGATTAACGTCTTTCATATCCCTCCGCAAGACGTCTGTTCGCTTATTGCAATGGAATTTCATTGAAAGGGAAAGTGGGCTAAGCTAGTAAGACGTTGCTACGCAACACCTGAAACTGTCAAGTTCTATCTGTGTGGCGAACTATTTATTTTGTCAGCAGAAGACACGAAACGGTAGCAAAATAATTTTAAAGACCCATTGTGTTAGGTTTCTTTTCTCGTTTTGGCTCCGCTGCGCGTCGGGGTTCTGTTCTCCCTGTCGGACTTATTTTCTGATAATTACCGGCGGACAATACATTATCCCTTACATAACAGACCGTTGCTAAGGAAAATGGGCTTTGTGCTTCTAAGTCACTACGCAAGGATTGGAACTTCATTCAAAAGTGAAAGCAGACGGTTGATCAGCTGTGTTCTAAAGAATGTTTGATTCAAGTTAAGCGTGTTTTGTTGCGAACTATTTGTTTCTCAGCAAAACTGTTTAGCGCACGTGGAACACTTAATTATAAAATACAATTACACGCACATGTTGAATGAAATTTGACTTGTGCTGCACAATTAGTAAATCAATATACAATTAAGACAATAAAGAGACCAAAATGTGTTAATTTATGTTGCCTAACAAAACCTATACAACAGAAAACGTTCGTCTTAACACATAGATTTGCAATTGCAAACTACCGAAATTATTTGTAGCCTATGTGGTCGTCCTCACGTTATCTGTCATTGACTTGGGCTACAGCGTAAAACTTTAACAGGTGACCAGTCGGCTAAAAATGCTTAGTTGTTTGATTTTACTGCACAACAAAATGATTACATGTTGGGCTTAGAGGGCAAACTGTACGATTTTACTTGATCTGTAAGACAATAAAGAGACCAAACAGTACGAGGAGTTATAGTGGGCTACTGACTGTTGTCATTACATGAATGCAGATGGGCATTTTTCACAGGTAATGGGGAACTTCCCGTTTCTTCTGTCACAAATGAAAGTGTTAATACATGTTGCCTAACAAAACATATACAACAGAAAACGTTCTTAACACATAAATTTGCAAAATCTACCGAAATTATTTGTATGTGGTCGTCACGTTATCTGTCATTGATTTGGGCTACAGCGTAAAACTTTATCTAGCTTCATCTAACTAGTTTATCAGGTGACCAGTCGGCAAAAATGCTTGTTTGGTGCTGAATGAGACATTTTACTGCACAACAAAATTATTACATGTTGGGCTTAGAGGGCAAACTGTAAGATTTTGCTTGATCTGTATGTCACCTGGCTGATGGGGCACGGGAGAAGCAGCCTATCAGCGACCATGCCTGCTCTCTGAAGACGCTTACTGAACTGCTATGGCGCTGCGCATCTGGCGTGCCCTGCGCGCGACCGCGCGAGTTCACGTGACAAAGGAAGAGAGATAGGCTGGTCGGGTGTGCGCAAGGAGGTGGCTCATTTCGGGGCATTGTTTCAGTCGTTTTTAATTGCTCAGGTTTTCAAAAGATAATTTCAAAACCGACCTCAGTAAAATCTTAATAATATTAATAATAAAAAAAAACAAGTTTCAAAAGGGCATTTTCGTTGATAAAGGGCAAACTTCCTATAGCACCACCTAGCAAGCGCGCCGGAAGCACCGGTGCAGGGGGTGTGAACGCACCCACACTTTTCGGGAGTAAAAAAAAAAAAGGGCACCTGTTGACCACAACAACGACACGGCATCGCATTGATTAGAGCAGTGGTTCCCAAATGGGGGTACACGTACCCCTGGGGGTACGTGAAGGCACTCCAGGGGGTACGTGAGATTTTAACAGTTCTAAGCCGATTGATGCAAAGTGCGTCAAAAAACACACCCTTTCTTCTCTGTTACATTGCTCCGCAACTGTTCATAGCAGCGAGAAGCCTTTATCCCGTGACAGAGCAGAAGTAGGGCTTTCCAACGAGACCACGCACTTGTCTGTACGTTAAAGTATGAAGATAAAAAAAAACATGAAATTAAATCAAATTGCATCATATTTACAGTCTCTGCGTTCACCTGCGCACCCACTCTCGTTTGAATTACTCGCGAACCCGTGAACGCATATATATGGCAAGCATATCAGATGAAAGAGGAGACACGGGGCTATCCATTGGTACCAAGTATGTCGATCCTTCTGGCTTGTGTAAACAGACAAAGTGACTGCAAAATAATAACGTCATGTACAAAACCAACTGCACACCCATTACTCTCGTTTGAATTACTCGCGGACCTGTGATCGGATATGCCACGCATGTCAGATGAAAGAGGAGACCCAGAGCTATCATTTGATACCAAGTACATCCTTCTGGGATATAAAACAGACGAAGTGACCGCAAAATAATAACTTCATATAGCTCGACTTACCTAACGTTTTTCTCTGTTTTTGTGGCAAAGCATATTTATAATCCAACGCTATTGAGTGTTTCTCTATGGCAAAGAATGTTCATAATCCGGTTTTGAGATCATAGCAAATTCCTGCATGGTATTGGTATATCAAGGCTCACATTGCATCCCAATTTGTTCGACAAAGAAACGCCTTTTTTGCCTTTACTTCATGGCAATGCAGTAAAAAGTTGTGGAGAATCATGAGTGCAGACAGGCACACACGTAAACTCGAGTCAGCAGTTCGTGTTACAAGTATAGAGCGCAGAAAGGTCATTTTTAATCACTAATTAATGTATAACATGCTTACAGTCAAACACAAAGGGAACAGGCACAGTTGGGTAACTAATTCTAGTGTCGTTTTCTTACGGGGATAAACAGTGACAGGTTACCGGGGACCTTTTACGCTAACCTTCAAAATGTAGCAAGTAGGTTACGTGCAGATCTTTTCATCACAGTCATTAACAAGGCTTGGCTGCGTGCACAGGACAGAAAATGGAGATTGCGATTATTATTATTGTAGACTATAGACTACCTCCTTTATTCCTTGAATAGAAATTCAGGTTATGCTGGTGTGTCTGTGTCTGTCAATATCAGGCGCAGTTTATTTTAGCAGATTATTCATTTAGAACTTGTAGCCTAGACTAAATCACTCGGTGCGTAAAAAGACGCTACTTGCAGTCCAATCAGCTTGAATGAAACCACAGCGCCTAACCACGCACCTTAAAAATTATTAGGTATTAGACTATCTTATATCGTAATATCCCACGTGAAAACGTGCGTGAATAGTTGGCCTCTGGAATTTTCAAAATGGTCTCGGGGAACCCAGCCCGAAACCAGATTTGTCTTTCTTTTTTTTGCACCCCCACTTTCAAACTCGTTCCGGCGCCGCTGCCACCTAGTGTCTATGTATGCACGCCTATGCTAAAGAGTCATATCGTGGGGAGTTTATTGTGTCGTTTTGGTAAGTAGCCGTGTATTAAGCGGGATGATGTATAGAACGCCTGTCATTGTCGGGAGATAGGTCCCTTCAGGGCGGAACAAGACCCCTGCGCTGCGCGTCGGGGTCCGGTTCGCCCTGTCGGGACCTATCTCCCGACAATAACCGGCGTTCTATATACATTATCCCTTACATACAAAACACCCAGGGTTGAGGAGCATTCTTAGAATACTCTGTCTCTGTGTCCTTCCTCTCCACTTCTCTCTCTTCCCTTCTCCACCTCCTCCTCTACCACTTCTCCTCCTGCCATACTTTGAGTAGTACGTACGCATGTACATCTCTACCACTTCTCCTCCTGCCATATTTTGAGTAGTACGTATGCATGTACATTTATGTACAGAAGAAGTGGTAGAGGAGGAGGTGGAGAAGGGAAGAGAGAGCAGTGGAGAGGAAGGAGACAGAGGTAGAGGAGAGAAGAGAGGGAAGAGTGTGGTAAGTGCAATTAGGTTTGTGAGTGTGAGTTTGTCAGAAGAGCAAGGAGAGGAAGTATTCTTGAAAGAGTTGTATCTTTAAGAGTTTTATGAAGACAGAGAGGGACACCCTTGCTGATGGGACTTGCCAGATCGTTCCACCAATGGGAGATCACAAATGAAAAAAGTGTGGATTGCTGTGGAAGTGGCAGTGTCAGATGACGGGTGGGTGCAGACCAGGCAAACACTGTGTATGCAAGCATTAGTGACTTGAATTTGATACAGGCAGCTAAGGGAAGCCAGTGGAGCTCATTGATCAGCGGGTTAACGTGTGCCCTTTTTGGTTGATTAAAGACCAGACGGGCCGTAGGGTTCTGGACCATCTGACTCTGCACTCCAAAGAGGTTCCATGAGCTTACCATCTCCATTTGACTGCTGAGATCCTGAAAAAGTTAATTGAACATAATTGGCTAGTATTTAGCCTGAGTGTGTTTTAGTATTCACCTTATTCAGGTGGTGGCCATAGTGTGAACCAAAACGAGGCTACAGGGTACACTGACTATATCATTAATGCATTTTCGCCACCTCCTAGCAAATGCACAACAATCCGGTTTGTGTACCCTGTAGCCTCGTTTTGATTTACAATAGCCGCCACCTGAATAAGGCGAATTGTGAAGAAATAAAACAACAGACAGACAGTATTAATATATGACCAAGTTTATTTGATATCTGACACATAATCTATTACTGCAAACGTGTGTTTACCGTACCCTTTTGTAGGCTAAAATCCCTGATCGACAGGAATTTTAGAACATCATAGTAGGCTACTGTCTCGTGGACTGTATACGTTCACCGACTTAGATAAATCAAATAGTTTTTACAAGCAATCACAGCAATAGATGTTTAAATAACCTGTAATATTCATACTAAACAGAAATCAACAATATAAATAAATCATGATCTGGAAAAGCTACAGAAAACCAAGCAAATGTGTTAACAAGGACTTTGAGTGCCAAGAGCCGTGTGGATCCTCCATTTTAGAGGCCTGACACACAGCTTGTGTGAGCTCTTCTTCTTTTCAACCTGGCAAATGACTGTTCCTCCTAGGGACCCCTGTTCCCTTGTAAGGCCATAACAAAACCCTGCTCTCTCGTGTGTTACCTACCAGGGAGATGTGAGAACCATCTCAGAGTATAGTAGGTTAAGTTATAAAACAACTGTGCTGTATTTGGAGGGGACTTTATTTTACTTTTTAGTGCGCACAGACTATAGTGCTTAAGTCCCACCCTTCTGCTTCTAGTCCATGGGACCTAACTTCAGAAAAAAAAAAAAAATTTTGGTCCCGGTCCCGTTCGAATTGTGCCATGAGCTCCACAAATCCAAGTACTGGTAATGTAAGTTATAACCTGTATATCTATCTATATTTTTTACAGTCTGTGGTTATAACACAACTGTGATGTAATGAGGGTGGGCTTTTTCTGAATGTACACACAATAGTAATATAGACAGTACAGCTGATACACATTAAAAAATACACAGAGTGTACAGTGGGCAGTGCTTCGACTTGGCCAGCTTCACTCGCGGTCCGCGGGGATCACGCGGTATCACGCGGTATCACGCGACATTTGTATTTTTTCCAGTGACGCTGCAACGACGCTGCAACAAACCAAACAACCGGTAGATATCTCAAGTGTGCAGGGTGTCTCGTAAAAAGAAATGGAGCCTGGAAAACCCTACACAGACCTCACTACAGACTTTAGCAGACTGGTTTAGAAATAATTTAATAGCCAGAAATATGCCTGCCCTGCCTATAATAAAGAAATATTTGGTTAACTGCAAGTGAATCCCGTTTGCAGCCGTAGAAGAAACGCAGGACAAATTAAACATTCTGGTGAGTGCAACGATGATAGACATCATTTGGACAAAATATAGAGCATATTAACCTCCGTTGCTCAGCCAAATGCCTTCCTTTTACGTCCTGTTATCACGGAGTTACAGGCGATAAACGTTTTTTGATGGTCACAAGTTTACTTCATTAGCGTTTATTTTTTTGATTATTAAAGAGTGTTTTTTATTTAAAGGTTTGACTTCGTGCTTATTCAGTAGAGCATTTAGTGCTCTCCCCCATCCCAGACGTTCACATTGCATGTTTGTTTGTAATGGATGCAACCGCGAGATAGGCTACACGTTTGACGGCAATGAGTTGTTAACAGACATGAACCAAGACATATAGCCCAGCAGCAATCTAGGGACTGTTCATTATTTATTGAAGGGGCCACCGGAGGAATTTTGAGTGCTTCAGTCAAAAGTTGCATGACCCTCCCTTGCCTGCTAGAAATTGTTCAATGACCCTCCAACCGAATTGTTAAAAAAAGACCCTCCCCTGCCAATTGTCGCTGTCTTCCACCCGCGCTGCTTTGCGCCACAGCCACACACTGTGATAACGTTCTTAAATCAATCTTTCCCACGAGCTTGCATACTACCAGTCCTTCCTTTTCAAATGTGTTGTGCCTGTTTGCACAATTTCACAAATAATCATATGTGATTAATAATATGACAAATAATCCCTGTGCACGGGGACCGAAACAATGCATGCCAACTTTTTCTGTGTTTATCATATATTTTAACTTTCCCCGCTGTCTTGCCGTTTTAATGTAATGGCTTGGCCTCACAGATGCGCTCGTGCCTTAGATGGCAAGAAAAATCTTAACGATATAGGCCTAACTGACCACCCGATTCACGTTGGCTGGGGGGAAGGGGGGCCATCAGACATTTGTGCTCAGTTAATCTGGCCCTGCCCCCAACAAATCCCACCTTCCCACCTCTGTGTCAGCTTAAAAGAAGTCAAGAGGACTCCTAACTCACAGACCTATTCACAAACCTGAGGCATTTCGCCGTGTTTTGAAATCCTATGCAGCTACAGGAGCTTCCAATTGTGTGGAAGCAATTTTGCATTGTAGGCATAACTAACATTCAATAACGCCACCAACAACAAACAAAACTAGGCTACTTATTGTCAACATGTAAATTAAATGTAACATTGTGAATCAAATTAAAATGGTCTCTTTTGCAAACGTAGGCATAGTAACAGAATCATTTAATAATGTTACAAAGATACTAGGCCTACATCAATCCTTATGTTTCATTAGGCTACTAGGCTATTTGTTTTGCCTTACTCTTGATTAATTTAGGCTAGGCCTTTTTATTCAGGGGCCGTATTCACAAAGAATTTTAAGGCTAAAAGTAGCTCCTATCTGGCGAATTTAGGAGCAACTCCTAAAAATAATGGGTGTGTCACTCCTAACTTTAGGACAACTAATTTTTTTCACTAAAAGTAATTCACGAAGCATTTTAGACCTAAAAGTAGCACCTAAGTCTGGGGCAGCTTAAAAGAAGTCGAGAGGACTCCTAACTCACTAAGACCTATTCATAAACAGCTTTTTGTGGCATTTTACGTTGCGATGTTTTGAAATGCGCAGCCTATGCGGGACGAGATTCCAATCGCGAGGGAACAATTTCGCATTCATAAAAGGGATGCAATAACAACAACAACCAACACTACTCATTGTCAACATGTAAATTAAATGTAATGTTTCATTGTGAATCAAATTAAAATGTTCTCCTCTTTGCAAACGTAGCCTAGGCATATGGTGACAGATTAATTTAATAGCCTAATGTTGCAAAGATACTGCATCAATCCATTAGCCTGGCGAGCCAGACCCACATTAAAATGTAGGGTATGGGCACTCACCGTTCGCAGTGCTCAGTCCGAGGGGCGGGATAATCAGTTGTCTTTCAAATTCCCTCTGCACACAATAGGACGCAATAGGATATTTGTTTTCAAGTAGCAGGGAATTCAAGCCAAACCGTTGCAACTCTGCCATCAATCATTATGTTAAGCCCACCAAACGACTCTATACACGATTTCAATGTCCTGATTAAGTTTCGATTTCTGGAGCTCACAAGCCAACGGAGATTTGCTAGACTAGCCTAGGGGCGCGTCTAGATTTCTAGGCTTTCAATCCATAGGCCTATGTTTCATTAGGCTACTAGGCTATTTGTTTTGCCATACTCTTTATTCATTTAGGCTAGGCCTTTTTATTCAGTTATTCATCATCTTCCATCCTTCGCACTACTTAGCGCATGCATTCTCCGACCTGTCACCTGTCACTCATCATCGGAAGGGAGATGTTTGGAATCCTTCCCGCGTTACAATCGTCAGCCAATCAAGGTGGTCACTTCAGTCAAGCTCGTGCATGAGTAATAACGTCATCCATAGCAACGAAGACTCACTCACTCTTGGTCAAAGATTCTAGAGCGCTCGTAAAAAAGCATCATACCGCGTATTGTGGCGGGTCTGTTATTTAACCTAATGTACTTACTGTAGGCTGCGCAAACCACAGGCCTTTATTTTGGGCAAGCCTGCATTCGAGGCCTTCTGTTGAAGAATTTTATATAAAGCCTGCGCTAACAGTAATCCTCCTGCCCCTGATACCACAGCTGTGGATAGTGTGGTGTTCAAGTCATAGAAATCCAATGTGTGTCTCAATTGTCCCCCGCTTTGATTTTGCAACGAAAAATGACAAACATTTTTAGGACACAGAATAATGTTTGTAATGATACCAGAATATTGAGCAACAGGTGAAGTGAAATTCTGTTTGTGAATTTGCAACAGATTCTGGACTGCAGGTAACTTGTTAAGCCAGTGGTTCTCAAACTCTTATTTCATTCCCCACTTTGATCAAGGGGCATGACTGATGATAGTGGAGATAACGTGTTATCCCAAGGCCTTTGCAAGTCAGCATCTCCGACGGTAGTCTACCAAATATAAGTTTTCGATGTCCCAAACGGAGAGCCATACTTTATTGTTTTTAACGATCTCTATGCTACTCACAAAAATGTAGGCATGGGGACATTATGAAGTAGGCTATCCAACTGTCGTGTGTTAAATTATTGTGATTACGAGCCAGTGGTTTTCAAACAAGCCTATGCGTGACTCGGACATCTAACTACAGGCTCATATCGTCCTCGCATTCGCAAAATGAGGACCAGTGATTTGTCAAATTGCAAATAGCTATTCGTTTTAAAACAATTTTATGATAGTATGAAGTACTTTTTGTATAGGCTACTATCTTAATCTTGGAATAGAAGTCAGCCAAATATGAATGTAATTCTGCGGCATAAAGCAGATGTATTTGTTTATTGTACAGAAAAATAAAAATGACATGTCAAGCAGTCGATTGACTACATTGCAGTCAAGAAGTAGGGCAAATTAACGTGGGTCATAGTTGTCTAGCCTGTTAAAAACGTCGCTAGATTGTTTTGCAGAAGCTACAGATTAATTCTGAACAGTTATTTCTCTACTGTCTCAATTATCACACAAGACACTGTTTTGATTTGCGTAGTTGCGTTACCCGCAACATTGACAATAACGTAGAAAGCAAATTAAGATATTTTTTAGTTTTGTGGAGCGGCACCGGTAGGCTATCAAAAGCAGATTTCGATTTTCGCTACCACCGTGTAGTCAAGCCTTAAGCCATACCCAAGTAGCCTTAATCGAGGTAATGTTTAATTATGCATGATTTATTTTGTTATTGAATTCGTAGGCTGGGATTCCTCTCTTGTTTAAAGGTTCTGTTTTTTCAGAAGGGGCGGCAGTGAGGCTACTGACAGAGCGATGTACAGTGCCAGAGCGACGCACAGTGGCTGAAAGTGGTACTAAAGCTTCACGCAGCTTCACGCTTCGTAATGCGCGACTAAAAATACAAAAAGCGTATTATAAAAATTCTTATATTTTGACATGTATCTCACCACTGCAAGCTGGCAGCTCGACTTGCCTTACATGTGTGTGTAGAGCAGACTGTCCTGAATCTGGTAATATAATTGTGGGAGGATTCTCTGGGGCTGAGCAATTTACAGACATATGTGGTGTGTGCCTTACAGAAATAAATGGGCATTTTTTTATTTAGTGATGAAAAATTACCTTTCTGCGCTCCATATCTGTGACACGAACTGATCTGACCTGACTTGATCCGAGTTTGTGTGTTAGTGGTGTATGCACTCCACAAACAACTTTTTACTGCTTTGCTATGAACAAAGTAGAGGCAAAAAAGGGGTTTCTTTGTTGAACAAATTGGGATGCAATGTGAGCCTTGAATTGGATGCCATTAGGGCTTTGATTCCGAACTTGGTTATTCGAATATAATTCGATTATTTTTAAAATTAAAGATATTCGAACGAATTTTAGGGATCTCTTAATATTCGAACCTCTAGCCTATGGAGATCATTTCTATAAATGTATTTGGTTGTAAACGTTATTTTTGATTCAGATTCCGAGTTTTTCTTTCACGCCTGGTGAAGTAAAATCACAAGCTCATTAGCAAGGCTATTATTGGTCATCTGGGCTCCTGTAGGTGACGTTAGCATCTGGCTGGTTTGCGCTTAGTGAGCTCACACATAGACATAATAGACACTTTTATTTTAAACTTAACCTTCCTCTGATTTTAATCACCTCAGTTATCAATCAAAGCAAACAGGGAAAAGAAATGGCAACACAATCATGAAAAACACTCAAATAAATAAATGTGCAGATAAGTCTGAATTAAAAGCAGCACTGGTTGAAGCCTGGAAATATTGTAAACAAAGTAACGTTAGCTTAATTTGCTAGTGTATCATATCTGGTTAGACTGTTCAGTTTCCCTACGTGTGCTTCAGTTTCAAATGAATACTTTTTTCTCCTTGGGACAGGCCCGTTTGAGTCTTGGAAAATACTTTTCCATTTGCATCGGGATTGAGATGATTAGAACTTAGCAGTCAATTTGAATGCAACAGTTTTAAACAAATTCGTGCAGCCTGCTAATGATGCTAACCGGATTTAATAGCAATTTAGCCAGTCATCTTGTACGATTAATGTTTGGATTACATGTTGTGCATGCTGAGGAGGGATGCGCCTGTTGAGAGGGAGAGAGAGAGAGTGTACGGGGGAAGGAGAGTCTGTGTTGAGGTAGGCCTACTTCTATCGCCTACTCTGGTAGAGTTTGACATACTACAATGCAAGATATATTTAGCCTATTTATTTATGGACAACGTAAGGCAGGAGGTGTGTGTTGCTTATAATTATGAATGTTCTATCGAACATATTTTTTATTGATATCGATTACATGTCTATTGCGATACATATCGCTATCGTTTTATCGCCCAGCCCTATCTCAATAACAATTTTAACAATTTGAACCTTTCGTGCACATAGTCTATTGACATTGACTGGTACATTGCCCTCTGGTGGACAGAACATATAGAACTTAAGTTTGATACCAATATCGGTCTTACTGGAGACATTTAATGGTTAAAATATTATTAATACATATTCGAATATAAACAAACGAACTTCGAATATGATTTTTGGGCCAAAGTCAAAGCCCTAGATGCCATGCAGGAATTTGCTAGGATCATGGACATGCTTTTTGCCATAGAGAAACACGATAGCGTTGGATTATAAACATGCTTTGCCACAAAAACAGACAAAACATGGGGTAAGTCCAGCTATATGAAATTATTATTTTGCTTAAGTTATTATTTTGCTGTCTGTTTTATAACCCAGAAGGATGTACTTGGTATCAAATGATAGCCCTGTGTCTCCTCTTTCATCTGATATGCTTGCCATATCTATGCGATCACGGGTTCGCGAGTAATTCAAACGAGAGTAATAGGTGCGCAGGTGAACGCAGAGAAGTATAGACTGTAATGCAATTTGATTTAATTTCATGATTTTTTAAATTTATTTTCATACTTGATCGTACAGACAAGTGCGTAGTCTCGTTGTAAAGCCCCACTTCTGCTCTGTCACGCAATATAGGGTTCATCTCGCTGCAATGAACAGTTGCGGTAACAAAGAAGAAAGGGTGTGTTTTTGACGCACTTTGACGCAAAAATTAACGCGTATGCTTGGTCCTTACTGCATCGCTATTAACATGTTATGGCTAGCAGCCCTAATACAAACATAACGTTAACGATCTCCTTGCTTAACTAGTTGTAACTGTCGCTAGCTAGCTGAAGTTTACTGTCGTATAGATGTAACAAACCATGTACAATCTGTCTGCCAATTAACATTAGCCCACTATAACTTCATTGAGTAAGCTAAATGGCAAACTCCGATCCGTCATCACTGCACCCTCGATTGACGTTTACCACAGTAGCCTAAATATGTGTGGATTCTTTGAACTCTTTTGAACACAGATCCGCTGTTTATAAGGCCCTAGCATAGGGCCTACATATGTACAGATGTACTGTTTGTACAACAGGACAGGAGCACGCAAAATACATCATTCAATCTCTATGGACGAAATCCTTGCTTGACCCACCGGCAAACGCGCTGAGACCAGGTCGGGGGCCCCCTAGCGGCTCGGGGCTCCGAGCAGTTGCCTGCCTTGCCTGTTGACAAGGTGTGCCTCTGGTCAGATGGCTCGGTCACATCCTGAGAAGCAGGATTCCTAAAGCTGCCCTCAGATGGACTCCAATAGACTCCAACAGAGAGAGGCCAAAGGCCAAAGAGGACCTGGTGGAGAGCAGTCACACTCCAGCAGAGAGAGGAGTCAAAGACCAAAGTGAATCTGGCAGAAAGCGGTCAGGACTAAGCTGGAGGAGACGGGTTTGTGATGGGGCATCAGCCAAGGTACACGGCCGTCAAGCCTGGACGATTATGCTGGAGTCAGCCTGGGGGTCAGCCGCCTGGCTTAAAGGAGAATTCCGGAGTGATATTGAATCATGATACCGAGTGTGAACGTATGTCTCATAGCCCATCTCGGCTTGTCCCCTGCACTCCAAAATCGGGCGCTAGTTAGCCGATGCTGCCAACTGCTTTTTCAATAGTGGTGCTTCGGCATTGGGCTAGCCATGCAAATGAATCACTGTTTTACACCCATTTACGATTCTCAATGTATCTCCACACTTCATTGGTAGACTTCTGAGGGCCCTGACATTTAAAACGAGACATTGAGAACTTTGAAAAAGCACTGGTAGTTTACTTACAAGACGATTTATACAGACAGTATCTTCACAAAGTTTAGCGTTTGCAGCCATCTTGAATTTAGTCACGATAAGTCGAGCAACGAGTAAGAATGAACAGGTATGATAAGGGATCAGATTCCAAAAATAATTCAGTGGAAATGCATGGATTCCAGTTGCTGCTACTGGAAGAAACTGGAATCCATGCATTTCCACTGAATTATTTTTCAGCCCTCCTGATGCAGAGCTACCTGTTAGTAGCACACCAGCAGTGCTGTAGGAACTGATCAGTGAGCAGCTCATGGTAGCAGGGCCACCTGTTAGTAGCACACCAGCAGTGCTGTAGGAACTGATCAGTGAGCAGTTCATGGTAGAGTTCATGCTTGTAGGACTCTTTCAATGAAGATGGCCTTCTCTCTGAGTGGACAGTGTTAGCCACAGGTGCGTCTCTCTGAGTGGACAGCGTTAGCCACAGGTGCGTCTCTCGGAGTGGACAGCGTTAGCCACAGGTGCGTCTCTCTGAGTCAACAGTGATAGCCGCAGGTGCGTCTCTCTGAGTGGACAGTGTTAGCCACAGGTGCGTCTCTCGGAGTGGACAGCGTTAGCCACAGGTGCGTCTCTCTGAGTGGACAGTGTTAGCCACAGGTGCGTCTCTCTGAGTGGACAGCGTTAGCACAGGTGCCTGGCCACCAGGAAGCCCAACGCACAGTTCTTGACCAGTGCCAAGCTCTTCATCAGCCGCAGCACAAAGTGGAGGGTCTTCCATCTGGACTAGTGACCACTTCATCACCTGCAGCACAAAGTGGAGGGTCTTCCTCAACTGGACTAGTGACTAGTGTTAATTTCGTCAGACGAGACGAGAGGAAATATGTTCGTCAACAACCTTTTTTTTCATGACTAAGACGAGACGATGACGAGACGGCAGTAATGTCCTGAAACACTGACTAAGACTATCTTAAGATGCATTATTGTTGACTAAAAAAAAAGACGAGACTAAAATGTTTTGCATGAAATAAAAACTAAGATAAAATCTCTTCATTTTCGTCTACAAAATGAGAAGACAGAATATCTAGCTGTTACGTTTTCAAAATATTCGAATGAGTTCATACACAGCTTTCCTGTACAGTCTACGTGCTGTTGCTGCAACCCTGTGGCTGCAACACCTAAACTACATGGAACAAGAACACTGGAGATTTCTGCCAGAGTTAGCAAGCTAACTACCTAAGCTTTATGCCACAATGCTACATACCCAGAAGTTGAAGCTTCTCTCATACAAATTAACATCCCCAGAATGTCCATACGAAAAATGTTTATCATGTAATGTCAACTATTTAACTAGTTAGACTGATGATGCAAAGTTTGCTAGCAAGTAAGCTAATATGGAAAGTTCGCTAGCAAGTTAGCTATGGCTAAGATGGAGAGTCTGTTTGGGGAATGTGTTGTGTTTAATATATCGCCATCTAGCGAGGCAGAGTAAAACATTAATACTTTGGCCTATGACAGTGTTTCTCAAACCTTTTCAGTTTCAGGACCACTTAACTAACCCTATCTAAAAAAAAAAAAAAAGATTAGACCTACTTCAACAGTAGCCTATAATTAGTCTACACAATAGGCCTACTGAACCACCTTTGCTTATTGTCTTTGTACTTTTGCTTATTGTGTGGATTCATACTGTATGATTTAAACTGGCAAATCTTAGTTGCAGAACTGTTTTTACATACAAGTTGGTTCAATATTGCAAACAACTCATCTATATTATATTTTACCACGCCTGCTCATGGACTACTTGGGATACCTTATGGACCACCAGTGATCCCCCGACCACACTTTGAGAAACACTGGTCTACTTAATATGACAGTGGTCCAGTCAAATCTTTTACTGTCTATGGTCAAATCCCAGCCGAGCTATAACTGTAGCTCAACTTACCTGTGCATGTAAACATACTGACTGACAAAAAAATCAGAATGAGTAATTATAACAGACGAGTAGCCCTGTGGACACACAATATTGTTGGAAAATTGAGATGTGTGAAACACTATTTGACTGAAATGGTAATCAGAAATAATTTGTTATAAAAAAAAGACTAAAATGTGTTGACTAAAACTGACTAAGACTAAGATACCTTTAGTTTTCTTTTGACTAAAACTAGACTAAAATGATTTAGACTTTTAGTCAACTAAAACTTGACTAACAAAAATTATATTTGAATGACTAAATATGACAAAGACTAAAAAGGTCATTTCGTCACAAGACTAAGACTAAGACTAAATTAAAAATAGGTGACAAAATTAACACTACTAGTGACCACTTCATCACCTGCAGCACAAAGCCTTCCTCTACTGGACTAGTGACCACTTCATCACCTGCAGCACAAAGCCTTCCTCTACTGGACTAGTGACCACTTCATCACCTGCAGCACAAAGCCTTCCTCTACTGGACTAAGGTCCACACAGCTGGTCAGAATATGTCCGGCCAGACACAGCTGTCGTGTGGCAGCACCCAAGCAAGCGCCCGCACAAATACACAGAGTGCAGACAAAGCTTCCGACTTGCCGTGCAGCTCAAAGCCCATGGTTGCACGCACACGGTCGTACAGCGATCTGTCCAGCCTACGGCAGCACCGGCACCTGGCACATGGCAGAGACGCTGTACTCGTGCGAGGCATGCGGGCGCCTCTCCGCCGACTCATCATCGTTTTGACGGCACAAGTGTGAAAAGCCACAAGTGCACGCACACCGGTGAAAAGCCACACAGCTGTAGCCAGGGCGGCAAGACCTTCACTCTGTAGGGCCACCTGTGCAAGCACCTGCTGATGCACAGCGGTGAAAAGCCGTACGGCTGCGATGAGTGCAGCAAGCACTTCACACAGTCTGAGCACCTTAAGAAGCACGTGCTCATCCACACAGTCTGAGCACCTCAAGAAGCACACAGTGACTGTCAGGAGAGCCACAGCCGAGATGACCTACAAAGCACTAAACAGGATCCCTCTGTGTAAGCAAGAATCTGAAGAAAGACATTTAGAAAAGCATTGTTTTGCTGCATGTCAAAATGGCAAATGTCAAAAGTCCACCTCTGTGAAATAAATCAGTAGAGAAATGCAGGGAAGGAAATATTTCACAATGTTGCTAAAATCATCACCACTCTACTAAGACACATTTTCAAGTGAAAACAAGACAGTGCACTGCACCTGCCAGGGAGACCCTGACTCCAATTCCACCAATGAGATTGACTGCATATGATACACAAGATGTGCTATCTTGTCTAGTCTAGTCTTAATTAGAGTTTGATGTGATTACTGACTGGATGTGTTTCACAAGGTAGACTACTGGGGGAGTCTCATTTGCAATAATGATAATAGTTGCTCCCCACAACATCTCATCAGCTGCATTATGAGGTCAGAGTTCAGACTTTTACTCTCTGAATAAGAGTGTGATACCCTCACATAAAGTAGTGACATCTTAAAGGACCTAATATGTTCGATTTTTAGTTTGTTTAAAACATTAAAAAAATTACCTAGAAATAGCAACATTGTGTAAATAAATAACCATTTTCATGTAATGTAAAACTAGCTATTTCAAAGGGTATAGATGTTGTCCTCTTCACTGTCCTATATAAATGAAGGCAAAAAGCCCAAAACATAGGTATAAGGTATACTTAAAACTAATCCAATGCAAGTCAAGTGCAGAGTTTCATTGTGATCTCAATAGTATGTTAGTATCATCTAACAGTACTCACAGTGCACATCCAAAAATGTGGCATTGGAATTGTTTCGTATTTGTTCTCTGCCAGTAAAGCCCACTGTGCTGAGTGCTGATGTTAGTTATGCTGTAGGTCTGCCCTTGTCCAAGCCATGCAGGATGTTTTACTGTCTCTGTGCACTGTTGTCTTTGTATGTTCCATGTTTGTCTGTGCAGCAGTACCCTGTCTCTAAACCAAATTTTTCCCAAGGGAGACAAATAAATGAACTTGACTTGACTAAGTCTGCCCTTGTCCAAGCCATGCAGATTCACACCCAAGCTTCCTTCTGTACCAGATGTAGTTGTGCACTGGTGGGTTGGCATCACTGCTGCAGGTCAGAGTCACTGAGTCACCCTCTAGTGTATCTGAAGAGTTGGCTGATACAGAGGTGATTTTTGAACCATCTGTTCAAACAGGTGCAGGTGGAGAAGAAAAATAGTGGAAATAGGCAAAATAGTGCATTTAATCCTGCTGTTTGGCCTGCTCTTAGCCTGACGTAGTCATACTCAATTCTAGTCAGAATTTGAACTTCCCGACCTCAATCAGTCATGCCCCTTGATCAAAGTGGGGAATGAAATAAAAGTTTGAGAACCACTGGCTTAACAAGTTACCTGCAGTCCAGAACACAGAATCTGTTGCAATATTCTGATGATCGGTGATGATATCGGCAAATGTTTGTTTTCCAAAGTAAGAATTTCACTTCACCATGCACCTTCGACAATGAATAGCTCATTACACTTGTTACTGTTAAACGTAGGCCTACCTGGTATCATTACAAACATTATTCTGTGTCCTAAAACTGGCATATTTTATGGCATTGTGTCATGTAAGTTCTTGGCAAAATCTAGAGAAATGTGTGAGGTGGTCAGCGGGGGACAATTGAGACACACATTGGATTGTGTTATTACTTGAACATTCCACACTATTCACAGCTGTGGTAGGCCTATCAGGGGCAGGAGGATTACTGTTAGCGCAGGCTTTATATAAAATTCTTCAACAGAAGGCCTCGAATGTTGTCTTGTTTGTGGAGCTTTGCTTCGCTTCTGTAATCTCTCGCTTCATTGAAAATGAGGGCTTCCCTCAATGACCCTCCGAGAATAAATAAAGGTTGAATGAATGAATGAATGCCCAAAATAAAGGCCTGTGGTTTGCGCAGCCTACAGTAAATAACAGACCCGCCAGAATGTGCGTTATGATGCTTTTTTACGAGCAAGATGTTTTTGGTACCCTACGCACACTGCATGCTAAATAACAATGATCATCAGTAATATTCGACCATTCATTTGGGTAAATGGGCAAGCGTGACCACCTTGATTGGCTGATGATTGTAACCATGGAGGTATTATATATTGTAACACGGGCATGATTCCAAACACCTCCCTTACGATGATGAGTGACAGGTCTCAGAATGCGACCGTGACACAAGGACGGAAGATGATGAATAACTGGGGCCATAGGCTATTCACAAAGGCTTTTATCTTACTACTAGGAGTAGGCTACTCCTAAATCGCACTTAAAGATTTTAGCTTGGCGTTTTCTCTTAAAAGTTATTCACAAAGCCTTTCAGACAACTCCTAAACTAGGAGTGAGTCTTCGTGGCTATGGATGACGTCATTACTCATGCACAAGCTTGACTGAAGTGACCACCTTGATTGGCTGACGATTGTAACGCGGGAATTCCAAACACCTCTCTTCCAATGATGAGTGACAGTTGACAGGTCGGAGAATGCGTGCGCTACACAAGTAGTGCGAAGGACGGAAGATGATTAATAACTGAATAAAAAGGCCTAGCCTAAATTAATAAAGAGTAAGGCAAAACAAAAAGCCTAGTAGCCTAATGAAACATAGGCCTATGGATTGATGCAGTAGCCTACCTTTGCAACATTATTAAATTAATCTGTCACCATATGCCTAGACTATGTTTGCAAAGAGG
Organism: Alosa alosa; assembly: GCF_017589495.1. NCBI lineage: Eukaryota > Metazoa > Chordata > Actinopteri > Clupeiformes > Clupeidae > Alosa > Alosa alosa. Next base: position 17,602,407 of record NC_063195.1, read on the forward strand.
AGAACATTTTAATTTGATTCACAATGAAACGTTACATTTCATTTACATGTTAACAATGAGTAGTTTTGGTTGTTGTTGATGGCGTTATTGCATCCCTTTTATGAATGCAAAATTGTTCCCTCGCGATTGGAAGCTCCTGTAAACTGTAAACGTAAAATGCCACAAAAAACTGTTTATGAATAGGTCTTAGTGAGTTAGGAGTCCTCTCGACTTAAGCTGTCCCAGACTTAGATGCTACTTTTAGGTCTAAAATGCTTCGTGAATTACTTTTTGTGAAAAAATTAGGAGTCCTAAAGTTAGGAGTGAAACGCCCATTATTTTTTAGGATTTGCTCCTAAATTCGCCAGTTAGGAGCTACTTTTAGCCTTAAAATTCTTTGTGAATACGGCCCTGAATAATAAGGCCTAGCCTAAATCAATCAAGGCAAAACAGCCTAGTAGCCTAATGAAACATACGGATTGATGTAGTATCTTTGTATCATTATTGAAGTATTCTGTTACTATGCCTACGTTTGCAAAAGAGAACATTTTAATTTGATTCACAATAATGTTACATTTAATTTACATGTTGACAATGATTAGCCTAGTTTTGGTTGCTGTTGGCGGCGTTATTGCATGTTAGTTATGCCTACAATGCAAAATTGCTTCCTCACGATTGGTTTGTGAATAGGTCTGTGAGTAAGGAGTCCTCTTGACTTCTTTTAAGCTGTCAGAGGTGGGAAGGTGTGATTTGTTGGGGGCAGGGCCGGATTAACTGGGCACAAATGTCTGATGGCCCCCCTTCCCCCCAGCCAACGTGAATCGGGTGGTTAGTTAATAGGCCTATCGTGAAGATTTTTCCTGCAATCTAAGGCACGAGCGCATCTGTGAGGCCAAGCCTCACCAAGTAGCTCGTTTGTTTACAACTAACATTCCATTTAATTAAACTGCTTTATAGGCTATGCCAAAATAGTTTTCAACATTTTGAATATTAGTGTCGGGTGAATTCAAAAATGTTCTCAAAGTAGCCTTATGGCTGAAAGCTGCTTGGGATCCCCCCCGTCAAGCAATATAACCATACAAACGTGCTTCCTGCACTCATTGTTTCAAAAGGAGTAATTTTGGCTTTGTCAGAACTGAAGAGCTGTGGACGGCACGGCACGGTATGCCCAATGAAAATAAATTAACGACTGAAACTGAAATAAATAAATCACTGACAGTAACCTAGAATAAATGCATGGGGGAAAACACTTCCCCATGACAAAGACATCGTAAAACACTGAAAGTTAATATTTTGTCACTAGCAACATACATCTGTCCTTTGTTAAATGTATTATGTTCCAAGTAGCCTATGCGTAATTCTGCTTCATAAAGTTGAACAAATACATTTGCTTATTTCACAGAAAAATATAAATAGCCAGTTAGGGTCTACAGTGCAGAGTTGTTAAGTTATGGTAGGCCAACTTGCAGTGAACATACAAACAGGGGAAATTCTTTCTCTTGTAGCTGAGTAGCCTCAGGTGCGCACATAGACATAAGGGCTTCTACATACTCGACGCACCCGACCGGTAGCGCGACACCGTGACGTCAAAATGACGTAGATCTTGCTGGCGTGCCAGGATTTTAGCCAGGTAGCGCGAGGTAGCGCACCACTCATTTTTTTTCAGACGAGTGCGACAAAGCGGAAACAGGAAGATGGACTAGTTCGAGGGCAAGCGAGAGTTGCAGTGTTTTGTTACAGTCGTGAATTTTTAATAGTTTGCTGGATAAGTTAACAAAGTTACCAGCGAGAGTTGCAACACATGGAATTAAGAAAAAAGAATAGAAACTATTTATTTTCAAACAAAGGATATCTATTAAGGCCTGAACAAAATCTCTTTCCACTTCAGGAAATTACACAAACTCAGCCAGCTGCTAGCTAGCTAGCCTGCTAACTAAATTATTAAAATTTCCCTCGGGATGACTAAAGTATCTATCTATATTTATCTATCTATCTACCTGTGCGCACACCTTGGAAACTAGATGATAATGATGGTGGTAGTTGTGAATAGTAGCAACCAAAGTCTGAAGTACCATCGCTAGATAATAGCAGAGCCCGTTTACATTCTCTGCTACTAGTGTTTCTTAATGCAGCTTCTTCTGCTGTGTAACGTCGTTAGCGTTAATCTTTTCACAACAGCGACACCTCTGTTCAGGAGAATATTGCAACTAGTGTCGTGACCACGACGCGCGAGTATAAATGGTTACATTTACAGTTGGCATGCATTGTTTCGGTCCCCGTGCACAGGGATTATTTGTCATATTATTAATCACATATGATTATTTGTGAAATTGTGCAAACAGGCACAACACATTTGAAAAGGAAGGACTGGTAGCATGCAAGCTCACGGGAAAGATTGATTTAAGAACGTTATCACAGTGTGTGGCTGTGGCGCGTGCGGAAGACAGCGACAATTGGCAGGGGAGGGTCATGTCTTTTTTAACAATTCTGTCGGAGGGTCATTGAACAATTTCTTGCAGGCAAGAGAGGGTCATGCAACTTGCAACTGAAGCACTCAAAATTCCTCCGGTGGCCCCTTCAATAAATAACGAACAGTCCCTAGATTGCTGCTGGGCTATATGTCTTGGTTCATGTCCGTTAACAACTCATTGCCGTTAAACGCATACCCTATCTCGCGGTTGCATCCATTACAAACAAACATGCAATGTGAACGTCTGGGATTGGGGAGAGCACTAAATGCTCTACTGAATAAGCACAAAGTCAAACCTTTAAATGAAAAACACTCTTTAATAATCAAAAAAAAAAAAAAACACTAATGAAGTAAACTTGTGGCCATCAAAAATCGTTTATCGCCTGTAACTCCGTGATAACAGGACGTAACAGGAAGGCATTTGGCATTTGGCTGGTTAATATGCTCTATATTTTGTCCAAATGATGTCTGTCTAACATCGTTGCACTCGGAGAAAACCAGAATGTTTAATTTGTCCTGCGTTTTAATTTGTCCTGCATTTTTTCTACGGCTGCAAACGGGATTCACTCGCAGTTAACCAAATATTTCTTTATTAGGGCAGGGCAGGCATATTTCTGGCTATTAAATGATTTCTAAACCAGTCTGCTAAAGTCTGTAGTGAAGTCTGTGTAGGGTCTTCCAGGCTCCATTACTTTTTACGAGACACCCTGCTCACTTGAGCCATCTACCGGTTGTTTGGGTTGTTGCAGCGTCTCACTGGAAAAATACAAATTAAAGTCCGCGAGTGAAGCTGGCCAAGTCGAAGCACTGCCCACTGTACATTTACAAGTAGGGGGCCATCAATTCACATTTAACAAACAAGTACTGTACATAACAGTTACGAGCTAGAATGAAGTTATGCCCCCTAGAATGTGTCTGGTTGTATGGACTCTGTATCCTCCTTTCCATTGGCTGTTGGTGCGGGGTAATGATAGCTACTGAGTTGGGAATGCAGAGGTCTCCACCATCCATGATGAAGCAGCAGGAGGAGGAGACATGGCCTCTCTGTAGATCCTGCAGGAGGAGACAGAGCCTCTCTGTAGGAGGAGGAGACAGAGCCTCTCTATAGATCCTGCAGGAGGAGGAAACAGATCTACAGGAGGAGGAGACAGAGCCTCTGTAGATCCTGCAGGAGGAGGAGACAGGGCCTCTCTGTAGATCCTGCAGGAGGAGGAGGAGACAGATCTACAGGAGGAGGAGACAGGGCCTCTCTGTAGATCCTGCAGGAGGAGACAGAGCCTTTCTGTAGATCCTGTTGTTCTTCAGCACTCTGGTGTCATGGAGCGAGCCGGGATAACGATCCCATTACATAGACCTCTCCAGAATAAGTCCCGCCTCCGTAACTTCCGTATCCATCCAACTTCCTGGCGTCGATTGTCTATGGGAAATAACATGGCGTTTCGAAATATCATACCTGTAAAACATCTGTAGGCAGCGAAGTAGAAAAAGCTGGTGGGCAGATTGGCCTACACACTTCTGCCATCTAGTTTCCACTGCATTTTTTGATTGTCGGTGCCGTTTAAGTAGTATACTATAGACTATACTGGCAATAAATCACTTCTTATTCTCGTGCTTGTGCCAAACAACTCTAAAAAACCACCTTCTCTTTGAAACAAGTGTTTCGACTTGTCTCTTTAGCTATTCAAGAGGGGGAATGATGAGATATGTTGTTTTTTTTAAGTATATTTTTTTGGCGCTTTTATGCCTTTAATGCAACAGGATAGTGGAGAGTGACAGGAAGTGAGTGGGAGAATGAGTTGGGGTGGGATCCAGAAAGGACCACGGGGCGGGAATCGAAGCCGAGTCACGGCGTACAGTGCAGGTGCCCCAGCCAGTTGCGCCACGGCTGGGGCCAAGGTATGTTTTTTTAATATAGGATAAATCTGTCTATCTTTCGTGTACATTTCAACCTTGTTACTTAACTGCTTTATGTAGGATAAAGCTGTTTGTCCTTCATGTCCATTTTGTGAGTAGTCCATCTCTTAACTCACGGTGCCGTTCCTCCTCTCGTCCCCAGAGCCATTCAGAGCTGTCCCTCCTGACATGACTGGTGAGTCTGGGTTCTGATTGGTCTCTTTAGACCGTGACACATTTCTACATCCTGTCTCCGTGTGCCAAGCTTCCTGCTTGTTGTCCAGTGCACCGTTGTCCAGCTTGCAGTGTGTGACGTGTCCAAGCATTAACACCCCCACACACACACATGCCACTCTGAAATGGGCGCTTTCACTGTGTGCCACCCTGTGCCCCCATGCCACCCACACCGCTGCCCGCTGTACCAGCCTGACCTGAAGAGGGTCGTGTGCCACAGAGATGCAGTCCCCTGTCTGATCAGGAAACCAGACGATTATTGATTATTATTGATTACAGACGTGTCAGAGAGATTATAGATATTGACATTTGTGAGGTATTGTTTGACGAGGGTCAGGTTTGAGGTATATGAGGTGTAATCAGTGCAACTCTGCCATCGTCAACCCCCAAAAACACACCCCAAGTCCCACACCTGTCATGCATCTGCTGTCCTGGTGAATCTATAAGACGCCCCCTGCAGCGTCAAAGTCAAAGTCTGCTTTATTGTCAATTTCTTCACATGTCAAGACATACAAAGAGATCGAAATTGCCTTTCCTACTATCCCACGGTGGAGACAAGACATATTTTACCAATTAGGTCCACAGACAAACATAACATTCAAGTAAACAATATAAAAAGTAAAAATAAGAAGGCACATACAATGAAGAAATAAGAGCAGCAAAATTTGGTAGAAATTGTATAATTGTGCTTACAGTAGACAGTCAATATAATAGTGCAAAAGTCAGGCCAATAAATGGCTGAGGTAGTTTTGTTTGACCTAAGTATGCAAGTGGCATAGTGGTGCAAGTTATGTAAGAGCAGCAGAAGTCTGTTCAGGACAACAGGACAACCAGCGTGCAGATCTGGGCTGGGCTCAATGTGGGGCGGAGCTCAGTTACTATGGAGTTTAGTTTCCTCTCTGTTTTACATGGTCGTGTTTATGCTTTTATGCTTTTTTTTTAGCAGAGCTCTACATTGAGCTCATGATCATCCTGGCACAGTCTATTTACCTCTTTCCATACGCTAAATATGTATCAACCAAACCTCAAGGAAGAGGGATCAACTCGACAAAAGTAGCTTCCTGCTTGTGGTCCAGCGCACCATTGTGCAGCTTGCAGTGTGTGACTTGTCCAAGCACTAACAAGACGGGGCCGCCACCTCCTCTTCTGCCTCACTGTCCATGGTGAGGAGTGCCATGACGCAGTCATCCGGAGCCCAAACATGTCCACCGGCAACTCACTGCTCTCACCACCCAGAACCCCAACATGTCCACTGGCAACTCACTGCTTTCACCACCCGGAGGCCCCAGACAAGTGCAGAAAGGCCTTTTGATACGGTCAGAAGCTGCCGAGGCTCGGGCAGGGTACTTCACCAGCCAGTGTGCAGTGGAGCTTTCTCTCACTGGAGACTTCATCATGGATTGAGCTGTCAGATGCTGTACAGCCTACGGTGAAGTCTGAACTGGACAGCAACACAAAAGCATAAACACACAACATATATGGCATGCAATGGGGCTTTCTTTCTCTGGTGCATTGGAGACTTCATCATGGACTGAGCTGTCAGATTCATAAGCCCTGATGAAGAGGGGGTGGACTTTGTGCTGTATGTGAGTGCGGTGACCACGAAGTGCTGTGGGCAAGAGAACAATGGGCCTATGGAGGTGTCCGAACTGGACAGTGGGCCTATGGGAACAATGGGTCTGTACAGCCTACGGTGAAGTCTGAACTGGACAGGTACACAAAAGCATAAACACACAACATATATGGCATGTGGCAGATGCTGTAGGAGGCAAGTTCACAGCATCAACCAGAACAATTGTTATTCGCTTCTTGGAAGCTGATGCCACAATGGAGGGTGCAGACTGTGTACAAGGTGTGAAGAGGGCCGTCACAGCTGGTGAAGAGGCCCGTCACAGCTGGTGAAGAGGGCATCACTGTGACTGGCAGTGAGGAGGGCATTACTGTGACTGGCAGTGCAGAGGGCCGTCACAGCTGGTGAAGAGGGCATCACTGTGACTGGCAGTGAGGAGGGCATCACTGTGACTGGCAGTGAGGAGGGCATTACTGTGACTGGCAGTGAGGAGGGCATTACTGTGACTGGCAGTGAGGAGGGCATTACTTTTTAAATGAGAGGTGAGGTTGTCGTCCACTAAGCATTCTACAGTGCTCCTACAGTAAACCTTGTGATTAAACAGTTAACCCTTAGAACCCTTAGTTAACCCTGTTAACCCTGTTTAAACAGTTAATCCTGTTTAACCCTTAGAACCCGATTGACGCAAAGTGTGTCAAAAAAGGGTTTCTCAATGGGGGCGGTCGTACAACCTAGGGGGGCGCTGGGAACGTGAGAGGTTTTTTTTTTTTACATTTTAAACTTTCATGGTTTTCACATATTTTTGGTGCAAAAATAGGCTACCTGAAATAAATAGGCTATTGTCATTCATGGGTTTCTAACCCCTCCACCGTCCCAGCTACATTTTACTGTTTATCTATGCTCAGTGGTCATACAGTGCAGTTCAGGCCTGCATACGCCCGGACTCACGGCCCCCAGCCCCAGCTATCGTCATCTCTATAGTAACGCCGATAAACATAACCCAAGTTCGCGGCTTAACAGTTCAATAACCAATAACAATTTACACAATTCACTGTGACGTCTTCATCTTTAATAAAACACAATAATTGTCATCTAAAACACAATAATTGTCATCTTTAATAAAACACAAACAAACATGGCGGATAGCAAGAAAAAGTGCCGACAGTAGCCTACAACAGTACCCAACCAGTCTCATATTGCTTCTAACAGTGAGCTAAATCTGCTTAATAATAAAATAGGCTAATAGGGACAATTTCTTACAGTATAATTCCAGAAGAAACCAAAACAGCACAGGAATGGGCTCGGGGTGGGGGGGGGGTGGGCGCCAGAGGATCAAAGTAAGAGTAAGGTCAGGGGGGGCGTTTGCTCAAAAAAGGTTGAGACCACAACAAGTCTGAATATGTTCATTGGAAGTGCACTCGCTGCTGTACTCATTTCCAAGGGTGAGGAGGACTGCCAAGAGTTTTTTTTTGTCAGATCCAGGAGATTATCCAGATGAAAAGCATCTTGAAATAGCATCAGGATCTGAATCTAATATAGTGTGAATCCTGGCATCCAGCCACTCACTACATCAGCATTAGCATAGAAACAAAACAAAGAGGATTCCAAATCTGGTGTTGAATGTTTTATCTTTCAACATGGTCATAATGGTATCCCACAGTGGCACATGATAGTCCTTTTTCATTGGCCCCGAGATGAACCCCAACGGCCTCAACTAGATGAACGTAGGTCATGCAACATTACTCTGTACCTAAAACCCCGTTTGTGCTAAACCAGATGCAACATAAGCCTCCCCACAATAACTCCACATCAAAACTGTACTGGGTTATTTCGTTATTTATCCTGTAGAACTCCTGTATTTTACCCATCTGGGGGGGAGTGTACACACACACACACAGACACACACACACTGGGAGCACACATAGACACCCAGAGCAGGGGGCTGCACATACACACCTGGAGCAGTGGGCAGCACATACACACACACACACCTGGAACAGTGGACAGCACACATACACACCTGGAGCAGTGGGCAGCCCTGAATCCAGCGCCCAGATACATTTGGGGGTTACGTGATCAAGGGCACCTCTTCCGTGGATGTGGGAGATCACTATTCAACCCGAACACCCCCACCTGGATGCCCACAGGTTTAGGTGAAGGTCAAGTGGGTCAAGTATCTGCTCACTGAAAATGCACATGAGCCATACAACTGACCATGATGCCACACACACACACTTTTATTTCAATTCTTTAATTGTATTTTGTTTTCCTATGAATTACATTCTGCTCCCCTTTGTTATACACATATCAAACCAAAGCCATTTGAACCAATTACATATTTCATTTATTATTCAAATAAAAGGACCCCCTTCCTTCTCTCTCACTCTTTAAGCATATCAAATTGTGGAAATGTCTCTGCAGCAACACACTAAAGTCAAATAACGGTGGATTAACTCCCAGTCCTGAGAATACCCATCCACTCTTGCTCTATGTTCATCTTTTTAATCTTTACATAACATACAATATACCAGGTTCAAGTTCCAATGTCATTGTAAAAAAATCAATACAGTATCTGATATGACATGTTTGGTCGATACTTGATACTCTGATATGACATGTTTGGTCAGATACTTTCTAACGGGGAGATACAGCACTCAACAAATCTCCCATAGAAATGTATGGGGTTAGTTCGTAACGCAAACTTGGCAGTTGTCTATTCCGCCCCTTCCACCACCAATACATCATGCCAATGATGTGGTATGTTGTGAATACATCATGCCAGTGATGTGGTATGTTATGAATACATCATGCCAAACATGTGTTGATGAGGTTGGTGTGTCATGATTCATGAAGCATTGCGCACGCGCAGTTCTACCCAAAATAGGTGCCCGATAAGTGCCCAAAAAACGTTGCAATATGGCCGTTGAGTGGAGGGACATGTCTAAAAGGACTTTGGTTTTGATTGTGTAGATACTTGAATAGAAATTGATCACACAGAAGGAAGAGAAGGAACACATACACCCACTCACAAAAAGACACACACACACACACACACACACCAGTGTTAATTTTGACAGCAAATTCTGATTTAGTCTTAGTATTAGTCTTTTGAATAACACACCATTTAGTTTTAGTCATATTTCAGTCTTTAGTCTTAGTCTAGTTTTAGTAAACCAAATATTAGCAGATTTTAGTCGACTAAATCTACAGTGGACTTAGTTGACTAAATGTTTCTCCCAGAGGTGGGACCAAGTCACTGGTTTGGCAAGTCACAAGTAAGTCCCACGTCTTAGCAGTCGAGTCCAAGTCCAAGTCACATCAAAGCCGGTCATAATTTTAACACATTAATCTAATCTACAGTATTTTTTTTATAAATACAGATTAAAATATGTTCAATGTTTCTGTCTTAAAATCTTTTATGATATATGCATGCGCACACCTGTGAAATATACGCATGAGCATATCTGAGTAATCTGTACGAAACGGATAGCTAGATGACACTCAGCACAGCAGTAAATATATATTGTTTTTCCAAATTGCGGCGTCCACTGTAAGGATGAGTAATAATTTGACCGATGGCCTTTCACTGCGCTAGGCCACAAATTTGCCTGCAAACTATTTATTAGGCTGTCTGCCAGTGGCGACTCATAAGGGAAGCCAAGGTCACGGCTAATGATTACAATAAATGGTGACGAGAAGAATCTTCACATAGGCTACATTAGTAAATTGCTGCGGTTAAATATGTTTCGTTTTTAGTATGGGCTGTCAAACGATTAAAAAAATAACTAATTAATATCATATTTTTAAATGAATTAGTCTAGATTAATTGTGATAAAAAAGTACATTTTCTTCCTAAAGACTAAAGCTTCTTATATGGCATATTAAATACAGCATCACAAAATTACTGAGTAACCACAAAGGTAAAAGTAAAACACTTCTATTATTTAAATGATAATAATGAATTTTGTTTTAAAGTATTAATTTCTTAAATACAACACATGTGATGCTGTTTAACTCATTTGTAAATGGTGCATTGTTACTTTAAGCCCATTGTGTGCCACTGTCCACACGTTCTAATGATCTTTTTTTACCAGCTTTATTCAAATATAGCTATGGCTAATCCACAAACTCTAACATTGTTTGTGCCACATGTATAGCACAATATTAACAATGATGAGCATGATATTGATAAGTTGGCACGAACAGCTTTCATTCCTTTGGAAATAAAAGCATGTAATAAAAGCAATTAAAAGTGAATTATGAGCCTGGTAGCTAGTAGCCACCTAGCTAAGTGGAATGTGTTTCAATCGGCATAATATAATGTGCTTCATGTAAACGAATTATTGAAGACTTCAAGACTCACCAGTTCCATTACACAAAGGCAAAGACAACTCTTCATATTCTTGTCCATTTTCCAAATCACAGTGAGTGCAGCCTATGTCAAAGTGCCCTGACTCTCACAGTTTATAACAGTAGTAAAAACCGGATAAATCCGCAATTTCCTCTAATCTTGTCTTTGTTGCCTCCATGATTTCGTTTTATACGTTTCTTATATTTAAAAGAAGATATCAATCATCATCAACAATGACAAGCCAGCTGGAACCTGCCACTCTTTTCTGTCCCTTTCGTGCGCACTGAGACACGGTCTCAATTAAATGGAGTAGGCTAGCATACGTTCAAGTTGGATCTTAATGGAGACGACCTGAAAAGTATCATCTTTATGTAACATGCTGCTGGTGCATTTTGACATTGTAAACGTTCTCTTCCTCTATATAGACTATAAGTCTATATTTAGAAATGTATTTCACAAAACCAAAAACAGAGACTATGTAACTGGAATATTGAGGCCAAAAAGATTAATGTAAATGAAGACTAAGGAGTGAAGGCAGCCAAGAGGAAGGCAGGAAGGTAATTGCAAAGCAAAAGATTCACTGAAAGAAAATGCCATGTGGTACACCAACATGTATCTAAAATGTGGAGAATACAATGCAATCAAGCATTTTGGGCGATGTGGAGTCACAAGCTGGCAGCAGATTAAATGCTCAGGAGAGAAAAAGATGCAGTTTTAAAAGGGCGTGACCGAAGCAAGCCAGGGATAGGCCTATAGGCCCGACGGTAATTGTAAAGCAATTTACAAAAGATTCACTGAACAAAAATGCGGTTATGGTACATGAAAATTTAGCTAAAAATGTGGAGAATGCAATGCAATCAAGCATTTTGGACGATATATTGGCACAAGCTGGCAGTAGAACAAATGCTCAGCTGGCCACCTCCGAGAGAGCGAGGAAAAAAAAAGATGCGCATTTAAAACCAGGGCCTAAATTTTAGCACGGGATTGTGGGTATTGCGCATAAATTATTACTAAGTATTGAGCATAAAAAGTCCCGCAACTGTAGCCATCATAATGCGAGAAATTCCCACACATTTTACAGCGCTGTCTGACGTGAATCTAACTAGATGTACCGCATAGCGGTACAAAATATGACCGCCACTCAGTCCTGTACATCCATTCCGCGAAAATAAATCACACTTCATTTTGCCTCCATAGTTTTACTCCATCCCCCACTCTTGAAACTTGTACGTGTATGCTTGTTTGGCATGCCTGAGTGTGTGTGTGCGGCTGCACAGAAAGTAGCCTACTGGTGCTGAAAAGGTGAATAGATTGTAGAATAGCCAAAGAAGATGTAGCATTGTTATAAAACCTTTAAAATCTCTAAACAATCACAAGTAGGGCAGTTCATCACAGTTCATCCATTGCAACTGGATTGATGAAAGGTCACTTACACCTGTAGGCTACATTGTATTTGGGAAAAGCAAAAGGTACAGTATCAGCATAATGTTATTTATTTATTTATTTATAAACAAAAACATCTCTGTCAGTTCCATGCCGTTTTCAACAGCTATCAAAAACAAAGGTCATTTTTGGATGGATGGATTTTTTGTGAATGTTTCTTCTTCTACATAAGATTTTAGTCATCTTTAGTTCATGTAATACTTTATTGTCAATGCACAAATTAAGTAACAGTAGTCTGAAACGAAATGCTGTTTTACATCTAACCAGTGGTGCAAATAACAGACATGTCCAAATGGGCCTTGATGAAATGCGTCGCTAGACTGTTCATACACATTTTAACGGGCCAAAGTTGAAGAGCTGTTGTCCGTTATTGTTCGTGCAAATATAGGCTGATTCATGTTCCCTTGCATGTGTAACTGAGGTCCATGGCTAGTCTGGCTTTCACCAGACCAAGCTCAATCTTTTAAGAAATCAAAAAAAAATTGCGGGCAGATCAGGCTGGGTTCACCCAGCCTAGTCCATAGGCACCCGGTATTGTTTAATTTTCCGATTGAGATATCCACGCTCTGGCTATTCTAAATGCAAAAATGCATCAGGGAGTTATGACAAAACTGTAACTAAAAAACTACATCCTATAACCGCATTGATAGTTTTCTACAAATGCAATCAATGAAATTGGCCTCCATCACTCAACCAACGCTAACGGTAACATTACCTAGGTCCTTATTGATATTATAAGATTAACGTACCTGCAGTAAAAACCAAGCATGTCCGATAAACATCCTCAGATTTATTTCGGCTTCAAGAAGAAATGGGAATTACATTTCATGTGAACATCCTCCTATCCTTATTAGACGTTCTCTCGCGTAAACTAGTCCTTGTAGGAAGCGTCCCATTGTTTTTCCAACCCACTTTTAACTTCCAACAAAATTACGTCTCACTGCAACGATGCGCCATCTAGTGGACAAACGACTACTTATCGCCAATACTGGAAATGCAGCCATGATGATGATGATGATGATGATGAATATTTATTTTGGCTTTCTTTTAATGCTACTAAATTTGTAATTATGTATCGGCCGTTCTAATACCGATAGTATGTGGGTGCCTGTGTGTGTGTGCATTTGTATATGTGTGCACCGCCATCTACAGGCCAATGAGTGTACAGTCACTAAATGTACACAAAACCTAATTTTTTTTAGACCCCCCCATGGATGAAATTCTACGAAAAACTTGGCATACCCCCAGAGAATGGCAGGTCAATCATACACATACAATTTGGTGCAGTTCTGAACATCTTAACTGAAGATAGGGGCGATTAAAGCAGAATAATATTGCATTTTCATTTTTTACCGGGGGGGTGCAAATCACAAATGAGTCATTATGGGCCAGATTGATGGTGAGACCAACATACCATAAAAGATTCTTCATCCTCGGTGCCACGGTTCAGGCAGTTATTTAGGAAAAACTGCTTTTTTTGCGGTTCGGGGGGCCCAGGAGTGGCCCCCGGGGACGAAACGAAATTTTTCCGTAAAAGTCTAGTGGGGTTACATACCCACCAAATTTCATGTGCCCCGGTAGTTCGGTGTCCCGGGTATCGTTGACCAAAAATTCAGGAAGTAGATGACGGGGGAAAAAAAAAAACTTTGACAATCCCTATATGACCGCTTCCCTAGCGGCGGTCATAATAAAGTTTGATGAACAGACATTGGTGTGGCATAAGTAAAGGAAATGGAGTAACTGGGTTCAATATCAACAGCATTTGTTAGACAAGTTCCATAAATATTGTAAAGTGCAAGTTTGCATGTTTGTTTCTGATCCTTAAAAAACAGACATTGGTTTGGCATAGTAAGTGTAACAGTTCATCAATTCAAGACAAAAAGGTGATATGACTTGTCACTTGTACAGTGTCAATGGGTTCATCAACAGCATCTGTTATTTACAGTTCACAGAAAGGTTTCAGCCCCAATGAAGAGATTAAATAAAAAGGAATTAAGAAACATTTTAGAAACTGATCTGATTTTCATCCGTGAAAAAGGTTCGTTAACAAATATTTTTCATCATAGTCTTAGTCAACGAAATTCACACTGACACACACACACACACACACACACACACACACACACACATACATACATACATACATACATACACAGAAAGAGAAACCGAGGGAGCAGCAAATGAAGGGGGATCAGCAAAGATGAAGATGCAACAAAGAGAAGGCAAGAGAAGGAACACACACACAAACACATACAAACACACACAGAGGAGTGTGTGGCTCTCCTCTCCTGCAGGATTAGGAGATCATGTGATCTGGCACAGGAACACTAAGGAGTCAGGCCAAACCCTAAACCCAGGATAGAGGGGCTCAGTGAATGTGGAGTGGAACGTGTGCAGGTGGGTGAGTGTGTTAGAGGAGACGCTGTAGAAGGACAGAGTGCCTGCTGGCCAGTCCAGGTACACTCCTACTCTGCTGGAGGAGGGGACAGGTATGGCAGTCTCCTTATTATTGTGCCAGGCAGAGTAACTGTTACTAGAGCACTCCAGTCTCCAGGACTTGGCATTACATCCAAACACCGTTTCTTCTTTCTCTCCTTTCCTCTTGGTGCCTTTATAGGCCACTGCTATAGCAGCATCACCACTCCACTCAGCCTCCCAATAGCAGCGTTCAGACAGACCCTCTATACACAGCACCTGAGGGTAGAAGTAGTCAAATCTCTCTGGGTGGTCAGGATACGGCTGCTTCTCACTCACACGTGTCACCTTTCTGTTCCCCTCAGAGAAATAGAGATATCTTTGTGCTGTGTTTGGGTCCAGTGTGAGCTCACAGGCATCTGCACACAAGAGAAGAGGAGAGAAGAGAGAACATCCTCATCAGAACATAGGGTAGGAAAGGACATGTTAACAACACACACACACACACACAGGCTTACAGGAGCAGGAACAACAGATGAGGGGGGGTAATACTGCACAGAGGAGACATGATAAGGAACACACAGACACACACACAGACAGACAGACACACACACAGACAGACACACACACACACACACACACACACACACACACACACACACACAAATAGACAGACACACACACACAGAGTAAGCAGCAAACAGGAACAGAGGGGTGGGTAGTGCTGCACAGAGGAGACATGACAAGGAACAAACAATCACACACACACACACACACACACACACACACACACACACACACACAAACTATGAGACATACAGTCTCACATTCACACTCACACGCGCAGACGGACACACAAACAGGAAAACACACACTCAAACATACAAACAGCCTTAAAGTGCAGATGTGCAAACACACACACACTAAGAGACAAACAGTCTCGCATTCACACTCACAACACTCACGCAGACTCACACTCACACAAACACGTACACACACTCACACAAACAGACGGACACAAAAAGAGGAAAACACACAAACTCAGCCATACTGTAAATGTGCAGATGTGCACGCACACACACCCAGACACACCCAAACACACTCACTTTCCCTACTTTGTGCACTTTTGTTGTTTTTCGGTTCTACAAGTACATAACTGTCGTATGACCGTATGACTCTCCTGGACATCAGAAGCAGTGTAACGATTAATATAAATTTAAAGGTGCTCTAACAGATGTCATACGTTTTTTAGACTAAAACATTTTTTGTCACTTGTGCAAACATCACCTCACCATCCGCTAGCTGCCTGTGTCTTAAAAAAAACGCGATATCTGTGGATAACCTAGGCTCCAAAAACAGCCACAAAACAACTATGGCAAACCTTGCCCATAAAAACATAACAAACTGTTCCAGCAAATCACCGACAAGATGCGTGTTTAGGAGAGTTTCAATTGCACGAGAGGGGGAGGGGGCGGGATGGCGAGCTAGCTTTGTTGAACGTCAACAGAAGTGAATTTACCCAGCGTCACTTAGAGCGCCTTTAATGGGATTACCTGTGGATATTGTTTGTAACTCCACAAGCGGATCGGGCAACAGGACTACTCATCAGCGCAGGAGGGGGAGATGAGGCGGCGTCCAACCCGGCCTCCCATCCCTACCTTACTGCTGGCTAATCTGCAGTCCATGGAAATCAAACTGGATGAGCTCCACTGTCGCATCGGCTCATGCAGGGACTTGCGGAGTGCAGTGTACTCTGTTCCACCGAGACCTGGCTTGGCCCAAACACTCCGGACAGAGCCATACAACCTGATGGGTTCTCTGTGAACCGTTCAGATCGTAACACTGAGACTACAGGCAAAACAAAATGAGGTGGTCTCTTTTTTTTTATAAACAAGTCTTGCTGCACGAACGCGCAAACAATCTCAGTCATGTACCCCAGTTTTGGAGTATCTGATTATCCTTCCATTGATTAGCCTTCCATTTTACCTGCCAAGACAGTTTCCTTCTGTACTGCTCACAGCTGGTACATTCCACCAGACATCCCTGCTGCAGTGGCACTTGATGAACTGTATGTTGCCATCTGCAAACAAGAGAGTCAGCACCAGGAAGCAATCCCCATCATAACGGGTGACATCAATCACTGCAACCTGAAAACAGTCCTTTCCAAGTATCACCAGCATGTCACCTGTTCCACCAGGGGCGATCTGACCCTTGACCACTGCTTCACCCCACTGAAAGACTCATACAGGTCTGTATTCCACCCACACTTTGGTAAATTGGACCATTTGTTGGTGCTCCTTCTGCCAGCCTACAAACCGAAGCTAAAGCGTGAGCAACCGGCAGTGAGAAGTGCAATGCTGGTCTGCAGAACACAAGTCTGAACTTCAGGATTGCTTTGACACGGTCAGATAGGAACTCAAGGTAAGCGCTCAGAAGACAGACGGCTAAAAACAGTATGGGAAGAAGTTGGAGAATGACTCCAGCGACTGTGACCCCCGTCGCCAGTGGAGGGGACTGCACAGACTAGAAAGTGACACCAGCTCTGCTTACGGACACCCCCGCCTCGCTTCCAGAAGAACTGAATAAATTCTATGTTCGTTTTGAGTCTCGTGACTCTTACCTGGTGGATGAAGATGCGCTTCCAGTGGAAGAAGACATTTTACAGATGTCGGAGGCTGAGGTCAACAAAACTTAAACGGGTAAAAATTTGCAAGGCCCTGATGGCATCCTGTCTTGTGTCCTCAAGACGTGCGCCCTCAGCTGTCACAAGTCTACTGAATGACTACCGGCCCATCGCTCTAATCTCCGTGGTGATGAAGTGCCTGGAGAGACTGGTTGCAGCCTACATCAACACACACCACCCTGCTTTCCTGGACCAACTGCAGTTTACATACAAGTACAACAGATTCCTGGATGATGCCATCCCCATCGCCTTGCATACTGCCCTAGCTCACCTGGACAAGAAAACGCCTATGTCAGGATGCTGTTCATTGACTACAACTCTGCCATTAACACTGATGTGCCATCAAAACTAGTGTTAAAGCTCAGAGACCTGGGTCTGAGCAGCCCCATATGCAGCTGGGTGCTGGACTTCTGACCAATAGGCTCTAGTCAGTGAAAATTGGCAACAGGAAATCATCAACGCTGATCCTCAACACCGGTGTTCCATAAGGCTGTTGCCTCAGTCCTCTGCTGTACAGTCTGTTCACTCATGACTGTGTGGCAAAGCATTAAAAAACAACAGTATCATCAAGTTTGCAGATGATACTACAGTGATTGGCCTCATTAGCAACAACAATGAGGCCTCCTACAGAAAGGAGGTGAGACATGACTGTATGGTGTGCCAAAAACAACAACAACCTCTCCCTGAAAGACATCAAGACTAAAGAGATAGTCATCGACTTCAGGAAGAAAGGTGGCAATCAGGTCCCTCTCTGCATCAATGATTCACCTGTGGAAATGGTCAGCAGTTTTTGGTTCCTGGGCATACAGATCACCGACTCCCTCTCATGGTCTCTGCTCCACCGGTATCCTCAAGAAGGCACAGCAGAGACTGTTGTTTCTGAGGAGGCTAAAGAGCTTTGGGGTGGGAACAAAAACTCTGACGAACTTTTACCACTGCACCAGAGCGTCCTGACTGGATGCATCACAGTGTGGCTAGAGAACCTGTCGGCTCACCATCTCAGACTACTGTCAAGGACTGTCAGGACTGCATCCAAAATGATTGGGGCTGACCTCTTTCAACTTCAAACAATTTACTCCACACATTATCAGAGAAGGGCTGAGTCCATCATCAAGGATGCCAGCCACCCAGCTCACTCCCTCTCCTCTCTGCTTCCCTCTGGTAAGCACTACCGGAGCATTACCACCCACACCACATGATTCAGTGAAAGTTATTTCAGATATATTTTTTTTTAACAAGCTGCACACATACATTCACATTAATCATATGTATGACACATACACACACAGTAGACATATGTACACATGCATGCACATGCACACACACAGAAGCACATGCATGCACACACATGCACACACACACACACACACACACACACACACACACACACACACACACACACACACACACACACACACACGTACACGCACACATGCACACAATTCAAGAATTTCTCAGAATTATGAACAGATACCAGTGAGAATTGAGTGTACATAATGCAATTCAGTGAGACAGTTAAGTATAAGTATAGGTGTGTGCTGAGTGTGTTTCACTAATTCACGGATTGGGATAAATGCAGAGACCGAATTTCCCTCACGGGATCCAACGAGTATATATAAATACTATATACACCCTCACACACATACACCCACACATACAAACACACCTACATACACAAACACACACACAAAAAAACTAACTGATATGAAGGCACACACACTTAATAAACACACATATACACAAAACAACCACATACTCTGCACACACTCAATTACAAACACAAAAAAGGAACAAAATAGGAAATTAACACAATTTGACAAACGTGACTTATTTATGTGGAAAAAAGGTGCTGGACTGGGCGGCGGTCATATTTCGTACCGCTCTGCGGTACATCTAGTTATTTACCCTTTTATCCTTGCACTACTGCAACTGTGGCATAAGAAATTCGCTGTATTGCAAAATACCGGTATATGTAACAATAAAACTTGAAACAAACACACAAACTCACACAAACAGACTGACACACAAGAAAACACACACACACACACACTCAAATACACACAAATGTAGGGATGCACGATATATCGGCGGCCGATATATTATTAGCCGATAAGTGAAAAATTTTAAATATTATTATCGATCCGATAACAGAATTCTGGCCGATAATTTGCGCCAATATTTTTTTAAGTCCTAATTTACTGTAGGCCTAAGTAAGGTCCGTCTGGCTACACTGAGCTTGGTTGGCTATACTTTTTCCTCAATATAATGTCAGCGGTGTGAATGTATTTCACCACTCTAACAAAATCTGTGGATATGCGTTAATTTGGGAATCTGTGCATCTCAAAATCCTCTCGTGATTAACCTTAACAGAGCGGAGCTCAGCCCTATCTAGAGCCGTCTTGTGCTGGTGTGTTTGCACTTTACCGCGCTGGTCGGGGAAACAAATAAACAAACTCGTTAGTGGGACGAGTACATAAGTAGGCCTAGTTCTAAGTTGTGTTTTAGTATTATATTTGCATTATATATAATTATATATAATATTAGAAATATGCTAACCATTCGTGCTTCAGTTCCAGACAGGTCATCATAATAAGTTATTAAAACCTTCGGGGCTAACTCCTTTCATTTCTGCTGCAGCAGGTTGTGCGCAACAGAGTAGACAGACATAAGATACAGTCTGAGGAGTTGCAGCTTTATTCAGTTACCCGCAGTTGAAACTAAACCTAAGTTACCTAACTAAACCTAAGTTACTCTGATTTGGTCGCTATATTGTAGCTTATTCCAAGCTGAGTCGTTTATGAGTGTTTAGTCCTAAATGAAAACGATTCAAACTCTCTAGCCACTCACTCGCAATTCACTGAGGTCAGGTTCACTTAAAGGAGCCACACATACTGTAGGGCTAGGCTACTGTTATGTTGTTGACTGCCATACTATTGAGGACTATTATGAGTTCTGTCCATCATTTGGTGGTAGGTAAAATTACTGCAATAGAATTATGCTTATTAAATGCTTTCCCCAAATCACTTTTCACTTTTTTTTCAAGAGTAATATTATCGGTTATCGTATCGGTATCAGCCACAACAAACCAATAAATATCGGTTATCGTTATCGGCCCTAAAATTCCATATCGGTGCATCTCTACTCAAATGCGCAGACAAACACAGCCACCAAACACAGCCACCATCTCCACCATTATAACTTATACACTACCCAACAAGTCTGCAGTTACTTTGAATTTAAAACATATACTACATGAGTTTGAATAGGAAATACAGTAGCTGGAATCAAAATAAAAAAGTAATTTACAGTAATATTTCATTAAATATTTAATTTCATAATATATAATTGAAATAATAATCCACTAATAATCC
This sequence comes from Alosa alosa, assembly GCF_017589495.1. Classification (NCBI taxonomy): domain Eukaryota; kingdom Metazoa; phylum Chordata; class Actinopteri; order Clupeiformes; family Clupeidae; genus Alosa; species Alosa alosa. The sequence goes on from NC_063195.1 coordinate 17,622,816, forward strand.
AATAATTCAAATTGTGCTTGTTTTTTCTATCCTCTCATTCTATTCTTTTCTTCCACTCTAACTTGAGACTCTCCACATGTCAATCTGTCTCTGTTCTCAGGGGCCTCTCATGTGTCATGCCGTACTAGTTCTCCTTCTTTCTTTGTCTGCCATCCCTCTGATGTCTGGCTACTGGAACATGCCAACATGTCAATCTGTCTCTGTTCTCTCTCTGTCACTATGATTCAGTGTGTTTCTGCAGGACGCCACAGACCCCCACACATGCTCTAAAGGCCTTTCACATACTGTGGTGGCCTACGCCACAGTGACATAGCTGCTTAATAAAGAACACTTCAACATCATTAGTAGATCAGTACAACACTCAACAGTAGATCAACACTTACATTTTCTCAGTTCTCCACGGGCATGTCTATAAAGGAAAGAGAGAGAGAGAGAGAGAGAGAGATAGATAGAGAGAAAGAGGGAGAGAGAGTGAATATCAGAACATTAGCTCTCCACTCTGTAATCGTCAGCATCATGTGAAATGTTCTTTTAATAGTAATATTTAAAAAAAATCAAAAATTACATCGAATCGAGGATTTGGAGAATCGTGACACCCCTACTAATGAGGGGTATTATGTACCATCACCCTCACAACAAAGTTCAGAATAAACCTACAGGGTCACTGACAGCAAGACTTTAAGTGGCTCATTGCTCTTAATACACAGTGGGCCAGATGTACGTACATTTGCGAACTTAGCGTTATCAGCGCCATGGACAAACGCAATCAGACCCAAGTTTCCGTCGTATTTATCAAACTCTCAATCCATAGTGTAAACCTCCTTTCTCTGCCTTTCTCTGCCCATTACAGCAATTTACGAACATCCACAACTGAACGGCAGAGCCTAAATACTAGCGCAGTTGAATGAAGTTAACTGATGACGACATTGAAAAGAATCAAACGTTCATGAAATAATGCCATACATGATAAGGTCAATAAGCAGGGATAGAATGAAGATCAGTAGTTCTACTCAAACTACTTGTGCACGTAGGCTATGGAAGTAGGAAAGTTTAAGACGTGAATGACGTGAAAGTAAGACATTCGAAAGGCCAACGAAAGTTAAGGTTGCTTTAGATAGTACTACTTACAAAACTGGTGTTCTAAATAGTGATTCTGTTGTCTTTGAAAGGTTCTCTTATTGAGGCATTGAACTGCAATTTGGATTAACACCTGCTTTTACAAGGCGGAAGTATTTAGGCGCAGAATAGACGTGCGCTTTCACGAGCAGTCTTTGTACATACCGCTGAATACATAATTAGGCGCTATTTAAGCTTCCCCTCCCATCTCTTTACGGTAAACTCTCACTTTCCTCTGGATCCTCCCATGAATGCATATGCATGACACGAAAAACGCAATGTGCCATTTTCAGCTCCCACGACAGGCAGTTTGCGCTTTAACATATTTGCCGCCTGTTTGTACATACCTCGCAATGATTTTACACACACGTTGCGAAACAAATAGGCCTATGCCTGAAGTGGGCGCAAAAGCGTTCAGTACATTTGGCCCAGTATCTTTATATATGTATATCTACCCAGCAGTACATGTGGGTGAGGAGTGTGTTGAGTGTCATTGTAGTCATGTCAGAGTCAGGTCTAATGTCAATGCAGTTTCATTAATAGTTTGGAGTTAGATGACTACGATGTACTCTGAAAACATTCACCATCTGTGCCTGCTAAGTCACTAACAACAAGGCTTTGTGTGGCCTATTACTCGTATAACACAGCAACGCCATTGTGTAGCCATTTTAAACATTTTAAGTTGGTGAAGATTATTGTCTAGTAATAATGGTAGAATTTACTTCTGCTACAACATGAATACATTTATTTTATTCTAAAACCCTTCATTTCCCTTAAAAACCCTGTTTCGGGGGCTTTTATTTTGAAACCGTTCCAACCGCAAGGTTGTAATGTAAACAGAACTAACATTAGGCTAAAACAGAGACGTGAACATAGTGAAATGAAACAACACAGAATGATAATTTGATTGTTTCAGCACACTCCGAAGAGACCCAAGGTTAGTGTTCATGGAATATGTACTTATCAATGTGCATTTTAAGCCTTAAAGTAACTTTGGACTGTAACTAGATCACATTTTCACTTGCTAAGTTGAGTAGGCTAAGTTAGTTTTAATTGACATGAATGAATGAATACTTCCACACCGGTGATTTCAAAGTAGCAAGAGGAGCTTTGATTTCGGTAGGTTGATGTGTAGGCCTATATTTTAACTGGCTGCAGCCTAACATTAGAGGAGGGTTGACGCTGCAGTTCAGCACGTACGTGTGTGTGTGTGTTTGTGCGTCATTAGTCACCTAATTACAAACAATTCACTATTTCACAATCCGAAATTTGTATATAAAGACATGTCGCAAGAAGGCGAGGTAAAGCATGTTTGGCGAGGTCTCTGACGAGGGTCCAGGTTGCATGATCCCACAAAGTGTTTTGTGGGATCATGCAAGAGTCAACTGCACAGGAGTTCTTAACTAAGGAAAATTCTGTCACGCTCCTCCTGAACTTCCGTTTGCAAACACAATTTAATGAATATAATGAAATTGCAACTTCAATTACATCAATATGTTATAATGTATCACTGACTCAGCCATATCAGACATTAGACTGGACTCTGACATAACTACGATGACTCAACACACTCTACACCTAACCCATATTTACTGCTGGGTAGAAAAAAAACACTGATATAATGTTGTGTGGTGAACATACTGGTACTGAAACCACATCTCAAAGACACTGTTTAAAAGCCTGAGAAGGAAAAGGAAAGTCAAACACAAACCTCAATGTCTGCAGCTTACAGTTAATGTCATCTTTCAGTGCACTTGAAAGATGAATTCCAGTGATGTTCATGTAATTATCACTCAGGTCCATTTCTGTCAGGGAGACCAAGTGCTGCACAGCAGAGGCTACAATCTCACAGGATTCCTCTGTCAGTTTACAACCAGCAAGTCTACATAGAATGACAAAGACAAAGTGCAAAAGGCAGATAGGAATTATATCATTTAATTTAATCACTTCTATAATCACAATGATGTTAAAGTCCATATAAAATCATAACATATGTTAGGAATAGTGGCAAAAAAAATACTATTATTATACAGTATATCCAAAGTGTGAATGTATAAATAAGGCATCTATGAACTCTGTCTTTCAGAGTATTACTGACCTCAGTTTCTCCAGTTGGCAGTTTGGGTTTCTAAGACCAGAGAACAGCTTCTCTTCTGATGTTTGCAGATCACAGCCACTCATATCTAACTCACTCAGTTGAGAAATATATGACTGCAGAACTGAGACCACAACCTCAGAGGAGCTGTGTTTGAGTCTACAGCTGATGAGTCTACAGTGAGAGAGGAAAACACTGTAAGCAATGTCCTCTATACTCCTTACATACCCAAATATGAAATGCCAGTGACTAAAAAGATGGACAGCTTTTGCTGTGCAAAATACAGACCTCACTTTACAGTCTTGATTCAGTGATTGATGGAGCAGTTCTTCTCCACAGTCCTGAAGCTCACTGTCACTGATGTCCAGCTCTCTTAGGTGGGAGTTTGCCCACTGCAGAGTCAAGGCCAGAAACCTTCCTCTCAGTTTACAGCCAACAAATCTGTACAAACATAAACCATGTAACAGAATCACAGAGAGTGAAATCAGAGACCAATCAAGAGTGAAACACAGATGTTGTTATTGTCTGGTTAATACACTCTATAGTTAACAGTGCTCCATATGGGACACATTAGGATTAGGAGGGAGTGTTATACTAATCAATCAGGTCTGTGACCAACTCTCTCACACCATTGGCACAACTACAAAAGACAATGTTTCTCAAATTCATGCTGTGATTTCAGAATATGTGAATGTGTACTGACCTCAGTTTTTCAAGCTGGCAGTCTGGGTTTCTAAGACCAGAGAGCAGCTTCTCTTCTGATGTTTGCAGATCACGGCTACTCATGTCCAACTCACTCAGTTGAGAAATATATGACTGCAGAACTGAGACCACAACCTCACAGGAGCTGTATTTGAGTCTACAGCCGGTAAGTCTATAGCAAAAGAGGAAAACACTGTAAGCAACATGTAATCTAGAACTAACAGTAGGGTCACATGGGATCATGTTTTGTTGCCCTGTCAGATTGTACTGAGAGACAGTGCAAAATCTAGTTAATAATCTAGTCTTTAATTAAGATATGGGCACAGTGCCAGTTTTTTTTAAGTTTGAAATAGCCTGCTATTATATATTTTATTTGATACTCATTATTATTTTGTTTAGGACTATTGTAATAATCAGAACAGAGAAGAAAATGTATTGCAATTTTATGCTACTTATTTTGTGGTAGAAATATCGGTATCGGTACTCGGTATCGGCAAGTACACAAATGTAAATACTTGTACTCGTATCGGTTTGAAAAAAATGGTATCGGGACATCGCTACATAATGCTCTACAAAATGTAGACTTTGCACGTGCACGCTTAGTCACACACACACACACAGTCATTTTGTGGTAAATTCCCATTGAAAAAGGCCTAAGTAACACTCTGCAGTACGAACTCAATGTCCTAAATAACACTACGCAGTAAGAACCAAATGTCCTGTTCCACTAACAGTCATGTACTCACATATATGCCAAAAAGTACCTAAGGCCACTGAACAGTTAGAAAACCAGCACATAAACATGATAAAAGAAGCCAACATTAGAACAGTAGCCCCTAGTAAAAGAGGAACAGAGACCAACGTAAAAGAGGATTGGCCCATCAGCATGTCAATCATATGCTGATGGGAGGAACATTGACTTCAGATTGGACATGTGACGTATGGAAACTAGGAGGACCTGAGACATTGTGCTTCGCGCATAAGGCGAGGCACAGCAGTTTAGGACTTCAGATCGTGCACACCTTCTTGTGGGAACTGCTTATCTGCAGATACCTTTGATTCACTTTACTGCTTAGAGGTACTTGGTCAGACTTTGTCAGGCTTGGTCCATTGTCAGTACTTGTGAATTAAAACTTTGTGATCAACGGCAGCTCTCTTTAGTCTCAACGTCTCTTCTTGGATCGGGTTTTACCAGAGTGCTAATTGGAGGTTTATTGGATGGCTTTCTGGATTTTCCACCACAATTTCATTGTAAAGTCTTTGGAAAAAACAGCTGGTTGGTTTCTGTCCAACTGTATGCAGTGGTGGTAGTTTGCTTTGTTTTTTGTTTGTGTATTGTATATTGTATTCACAACAGCAAATTATTCGGAAAAAAACAAGATTTTGGGTTCCAATATAGCTTACATGTTTGCTGTGTATATATTTCAACGTCTCTCTGAAGATTAGTCCAGCAGCGCCCCCGCTAGCTTAGCAAAGTGAATGGAATTTTGTCACCGGATAGCATGTCGTGAGTAGAAGTAAGCCAACAAAATTACTTTTTGTCAGTAAGTACTTTTTACTTCTACCTAATTACTTCTTGTGGCCTGCATATTCACGAGTACAAATGGCAATGTAAATTAAGACGAGGCGATTTACTACGCAGATATTGACTTGGGATATTGGGGGGAAGCACAGATGAAGCACTGCTACTTTCGTAGTCTTCCTAGTGTCTCTAGTAGCCTATGTTATCTCACACAATGTTTCGGTAATTTAGGCTACATAAAAGGTTAGATAGTGATGGATATGAAAATTATTTTTATCAACTAGTAGGTCTAGCCTATTATACAGAGGAGACACTGATTCATAACATCTGACTAACTAACACTGTGTGGGCAGGTGACGTTCCAAGCCTGGACTTTTGAATAATATTCAAAGAAAGGTTATTCGGAATGATACATACGTGACACAAATTCTTGCTTTTGAGATGTTCTTATAATATTTTGTGTTTCAAATTGCAGGAGATCTGTTACATTTTGGATTTTGTGTGAGCAACAATTAGATCTGTGCGTAGAGTTTTGAAAATGTGTGTAAGCAGTTGTTAAAAACTGTTTGAGCAAGCACCAACCTCTGTGCAATGTGCAAAGAAGTACTGACCTCACTTTACAGTCTTGATTCAGTGGCTGTTGGAGCAGTTTTCCTCCACAGTCCTGAAGCTCACTGTCACTCATGTCCAGCTCTCTTAGGTGTGAGTTTGCCCCCTGGTGAGCCAAGGCTAAAAATCTTCCCCTCAGTTTACAGCCAACAAGTCTGTAAAAAAATCAGCCATGTAAAACAGAATCACAAATACTGAAATCAAAGATGATACATCTACCAAGTGTAAAGCGACAATGCTTGTATTGTCTGGTTAAAGGTGCTCAAAGCGATTTCTAAGCTAAAAATTTTTTGTCACATACTGCAAACATCACCTCACCATCCGCTAGCTACCTGTGCCCCGAATACACTGTAAAAAATGCGGTCTCTGTGTACAGCCCAGGCTCCAAAAACGGCAACAAAAAAAACTTGGTCCAGCCTGGACCATAAAAACATAACAAACTGTTCCAGCCAATCACCTATAGGAGAGTTTCAATTGCATGGGAGGGAGTAGCTGTTTTGTTTGAACGTCAAGTGGCATTACCCAAAATCGCTTAGAGCACCTTTAACACAGTCTACTTTTGATACCAGTGTCTGACAAACAGTCAACAATATTTCTGACCTTAGTTTTTCCAGTTTGCAGTTTGGACTCTGTAGAGCAGAGTCCAGCTTTTCTCCTATCATCTGCAGGTCATTCTGACTCAGGTCCAGCTCTCTTAAGGGGCAGTTTTCAGACTGCAGAGCTGAGGCCACAATCTCACAGGACTTCTCTGTTAGATTACAGCCAGCAAGTCTGCAAGAGAGGCAAAAGAGTATAAAAAGGTTAAGTGTCATGTTTAAATCTGCAGGAAAAGTGAGAGTAAAACACTGATGCTGTTATTTTAGTTTTATATTATTTAGTTTTATATTAGTTAACACATTCTTCTTTTAATAGTGTGTGGCTGTCAACTAGTGATCGACTGATATATCGGGCCGATATTTGCGTTTTTTACGCGTGCTGCGTTCGCCAATAGTTTTTCCCGGTGTTACGTGGCAACTGACTCCCATGTTAACTGGCTGCGTTGATGACGTTTTACGATTGATGACGAGTCTTCGATAGATGTGGCCGCAGATTTGTCACTTTCTGATATAAACTAGAGACAAACAAATACAAATATACATGTCATGTTTAAATGTCAAAATTGTCTGTAGTACGCTACATGCACTGGACCATGAATGTCACCAAAAAATATATATACCTAAATAGCATATTATTAACTCCATGGGTATCAAACAGCTACTAAATGAGAGTGTATGCATGATAACAAGTCTTCCACCTGCTTGCGCCACAAACCAGCTGCGATTATACAAAGTCAATTGTGCTGGAGTGCAAGATAGAGCCCTTTAGGTCAATATCACACCGAACTTCTCCTTTAAATGCGTTGACAGTTCATTGCTCCTGCCAAATGGATCGCCGAACGGGCAGTCCCCACCAGCGATGCCACAGCGAGGAGCGCGTTTCCCGTACAACTACGGAGGTTAGCTTTTTTGTTCAAGAGTCTGAATTTAAGTCGAGGTTTTGACAACAATATTCACATCGTTGGCTAAGTTTATCTTTTGTGCACATCATATTATCAGAGTCAGAATCAGCCTTTTTGGCCTGGTTTGCATAAACTAACAAGGAATCCCCCCACTCCATTAAAATCAAAGGCTACATATTCTCAACTAACTGGTCAAAAAGTGTGCACCTTATTATTATCTGCAAGTGTGTGACTTTGACTTACGTGCACGTGGCTGCAAATTGACTTTTAACTTATGTATTTTCTGCCTTAGTATAAGTGTGTAAGTATATATACTCTTTTGATCCCATGAGGGAAATTTGGTTTCTGCATTTATCCCAATCCATGAATTAGTGAAACACACTCAGCACACAGTGAACACACAGTGAGGTGAAACACACACTAATCCCGGTGCAGTGAGCTGCCTGCAACAACAGCGGCGCTCGGGGAGCAGTGAGGGGTTCGGTGCCTTGCTCAAGGGCACTTCAGCTGTGCCTACTGGTCGGGGTTTTAAACCGGCAACCCTCCGGTTACAAGTCCGAAGCGCTAACCAGTGGGCCACGGCTGTCCCAAAAGGCCTTTTAAAGTATGGATGTATGGTGGTTAGAAGTATAAATATCAATTAGAAACCTATATCTAATTATCATTATTAATTTGCCAACAAATAACTGGCGTCAGTGACGTCTTTGACATGAAGATCCCCGGAACTATGCTTCTACTATCATTCTACCACAGGTCGAGAGGTGTAGTTGTAACTACACAACTTACTACGCGATAGTGGTTGCGAATGTTTGTTGCTACTATGGTTTTGGGAAACACTAACGTAGTATAACGATGCATCGGACTATGTAAGTTCCACCACCATAGTTCAAACTATCGTTTTTGGAAACAGTTGGGTCGTACTTACATAGTTTCAACCATGTTAGTTGCTAACGTAGTTTTGGCAAGTCACATGCTTTTGGGAAACGCACCCCAGAGCCGTATATATGGCTCTCTATATACGGCTCCATATACGGCTCTGGCCGCAGCGGACTTAAGCTGCCTCCTAGTGGTGACGGTTGTAATCCATTTCACGCAGCTGCGTGAAACACGCGGAGCGTGAGTGAAACAACAATTTCTAAATAGCACCCACTGTATATCATACAAGACAGAAACATTGAACATATTTTATTTATAAAAAACCCTGTAGATTATTGTAGATATGTTAAAATTATGATCAATAATAATCTAACAATGGCATTATTAAGTGAAGAGTACATGATGACTTGTTCAGGACTTGAAAAAGATTGGGACTTGGACTTGACTTGCCCCTCTCTGTCTTTACTTGGACTTGACTGCTAAGACTTGGGACTTACTTGTGACTTGCCAAAACAGTGACTTGGTCCCACCTCTGCTGGCTACCATGTTATCTTGGTACAGTTGCCCAAGCCATTTAGTAGGCCTTCAAAAGGATAAGTTTTACACATCTTTCACTAACTGAAAAACAGATCCATGTTAACTTGATTTAGCGCGTTTGTGGGAGCTTGAAATTGTTTTTGCCTGTGTCATTTAGGTCAGATTACATTACATTACATTACATTACATTTGGCTGACGCTTTTTTAACCAAAGCGACTAACAACATGGTAAACAGTAAGTTTTAGAACAATTCTCACAATTTTAGGACAGTTTAAAAAAAAAAAAAAAAAAAAAACACATTAGAGTACAGTAAGAATAAGTGCGTTGGTGAGTGCTGTATTTTAACAGATTACTTGTCAGTTTAAAACGGCTGGTGAGTGCTAGGATCAGTAAGACTTGTTGTAAGTGTTGCTATGAGAGTAGATGTTCTTTAAAGAGCTGGGTCTTCAGGAGTTTTTGAACGTGGAAAAGGATGTCCCCTGCCCTTGTAGGAACTGGCAGTGTGTTCCACCAACGAGGAACAACAGATGAGAAAAGTTTGGATTGGCTTGAGCGCACCGGTGGTAGAGCTAGGCGTCGTTCGTCAGAGGGCGCAGCGGTCTGGAGGTAGTGTAAGTCTGTATGAGGGCATTCAAGTAGGTGGGAGCAGAACCGAGACTACTTTGTAGGCAAGCGTTAGAGACTTGAATTTGATGCGGGCCGCCATAGGTAGCCAGTGTAGCTGGATGAGCAGCGGGGTAACATGTGCCCTTTTGGGTTAGTTGTAGACCAGGGCGCCGCCGCGTTCTGGATCATCTGAAGTGGTTTCACTGCGCAGGCTGGGAGACCTGTCAGGAGGGCATTGCAGTAGTCGAAATCGTGAGATGACTATTGCCTGAACCAGAAGTTGGGTAGCATCTTGAGTCAAGTAAGTCCTGATTTTCCGTTATGTTGTAGAGTGCTTGAACGGCATGACCGGGCGACTGAGGCAACATGATCTGAGAAGTTTAGTTGGTTGTCGAGAACAACTAGATTTCTTGCAGTCCTGGTCGTTGAAACAGACAGGGAGTCAAATTTGATGTTGATGTCGTGGTGTATGGTAGGTTTAGCTGGGATGACCAGCAGTTCAGTCTTTGAGAGGTTCAGCTGGAGGTGGTGTGCCTTCATCCACGTAGCTATGTCTGAAAGGCAATCCGAGATCCGTGCTGAAACCAGGGGGTCGTCAGGTGGAAAGGACAGATAGAGCTGTGTGTCGCCTGCATAGCAGTGGTATGAGAAGCCGTCGCGAACGGATAATCTGTCCCAAGGAGGTGGTGTAGATAGCAAAGAGGAGGGGCCCAGCACTGAGCCCTGGGGGGACCCCTGTGGTGAGATGGTGAGGTGCAGATAGCTGACCAAGCCATGATCGTTAAACAGCGTCCCTGTGAGGTAGGATTCAAACCAGGAGAGAGCAGCTCCGAGATTCCCATGTCAGCGAAGTATAGAGAGAAGGATACGGTGATTAACCGTGTCAAAGGCAACCGATAAGTCAAGCAGAATGAGTACTGATGACCGAAAGCGGTCGCCCTGGCTTGTTTTAAGGCTTCTGTTACAGACAGCAGAGCCGTTTGGTAGAGTGGCCGCTTTTGAACCCAGACTGATTTGGATCCAGAAGGTTGTTCTGTGAAAGGAAGTCAGACCTGTTTGGAGACTGCTCGTTCAATGCCTTTGGATAGGAAAGGCAGTAGTAAGACAGGGCGGTAGTTCTCGACTTTGAGCAGGGTTGAGAGAAGCTTTCTTAAATAACGGGTGTTACCGGGCCATTTTGAACGCTGTTGGAAATGTGCGGAGGTTAGCGAGGCATTGATCACATGTGTGATAGCTGGAGCGATGGTCGGGCTGATGGACTGAAGTAGGCTCGTAGGTATAGGGTCCAGCGAGCATGTGGTAGGGCGGCTGCATGTCAGGAGTCTGGACACTTCACTCTCGGAGAGAGGCGTGAATGCTGAAAAAGATGTTCCAGCAGTCCCTAGAGGTTGTAGGAGTGCGGTATCTGAGTCAGATCGTTGAGTGGGCATGTAGAGAATTGACTGCTGATTGCCGCCACTTTGTTTGTAAAAAAAAAAGGCGAGGGTATCTGCAGTAAGGCTGGATGGAGGAGGAGGCAGCTGAGGGTTGAGTAGCGATTTGAAGGTTGAGAAAAGTTTTCGAGTGTCTGTAGCGCTGTTGATTTTGTCATTGTAGAAAGCAGTCTTAGCAGCAGTGATGCTGGCTGAGAAGGAGGTCAGGAGTGTCTGGTAGTTTTGAGGTCGCCAGCTAGTTTGGATTTGTGCCATTTCCTCTCCGCTGCTCTGAGTTTGGTGCGCTGCGATCGGAGGGGTATCATTTAGCCATGGATGAGAATGTTTGGATCGAGCTGGTCTTGTGGTAAGAGGGCACAGCTCGTCTAGACACAAGGTCAGTGTGGAGCAGAGCCCGAGTCAGTGGCTTCATTGACCTCCAGAGAGGAGAAGGTGTTGAGTGGAGGTGGGACCGGAGGCAACCACAGAGGAGAAGTGCGTTGGAGACAGGTTCGGATGTTGCGAACGTGACCATCGGCTGAGGAGCCGAGGCTGTTCTGTCAGGCTGGCGTTGAACTGGATGAAGAAGTGGTCAGAAAGATGGAGAGGTGTCACCATGAGGGTGTCTGTGCTGCAGTTCCGAGTGAAAATCAAGTCAAGCTCTTTGCCAGCTTTGTGAGTCGGTGGGCTTTGAACCAGTTCGAGGTCAAAGGAGTGGACCAGGGCCAAAAAGTCCACTGAGCCTGGGGCATCTAAGTGGATGTTCATATCACGAGAACAAGAAGCGGACAGTCATGCTCAGGGATGGAGGATAGCAGAGTGTCAAGTTAAGTCAATAAAAGTCGCCTAGTTGGCCTGGAGGGCGGTAGATGACCAGCACGTAGAGTTTTGCTGGGGCGATCACTGTGATGGCATGGAATTCGAATGAGACATATTTGTTTGAAGGCAGTAGCGGGGTGAAATTCCATTTGTTGGAGATCAGCAGGCCCGTCCCACCTCCTCGTCCAGATGGGCGAGGGGTGTGGGATGGTGTAAGGTTAGTGGAGAGTGCAGCCGGGGTGGCAGTGTTCTCTGGTTTGATCCAAGTCTCAGTGAGAGCAAGGAGTTCCAATGAAAGGTGGTTGGCATAGCCAGCTATGAAGTCCGTTTTGTTGACTGCGGATTGACAGTTCCACAAGCCCATGGAGAAGGAGGTTTCTGTCGGTGAGGACCGTTTAAGTTGCTGGAGGTTAAGGCGATTTCTGCCCCGTATGGCATGATGCCGTTTTCTGCAATGGCCGGTGATAACAGATATGGTGGAACGGCACATTGTGCCTTTGTCGGTGCCTGTGCTCGGTGAACTTGCACAGGTAAACTTGCTCGTCACCAGTGTTTCCCATACATTGACTTATTTGTGGTGGCCCACCACAATATCAACATTGACCACCACACAATGATTTTCCAGGTTGTACTAAATTGTGCTTAAATCTGGTTAGCATCATAACCACGCTGTGCTAATTTGTTAAAAACTGTTGTATTCAAGTCAATTCTGCAAACCAACCACCACAAATGGAATTCAATTCTGTGGGAAACACTGGTCACAATAACCAAACTGGCAAATGGCGAAGTTAGAGACTACTCCGCTCTATAAGGACACAGACTGAATTGGAGTTAGGCTACCACTTACGAAATCACATATCACTGTTTTGTGTTACATCAAACACTGATGGTTAATCACCTTCGTCCACTTTTCATTATTGTTACATCACAAATGCAAAAGCTTTGCTGTCAAAATGAACGATACAACAAAGTGAATGACGTGGGTTTGCACTCACTGGCTACATTTGAGTTGCATCCACGGTGGAAAATAGCATAACAATAACATTAGTCCTATACAGTTAATACATAATCCAACTAACGTTAGGAGTCCATAATCTGTAGAGTGGAGTCATAATCTGTAGAGTAGGCCTAGAGTTAATAGCCTTGAAGAAAACTGGATCATGGTATGTTGAAATGTATCCCCGAAACCAGTTGACAGGCATTTTCCTAAATCAAATAGTATCTCACCGAGATTTGAGATCAATCTTATATGACTCATCTGTACATCGGGACATACACTGTGTTCCAAATTATTACGCAACTTACATTTTTCTCAGATTTTCCTAAATAGTTGATGCAAATGACAGTCAGTATAATTTTCAAGTCATCAAATGTTAGAGTATAATTCAAATTGTATTGAACAAACCTCCCAATGATAACAGCATTTTTTTTTCAAAAATAAAAAAGCTCAAAATGCACTGTTCCTAATTATTATGCACAACAGAGTTTCAAGACATTTTAAAGGTTGTAAAGAACTAAAAATGGTAATTTGTTGAATTTACAGCATTATGAGGTCATATAAATTAAATCAAAAGTTATTTCAATCAAAAACATCTTAACAGGCCAAATTACATGTTAACATAGACCCCTTCATTGATATCACCTTCACGATTCTTGCATCCATTGAACTTGTGAGTTCTTGGAGAGTTTCTGCTTTAATGTCTTTGCAGGATGTCAGAATAGCCACGCAGAGCTGCTGCTTGGATGTGAACTGCCTCCCATCCTCATAGATCTTTTGATTGATGATGCGCCAAAGGTTCTCAATAGGGTTGTGTCGTGGTTTTATGGAAAGATATTCTTTAGTTTTATCAAAATATATTCTGTACACTGGGAAAAACTGTCTGAGGTCCATGTAGTGAAACAGCAGGGGAAATTATAGCTAAGACATACACATGCTTGGGGCCAGGAGTTTACTTATAAGGACATGTATGCCTAGAGAGACTGGGCAGACTAAGTGGCTGTTCAAGCAGGGTCAGAGGTCACTTGTAGAAATATACAATGAATACCTAGGCACATATGCATTACTTAAAATGGTAAGAAGGCGATAGGAGCTCTGTTCTATTCTGAGTTACAAACAAAACAAAAACAAATGATGCTACTGAAAAGGGGTATATAAGCTGTGTAAAGACAGGATGCTGGTAACTTGCTTCATGAACCAATGCTCTTGAATGCATTAAAGCCATCGTCTGCAGTATTCGTCTACGTTGTTTAAAATTCTTTTGAGTTTGTATTATTTAATTAAAATTTGACACCACAGTTGAGGTCAAGGGAAGATGGAGGCCACACCATGAGTTTCTCTCCTTTTATGCCCATAGCAGCCAATGACCCAGAGGTATTCTTTGCAGCATGAGATGGTGCATTGTCATGCATAAAGATGATTTTGCTACGGAAGGCATGGTTTTTCTTTTTGTACCACGGAAGAAAGTGGTCAGTCAGAAACTCTACATACTTTGCCGAGGTCATTTTCACACCGTCAGGGACCCTAAAGAGGCCTACCAGCACTCTCCACATGATTCCGGCCCAAAACATGACTCCACCACCTCCTTGATGACGTTTCAGCCTTGTTGGGGCTAGGGATGTTAACCAATGACTGTTTGACCGTCGGTAGTCGGTAAAAAAAAAGTGATCTCTAAATTAGGCTATTATAGACAGTGGACTAAACGCTACTACAGTTAGCCAAGATCTTTTTGTGTGAAGTGAACAAATTATCCCTCACACTCAATTTTTCCATAACTCGCCTGTTTGTATTTAACCCTCTAACCGCCCATGTCGCAATATTGCGACAAGCGTCATTACTGAATAAAACAGATGATAGACGCGAGTACAGTGTAAAATCTCATTTGTACTCTTGACCACTAGTTGGCAGACACCCGGAGCTTCGATTCAAGCTCAACCTTTTTTTTCAAATTTTTCAGGAAGCTCGCGAGAAACACACGAAGAAGACGTGCATTTCCTCCATAACGCGGAAGCGATGTGGGCCATAGTTTTGCACAAATTGAAGCAGAAATACACCAAATGTTGAAAAATTTCACGTGTGATGAAGTCTTGGATCTGTTATTCACCTATTCTGATTCTGAAGGAGAATATCTGCCTTTTGGAGAATATGATCGATTGTCTATTGACTGATAGTCACGGAGCGTCTGTGAATGGAGGTGTGTCTTTTTCGACAGTGTCTACTAAGCATACCATGCTTATTTCGACCCTCTGCCCAACATAGCTGGAGGTGCCAGTGACAATAGTGATGATAGTGTCCGCAATGGACGTGGTATAGACAGCAGGGGTTGTAAAAATAGGGCTCTGAAGAACTTCAAAGTCACCCACGATATGAAACTGATTTGACCAGGCTACTTTATTGTATAGTAGCATAGGGTTTGTGATTATAGTAATAGTTTACTATTGTTGGTTTACATGTGACTGTTTTCCTGTTCATTTGTTATGTCGGTGAAATGACAAAAAAAGAAAGTAAAACTGCTCAAATATGTTCAACATCTAGTATTTACTGAAATGTGCATAATTCACAGTGGTTGCCATCCAGTGATGTCATAATATGCCAATTAGATGAGTAAATTTACCCCCTTCATAAACTTCTGGTCATACTCAGTGATTTTCACATTTACAGTAGGACTTTATCTCTGACCACTTGCAAGCCATGGCCTTTTGAAATTTTGATGTAAAAATCCAATTTATATTTTTTAAACCCTGGCGGCTAAAGGGTTAATAAACCAATACATTTGGCGTGAGATCACAGCATTTGGGTTCGCGCGCTCACAAGGTTTGCAAAAAGTATAGACTACAGGCTAAAACACTTGAGGATAGAGCCTGGCCAGATGACCGGATGAAGCGTGCAAAGAAAAGTAGTGTGTGGGACCATTTCTTCTAAAAGAATGACACAGATGTAAGTTGCCACTTGTGTGGTACAGTACTTAAATACAGTAGTAGCACATCATCTATGATGTATCACTTGAAAACGCGTCACCCTCAAGCCTCTTCGGGTGAGAAAGGCAGCCAAAGCCAACCTACCGTGTCATCTATGCTAGCTGGTAGGAAATGTGACAAACAGCGCTCAGAGACTATTACCCAAAAGATATGCGGAATGATTGAAAAAGACATTCTGTCCCTTGACTTTGTAAGCGGTGAGGGCTTTCTAGAGCTTACGCAATTAATTAAAGAAAAGAGTTGTTCTGTCCGCTATTAGAATGTTAGACCTGCCTTGGCTTTTGCGTCTTTTACACATTCTGAAGGTGCCTGTTTTATCCATTAGTTTTATCGTGTTGCAGTCTATTAGGCAACATTCCGCGTAAGATGGGCTTAGATTTCGAAATATATTACATCTACATTTCAGGAAGTATCATCAATGGTAACAGATAAGGTGATCATGATCATCATCTTTCTTTATTATTGTTAGCAGCACTACCTCAAACTAAAGCCGCGTCTCTACGGAGCTGTCATTTTCTTAAGTGAGCTGCAGCAATGTTTCAAATGAGCTTCTAACGCTAGACAAACACCTTTATTTTCAACGCGATCACCTTGTAGCCAAACCATTTCGAAACTAAAGAGCCATTTGTCCTCCGATTACATACAAGCTCCTTGGTGACGCGTTTGCGGGACTCATGTTTCGCACTGTAGGGGATTTTTAAAAAAAAGTGACGTGAGTGGAAGGGCGGTGATGTGACAGAGTTGCGAAATTGCAGGCGTGGCTCGAAATGGCTGTTATTTCAAATAGCGTAGCATATTTTAAACTAATCAGTTAACCGGTTTCAACCGGCTAATGAGGCTCGGTGGTCGGTCAAGAAAATGTTTAGTTTTTGCCATCCCTAGTTGGGACATGGTGGCCATTCACCAACCATTCATTACTCCATCCATCTGGACCATCTAGGGTTGCACAGCACTCATCCGTTCCACGTTACTTGTGTATAGAGCTGTTTGCTGACGTTATCATTATCAATCCAGTTCAAAGGTGGTTGAGTTTTTCAGTCAGCGTCAGCTACCAAACAGAAGTCTGTCTCACTCAGTGGGACACATGCGTGACGCATCACAGCAATATGAGTGCTGCGCCACCTGAAGGAGATCTTTTAAAACTTTGAGATATGTTTTATACATGGTTGAATATTTATACCTTTTAACGTTGATGCAGTTTAGAACAGAAACTTGAACAATTTGTTGCTTAATGTGCATCTGTCACCACAAGATTTTCCTCTGCTGTGGTTGACAAATCTGGCAGCTTCTTTTACATTTTCGTTTAGACCTACTATGTGTTGTATTTGCACATTAGGCGGCATATTAGCCTTAGACATGCTCATTTTATTTTATGTAGAAATCATGGCAGTCTTACATTACAAATGAAGTACTTTATTTCAATGGCTACTTTTCAGGCTTATTGTTTTCTTAAATTATTTAAATGTGTTGACAAGGGACATTTTCTGATGACCTGAATTATGTCTTAAATTATGTCAGCAAGCAATGCATCATCAAGGCTGTGTTGTAGATGTTGATGAAAGCCTTTTACCCTTGCACAGTTAACTATGCAGTGCACCCATCCATAAGTTTAATAAATGTTCCTTTTTAAATTGAGACTTGTAACATTTGTTATCATCATTGTGTCGGCTCCAAATATCGGCTCAAGAAAATCGGCAGCCCGTATCGGTCATCTGCTACGGCTGGTGAAAACAAATCGGTATCGGCATCAGCACTAAAAAAATCCAAAAAATCCCTACTGTCAACACAGTCAACAATATTACTGACCTCAGTGTCTCCAGTTTGCAGTTTGGACTCTGGAGAGCAGAGACCAGTTTTTCTCCTGATATCTGCAGGTCATTCTGACTCAGGTCCAGCTCTCTTAAAGGGGAGTTTGCAGACTGCAGAACTGACGCCACAATCTCACAGGACTTCTCTGTTAGCTTACAGTCCGCAAGTCTGCAACAGAGGCAAAAGAGTATAATAAATTACAAGGAAGTTTATTGCCACATGCATCTAGTTACTGGATGTAAGACATGCAGTGAAATCATGTCTGGTGTCAGCCTATTTGTACATTTATTGGGGGGTAGAAGAGGGGTTTAGTAGATTAAGTGGCAAGGGCTGCATAAGAAAGGTGGGGAGGATTGGGGGCACCAACAAGATTGGGGGGCACCAACAAGGAAGCACCCAATCCAAGGCTCAAGCAACAGGGGGTCTTGGTGTGTGTGTTGGGGATGACAAGGAAAAGTGTGCTGTGTGTTGGAGAAGCTGTGTGTTGTATTGGGGGCAGTGTGCTGAAAGTATGTTGGGGATGTGTGTGGAGAAGCTTCCTGATGAAATAATGTGCTATATACTGTAGTCAGGGGATTATATATAATTATATAGTCAGGGGAAGTTTGAATGCACTTATCACAAACTAACACAGTTCTACAGTGGGTAGTGCTTTGACTTGGCCAGCTTCCCTCGTGGTCCGCGCGTGGGATCACGCGGCATCACACAACTTTAATTTGTATTTTTCCAGTGACGCTGCAACGACACTGCAACAACCGGTAGAGGTCTCAAGTGAGCAGGGTGTCTCGTAAAAAGAAATGGAACTGGAAAACCCTACACAGACTTCACTACAGACTTTAGAAGACTGGTTTAGAAATAATTTAATAGCCAGAAATATGCCTGCCCTGCCCTAATAAAGAAATATTTGGTTAACGGCGAGTGAATCCCGTTTACAGCCGTAGAAGAAACGCAGGACAAATTAAACATTCTGGTTTTCTCCGAGTGCAACGATGATAGACAGACATCATTTGGACATAATATAGAGCATATTAACCGTTGCTCAGCCAAATGCCTTCCTGTTACGTCCTGTTATCACGGAGTTACAGGTGATAAACGATTTTTGATGGTCACAAGTTTACTTCATTAGCGTTTATTTTTTTGATTATTAAAGAGTGTTTTTCATTTAAAGGCTTGACTTTGTGCTTATTCAGAAGAGCATTTAGTTCTCTCCCCAATCCCAGACGTTCACATTGCATGTTTGTTTGTAATGGATGCAACCGCGAGATACGCTTGTCATAGGCGCCGATACCGTGGGTGCTCCGTCTCTCGGGCACCCACTGAAAACATCGAGCACCCACGTGTGCCAGCTTACAGTCCCGGCTAAATTTACATTAATTTAAAATCAAACATTGCAGTTTATGTTATATTCAGCATCTCTCATAATGTGATTGGATACAGTATGTTGCTGTCAATTCCCTACTCCATATACTAACCACCAATGAGAGCGTCTCTCGTATGAAAATTCCTGACACTTCCCACCTGAAGAATTAACGCAAGGCTTTGTCAGGTCTTCAACCCCCGAATATTTAAAATGTATATAGCCCTGAATATTATTTTAAAAGTAGTCTGACAAAGCTTATTGTATTGTGACACAGCTAAACACTGGTACCTCATAGAACGTCTATAACATAGTCAGGGGTGGGCAACTAATTTCCCCAAGGGGCCACATGACAAACTGGGACTGTTGAGGAGGGCCGGACCCAAAATACCGAACTCAAGTCTGAACTTAACTCTGTCCAATTCTATTCTGTTCTTGTATAACATTAAGTAAATCATATGATTTTGTTTACTACTCGTAAGAACAGATGAAAATGTGAGGGAGACAAAGGAAAAACAGCAATAGGCTATTTAATCTATCTCCAGTATTTAATCCTCAGTCTCGAAAATTATTTTTTGACATTGACATTTTTTTTCAGTTTTCAAAGACTGATATAAAAAAGTACTACAATATCTATATAATTAGGCTAGGCCATGAAAATGTGAAGGAGTCAGTACAACCATAGGCCTGTGCCACCATTTCATCAACACTCAGCAATATTTCATCATTAAATCATTATCATCATTTAATTAACTCTATGCAGAATTAGACTATGAAAATGTGGAGCAGACAATAGTAGGCTGTCATTAGTTAATCAACATGCACAAAGAAAACTATTTTAAAAATGTAGGCTATGTTTTTGCTTTAACTTTGCTTTGCTTTAACAGTATGCACAAAACTGTGATTGGTCAACTCACCCTGAGTGTTGAGCCGGCTGCTTCAAGCAACCTGTGGGTAGTAGCATCATACTAGTTCTCTAACATAAGCTTTGCAAATAAACTCAGACATATTTTGGTTACAATGACGGGGTTATCCGAATGTAAACTATCTATCTGCCAGTAACGTTTTGAAATTAACACTTCGAATCGCCAACAAACAGCAGGAGTTCGTTCTGACAACCTTTGCGGTGGTGAGCGACGCAGACATAAGAGACACAAAACTTTGAAAGGTTTACGCCGACTTAAAGGCAACTGCATTGTGTCGACGCAGAAGCATAAATTCTATTCACCAGCACATCAGTGAGGGTGTTTACATCATATGCATCCACGCACAAATGTATGGGCGTACAAATAACAGTCGCTTTCAAAATAAAAGCAACGATATTGATTTGCGTGCACTATCTCTATGCTAGGCTCTTGACTATTGTTCTTTCACGGACCTTACGCGGGCCGGTCAGGGAAAGCCCACAGGGCGGATGTGGCTCGCGGGCCGTATGTTGCCCATGTATGGCCTAGGTGGTCGCAACTCACAAAAGTAAAGCAGATAGAAAGAACTCACGCAAATCTAGCCTACAACACGCAGACAGCTTCATGCGCGGTCTGGTGCGCTATGTAGATCGTTTCTCGTACCATTTAATTTCTCAGAATGTAGGTCTACTAGGCTACAATAACGTCATCACCAAATACATCTTTTATTTTTAGTTGATCAACCACAAAGAGTAGCATAGGCCTACTGTGCACAGTGCACTGACGACTAGCTGCCCAAGGTAACCAGTTGTTGTAGATGAGAGGCAACCCCTTGTTTCAGATAGCCTGGACAACATGTTACCTGGGTGTTGCTTACGTTATTAATTAATGGTAGCCTACAATAGTTAATTGATTCACGTAACATATTAGTTGGCTCAAAGAGTAGGGAATCAGGATGGAGAGAGTCACGTGTGTGTTGCTTTTGCGTGATCGAATCCAGTTTAATGCTAGTTTTCAAAACATATATTTTTTTACATGTCTTTTGTCCGAGTGGCTGTAATGTAGCCGAGCGCTCATGGCGTATGAAAAGCGACTTCAAACCGCCTAAAACAACTTGTTTGTGAATGTCTGACAAGGAAACCAGTAGGTGGAGAAACCAGAAGGCACACAACCATCGGAGCGATTTTAAGGCTATTTCGCATAGGCTACTCAATGGTGCTATTTCACAAGCATTATAGCGACCCCCACTCACCGGGGTTAGGTGGAAGGTGTTAATAGACGATTGGCGTAGCCTAGAGTGGACTAGGGCTGTCAAAATTGCTCAAAAATGAACTTCGAATATCCCCTCTAAAATAAACACATGTATTGAATATATTGGAATATCTAGGCTATATTATTTAGCATTATGTCAGTGGCCCCGCATCATGTCATCTGTTTTTAACTTTTTGTATGGTTATTGCTTGACAGGGGGGATCCCAAGCAGCTTTCAGCCATGGCATTTCCTAATTCACCCGACACTGATGTTCAAAATGTTGAAACTATTTCAGCATAGCCTATAAGCAGTTTAATTAAATGTAATGTTAGTTGTAAACAAACGGGCTACTTGGTGAGGCTTGGCCTCACAGATGCGCTCGTGCCTTAAATGGCAATACAAATCTTCACGATAGGCCTAAGTTATTAACTGACCGCCCGATTCACGTTGGCTGGGGGGCAGGGGGGACCATCAGACATTTGTTCCCAAGGGTCTATGAATTGTTAATCTGGCCCTGCCCCGAACGCAACTTTCCACCTCTGAGACAGCTTAAAAGAAGTCTAGAGGACTCCTAACTCACTAAGACCTACTTACTGTAGGCTGCGCAAACCACAGGCCTTTTTTTTGGGCAAGCCTGCATTCGAGGCAGGCCTTCTGTTGAAGAATTTTATATAAATCCTGCTCTAACAGTAATCCTCCTACCCCCCGCTACCACAGCTGTGGATAGTGTGGCATACTCACGCTTTATGTCTCCTTCTTGCAAACTAGGCCTATAGCCCAACCATTTACGTCTTCAAAAAATAACAACTTGCCATATATGCCTTCATATCTTTGGGCTTCATTCAGCATTTTGTTCTTCCACTGGAAATGACTCTTCTACATTTGCTGCCTGCTGCATCCTTTCTGTTTGTATTGTTTAGAAAATGTTTGACGTCTTGAGTTAATGCATTAAACATTGTTTGCTGGTAACCAGCCACAAATAGCCTACAGATTCTTGCGTGCGTACATTCTCTATTCTCTCCAAAATGTGCCCGTTCTATAGGCTGGCCAAGTGCGTAATTCTGCGGCATAAAGCAGATGTATTTGTTTATTTTACAGAAAAATAAAAATAACCTGTCAAGCAGTCAATTGTCTACATTGCAGTCAATAAGTAGGGCAAATTACGAAACCAAAACGTGGGTCATAGTTGTCTAAGCCTCTGCTGTTAGGCCAAACCCATGAACAAAGACGCATTGATATCTGCAATAGAGTTTTTTTGGCGAAACAAGCTCACAGCCGAACGAGTCATAGCACTGAAGGGAGAGGCCACTGGCATGTGATCTCCCCACGGGCCAATGGATGTACAAGTTTTCCCCTGTGCCTACGATATTTAATCCAGTGTTTTGTCAAGTTGCAAAATGCAATTCGTTTTAACAAATTTTTATGATAGTATGAAGTACTCTTTGTATAGGGTACTATCTTAATTGCTTTATATTCAATACTTGACCAATGGCTATTGCATCTGTCTATTGAAAGTGAGAATGTGGCATGTGATCTACTGTGTAGGCTTCATAAAATAAAATAAACAGATTGCTAATGGCCTACAAGCTGATCTGGGGTGCGTTCCGCATAACCACGGAGGTTAGCTTTTATTAACAGGATGCATCGTTCAACTAACCAACATGTAAGTTACGACTGTTTCCCAAAACTGTCGTACTTACATAGTACTGTAAGTTTGGACCATGATAGTTTCCAAACTTAAGTAGTCTGGACTAAGGTGGTTAATGACGTTTAGTAGCACGTGAACGGGCACCTGCACATACTTCTGTGGCGCATTGCGTTAAGGCCGACAGATGACAGCCGCCGTTGCACAGCAGTTACCAGTCCCCTGTCCAAGAGTTTGAATCTGGGTTAAGATTTTGACAACAATATTGACATCGTTGTTTACCTAAGTTTATCTTTTGTGCAGATCATATTATCAAAATCAGAATCAGCCTTCTTGGCTTGGTTTGCGTAAACTAACAAGGACCCCCCCTCCCCCTCCCCCCATGAAAATCAAAGGCTACATATTCTCAGCTGACTCGTCAAAAAGTCCGCACCACCTTATTATTATCTGCAGGTGACTTACTTACGTGCACATGGCTGCAAATTGACTTTTAATTGATGTATTTTCTGCCTTGGGCAATTTTAAAATATGGATGTATGGTGGTTAGAAGTGTAAATATTAGAAACCTAAATATATTTATACATTTATAATTATTAATTTGCAAACAAATAACTGGTGTCAGTGACGTCTTTGACATGAAGATCCCTGGAACTATGCTTCTACTAGCATTCTACCACAGGTCGAGAGGTGTAGTTGTAACTACACAACTTTACGATAGTGATTGCGAACGTTCGTTGCTACTATGGTTTTGGGAAACACTAACGTAGTGTAACGATGCATTGGACTATGTAAGTTCCAAATACACTGTGTGCAAAATTATTAGGCAAGTTGTATTCCTGAGGATGTATTGTATCGTTGAACAAATACAGTTTTCCCAGTCAATCAAAAATGTTAATACACCTCAAATCTGAATATTTAACAGAGGAAAAGTGAGTTTTGGCTTCATCAGGAAAATATCTATAATATATAATATATGTGTGCAGAATTATTAGGCAACTATTAGTGTGCAGAATTGTTATGCGACTAAATGAAAAGCTAAAATGTTCCCATCTCACTTGTTTATTTTCATTTCTTAGAGTAAGAATAATACATAAACAACTCAGTATGTACAAATACACACTTCTGACATTTCAAAAAATATTCAGTGACCAATATAGCCACCCTTCTTTTCAATAACAGTCATGAGCCTTCCATCCATGGAGTCTGGTAGTTTTCTTATCTGTTGATGATCAACTTTTTGCGCAGCATCAACCACAGCCTCCCAAATGCTGTTCAGAGAGGTGTATTGTCTTCCCTCACTGTAAATCTCACGTTTAAGAAGGGCCCACAAGTTCTCAATGGGGTTTAGGTCAGGTGAAGAAAGGGGCCACGTCATTATTCTGTCATCTTTAAGGCCTTTGCTGGCTAGCCATGCAGTGGAGTACTTGGATGCATGTGATGGAGCATTGTCCTGCATAAAAATCATGGCTTTCTTGAAGGATGTAGACTTTTTCCTGTACCACTGCTTGAAGAAAGTATCTTCTAAAAACTGGCAGTAGTTTTGGGAGTTGATTTTATGTCCATTTTCTCTCTAAAAGGTCCAACTAGCTCATCCTTAATAATAGCAGCCCATACCAGTACCCCACCTCCACCTTGTTGGCGTCTGACTCGAAGTGCAGCTCTGTGCCCATTAGTGATCCAGCCACGGGCCCATCCATCTGGTCCATCAAGAGTCACTCTCATTTCATCTGTCCATAAAACCTTTGAAAAATCTGTCTTCAGATATTTCTTGGCCCAGGCTTGACGTTTCAACTTATGAGTCTTGTTAAGTGGTGGTCGTGTTTTAGCCTTTCTTACCTGGGCCATGTCTCTGAGCACTGAACACCTTGTACTTCTGGACACTCCAGGTAGGTGGCATTTCTGGAATATGGCAGCACTGGAGGTTAATGGGTTCCTGGTAACTTCACGTTTAATTCTTCTCAAGTCTCTAGCAGTTAATCTGCGCCTTTTTTTCTCCACATGTTTCTTGCGACCCTGTTGACTATTTGCAACGAAACGTTTGATTGTTCGGTGACCACGCCTCAATATTTTTGCTACTTCAAGAGTGCTGCATCCCTCTGAAAGGGAAAATGTTACTATTTTTGACTTTTCAGAGTCTGTTAAATCTCTTTTTTGGCCCATTTTGTCTGAGGTAAAGAAGCTGCCTAATAATTATGCACACCTTGATATAGGGTGTTGATCACTATAGGCCACTCCCTCCCTCATTACACAAATACACATCACCTGATAATGCTTAAATCCAATTAGCATTCAAGTTTATATAGCTTGGAGTTGGAAAATATGCATGAAAATGGCAATAAGGTCAAAATACTCACTTGCCTAATAATTTTGCACACAGTGTATGAATGTAATTCTGCGGCATAAAGCAGATGTAACTATTTGTTTATTGTACAGAAAAATAAAAATGACATGTCAAGCATGTTACATTGCAGTCAAGAAGTAGGGCAAATTAATTTACGAAACCAAAACGTGGGTCATAGTTGTCTAAGCCTCTATAGCGTAGCCTGTTAAAAACGTCGCAGAAGCCTACCCAAAGCTACAGATTAATTCTGAACAGTTATTTCTCTACTGGCTCAATTATCACACCGCTGTTTTGATTTGCGTAGTTGCGTTAACCCAACACTGACAATAATGTAGACAGCAAATTTCGATTTCGATTTTCGTTACCACCGTGTAGTCAAGCCTTAAGCCATACCCAAGTAGCCTAAATCAAGGTAAATCGAGCTTTTTCAGAAGGGGCGGCAGGCAGAGCGATGTACAGTGGCAGAGCGACGCACAGTGGCTGAAAGTGGTACTAAAGCTTCACGCCTCGTAATGCGCGACTGAAGTGGCCATTTGAAAGCGATGCCCACTGTAGTTTGATTCATTCATCTGGCAAATAAATATCACACCTGATCCCCTTCCAAAGTGACAGAGCTTGAGCAGTTTTTCAAATAAAAATGGAGTAAAATTCTCCATGCTTTGCGGCCGAAGGCTTTAATTAACTAACATTACTTTGTAGAAACCTGCTTTCACTTTGAATTTAAACTTTTGACTTACAAACTTTAACTTTAGGCACTGTAGTATGTTCCAGACACAATAAACAAGTTTCATTAATGAATGAATAAAATAACAATCAGAAGGATGTGATATGGCATTTAAGAGGCAATGTAAAAATTAGGTTTTAATGCATTGTTGTTTGGAACAGCAGAGCTATATTCCTTGAACTATCAAGATTCACAGCAATACTTGCATCTTCAAGGATCTCGTTTAACACATTCAGTTTAAAAATATTCCTCATAAATGTTATTGGTCAGCTTTAACCAGGGCTTTGAACCGATTTTTTTCCCCAATCGGTTTGTTCCGAACAGAAACGGAATTATAACGTTTCCGGTTATGAGTTCCACCAATAAATTGACATTCCCGAACCGGTTAGAACAAAAAAATACTATTCCCGGAACGGTTAATTTCGTTCCTGTCAGCTGTTTAATGCCATAGAATTATGTCACATCTTTCTCATCCAGCTTAAACCAAATGTAATAATATTACAACCATTATTAAATAATAATAATTATATTATTAATAATAATAATAATAATAATTAAATAGGCCTACAATTATTTCAAATGTGTAGTTTATTGTTAAAAGATAAAATTTCCACACAAACGTAACAACATTATTAAGACACGTGGTTATGCCACTCGGGCAACAACAAATTCCAACTGTCGGGGGGAAAGACCATCCAGTAGGCCTACTCATACCAGTAACAAGCCATCTGTGCATTAGGCAAACAGAGGTGTTGGCGCCATTTAGCCAAATGCTCGCTAGTCCATCATTAACGTGGAGTCGACAAATATAGCTATTGTTATTGTGTTTGGAATGAGCGTTTTAATTAACGATGGATCGTAATGTACCTCTTATTTAAGATGTGGAGTGGAGACTTTGTAATCCACCGCTCTCTCTCCATTCAGTCAGCGAATGTCTGATGTCACACAGGAAGTGAACCTCAGCCGTCATGGTAACGTGCGCAGGAAAATAATAATTTTTTTTTTTAGGCAACGAAAACTTTGAGAAACGAAATAAAACCGGTATTAACCGGTTACCATTATTTTTAAATAAGTGTTCCTGTTCCAGAACATAAAAAATAATAACGTTTCCGGTTTCATTCCTGTTCCCTGTAAAATACAAAAAGTTCCCGGTTTTCGTTTTCGTTCCTTGAACCGGTTCAAAGCCCTGGCTTTAACACAAACTTTCAAAACTTCAACCTGGCTCTGCACACTGTACAAGCACTCCTATTTCCACAGTGAGATTCTGCTCCCAAATTCCGGCCATCTATTCCATTTGTAGAGTTCAGGGTAGCTACTCAACCAATGTTGGTGGAACTGACTAATTTATTTTCCTAATTTGAACAATTAAATGGCTATTAAGCTATTAAAAATATATGATTGGAAGTTTTTGTATACGGGATGCATAGAGAAACTGTAAATAATCTTGATGTATTGTCATACTCACAGAGCTTTCTGGCAGTATCTCACAACTGATACCAGTCTGTATCGTCCCTCCTCTGATGTTTTGTATTTGCTCAAGTCCAACTCATCCAGCACCTCCTCAGACATCAGAAGCATGTGGGCCAGTGCTGAACAGTGGGCAGGTGGCAATTCACCTGAGAAGCCATCGGGAGATGTCAGATATTTTTTGACTTCTTCATGTAGGGAATGATCATTCATTTCAAACAAGCAGTGGATAAGATTGATGTATCTCTCAGGAGATGGGTTCTTCCTCTTGAGTTCCTTGATATATTGACATGTTTTCTTGATGGTCTCTGAGCTGCTGTGTTTGTTTGTCAACAAGCCGTTTAAAATGACCTGGTTGCTCTCCACTGAGATGCCTACAAGAAAGCGGAGGAAAAGATCCAGGTGTCCATTTTTGCTGTCCAAAGCTTTATCCATGGCTCTCATCAATAACTCAAACAAGTCAAAATAAGACGTGATGTTCAGAAAAGAGACAAACACATGCAGTGCAGCAAGAAACTCCTGGATGCTCAGATGCACAAAGCAGTAGACCTTCTTGTGGTGAAACACACATTCCTCCCTGAAGATCTCAGTGCACACACCAGAGTACACTGAGGCTTCACTGACATCAATGCCACACTCTCTCAGGTCTTCCTCATAGAACATGAGATTGCCATTCTCCAGATGCTTGAAAGCCAGCTCTGCCAGTTTCAATATGACACCCTTGTGTGATTCCAGGAGCTTCTGTCTATCTGTCTCACTTTCCTCCTGATACTTCTGATTCTTTCTGGTGATCTGGATGAGCAGAAAGTGTATGAACATCTCAGTCAGAGTTTTGGGGGCTTCCTTCCCATCATCCAGTTCCAGTATTTGCTGAAGGACAGTGGCTGAAATCCAACAGAAGACTGGCATGTGGCACATAATGTGGAGACTTCTGGTTGCCTTAATGTGTGAGATAATTCTGTTGGCTTGATTCTGGTCACTGATCCTCTTCCTGAAGTACTCTTCCTTCTGTGGGTCATTAAATCCTCGTACTTCTGTCACCTGACTGATGCACTGAGAAGGGATCTGACTGGCTGCCGCTGGTCGGGAGGTTATCCAGATGAGAGCAGAGGGAAGCAGAATTCCATGAATGAGGCTCGTCATCAGGACATCCACTGATGATGTTTGTGTCACATCAGACAGTTTCTTGTTTCCTTGGAAATTCAGCGCAAGTCGACTCTCATCCAGACCATCAAAGATGAATACAATGTGGCAGTCTTTGTATTCATCATCCTGTAGCTCCTTAAGCTCAGGGTGGAAGTCAAGCAGGAGCTTATGAAGACTGTACTGATCATGTTTGACCAAATTCAGCTCACGGAACGGAAGCACAAACATGAAATCTACATCCTGGTTAGCTCTCTCCTCTGCCCAGTCAAGGATGAACTTCTGCACTGAGATGGTTTTTCCAATGCCAGCGATTCCCTTGGTCATGACTGTTCTGATGTGTCTCTCTTGTCCAGGTAAGGGCTTGAATATATCATTGCAGTTGATTGCTGTGTCCTCTGTAGTTTGTGGCCTGGATGCTGACTCTACCTGCCAAACCTCATGCTCATTATTCACCTCTTCACTCTCTCCCTCTGTGATGTAGAGCTCTGTGTAGATCTTGTTCAGGAGTGTTTGAGTCCCTGACCTTATGATGCCTTCACATATGCTCTCAAATCTCCGCTTCATGCTGGCTTTATGGGTCATCAGTACTTTCTTCCGGACATGGACATCTGTTTGGCATTAAACAAACAAACAGTCAGTGTCTCTAAAGCACATTTTTAGCAGAACAATATTAGATGATGAACCATTTTGATTTCTTTTAAATACATGGTCTTTATATTCAGTATGAATCCATCACTTGGACATACATCTTCAAAACTCACCAGTTAGTTTGGCCCTTTTGACTGGAGCATGCTCAATTTGCAGATGGGTGCTGTCTCCCATGACGGTGTGCTCATCTAAAGGAGACAGTGGAGAGATCTGTGCTGTGTGGATGTGTGGATATAGAGGGTGCTGGATGTGTGGATGATTATGCTGCCCCATGGCTGAGTTTGAGTACTGAGGACGATGCCCAGTGTCTGTGTGTGGGTATGGAGGAATTTGTGCCATGTTTGCAGATGTGTTCAGATGAAGTGCCATTTCACTGTGTTGGTATGCCGAAGGCTGTGCCATGACTGTAGATGGGTATAGGTGAGGTTGTGCCATAGTTATACTAGGGTTTGTAATGAGTTGTGTTCTTGGTCTCTTTCTGCACTGGGGGCAGCTGTAGTCTCCTGATGGACCAGACTGGCTCCAGTATCTGCTGATGCACTGCCTGCAGAAACTGTGTCCACAGCTGGTGATGACTGGGTCCTTCAGCAACTGCTCACACACTCCACATCTGAACTGATACTGGGTCAGGACCTTCCTCAAAACACTAAAGAGACATCAATGCACAAAATGAAAATTACTCACTCTGAAGAGACAACAATAAAGCCAATAGCAATGTCTACACACTGTCATGAACACATTCAGAAGTACCACAGTCGAAGTGCAGACAAGAATGTGTAATAAAACATTATTTTTGTTGTTAAGAAGCCTTTTTGACATTCAAAAAGTACACAGAGTTGTTTACTAAAGACCAAACACACACACAAACACACGGATACAAAAGCAGAAATCTCACTTTGGATCAGACTGTGGTGGCCCACTGCTGAAATTGAGAGGGTTTCCCATGGACCAGTCACTCTTCATGGACACACAGCTGGGCACTGGAGATGCTGGTCTTTGTGACTGTGGTCTGGTTACATAAGGAGACAAAATACACAATAGATTGATCCAACACACTTTCACAATACTTACTGAGGTTAATGTCTGCACTCTGTATTTCACCCATACGCAAACTCAACATAGACACATGTACAGCCATCCAAACATCCAACACACACACAGTTAAAAAAATCAAACATGATTTTAGTAATTTAAGACAATTAAAACAGTTGAATGAACATCTTCCAAAAGTGCTGATTCCATATTTTTTGCCAGGGGTTGTATAAAAGGGCTAGCCTAGAAATCTCGACGCACCCTAGCGGCAGCGAATTACATTTGCTGCCAGGGCTAGTCTAGCAACTCTCCGTTGGCTTGTGAGCTGGAAAAATTAAACTTCTATCAGGCCAATCAAATCGTGTATAAAGACGTTAGGCGGGCTTAACATAATGATTGATGGTAGAGTTGCAACGGTTTGGCTTGAATTCCCTGCAACTTGAAAACAAAGAAGATGGATGTTGCTGTCAACGAACAGCATGACACGTTAAGCTTTTTTTTAAGTTGGCAAAAGTTTGAACTAGCCAACTAGCTCCGCTGGTGGGAAAACACATGGGACTTGTAGTGCTGTCAGCGCTGTCCTATTGCGTGCAGAGAGAATTTGAAAGACAACCGATTATCCCACCCCTCAGACTGAGCACTGCCAACGGTGAGTGCCCAGACCCTACATTTTAATGTGGGTCTGGCTCGTCAAGCTATAAAAGTGCAAAAGCAGAAATCTCACTTTGGATCAGACTGTGGTGGTCCACTGCTGAAATTGAGAGGGTTTCCCATGGACCAGTCACTCTTCATGGACACACAGCTGGGCACTGGAGACACTGGCCTGTGTGTCTGTGGTCTGGATATATAAGGAGACAAAATACATAGTAGATTGATCCAACACATTTTCACAATAGTTACTGAGGTTAATGTGCACTCTCGCCCATACACAACTCAACATAGACACATGCACAGCCATCCAACACACACACACACACACACACACACACACACACACTCCTGTCAACTCGTGTACAACCCCTGCCAAAAATATGGAATCACCACTCTTGATGTGCATTCAGCCGTTTTATTTTTTAGAAAAAAACAATTCACAAATGTGCCTCAAAAATATGTTTCTGTAACAGATGAATATTCTGGCTTTGCCAAATACAGTTAAAAAAATCAAACATGATCTTTTAGTAATTTAAGGCAATTAAAACAGTTGAATGAACATCTTCCAAAAGTGCTGATTGCATAATTTTTGCCAGAGGTTGTATAAAAGGACAAAAGCAGAAATCTCACTTTGGATCAGACTGTGGTGGCCCACTGCTGAAATTGAGAGGGTTTCCCATGGACCAGTCACTCTTCATGGACACACAGCTGGGCACTGGAGATGCTGGTCTTTGTGACTGTGGTCTGGTTACATACGGAGACAAAATACATAATAGATTGATCCAACACACTTTCACAATAGTTACTGAGGTTAATGTCTGCACTCTATATTTCACCCATACGCAAACTCAACATAGACACATGTACAGCCATCCAAACATCCAACACACACACACACAGTTAAAAAAATCAAACATGATTTTAGTAATTTAAGACAATTAAAACAGTTGAATGAACATCTTCCAAAAGTGCGGATTCCATAATTTTTGCCAGGGGTTGTATAAAAGGGCTAGCCTAGAAATCTCGACGCACCCTAGCGGCAGCGAATTACATTTGCTGCCAGGGCTAGTCTAGCAACTCTCCGTTGGCTTGTGAGCTGGAAAAATTAAACTTCTATCAGGCCAATCAAATCGTGTATAAAGACGTTAGGCGGGCTTAACATAATGATTGATGGCAGAGTTGCAACAGTTTGGCTTGAATTCCCTGCAACTTGAAAACAAAGAAGATGGATGTTGCTGTCAACGAACAGCATGACACGTTAAGCTTTTTTTTAAGTTGGCAAAAGTTTGAACTAGCCAACTAGCTCCGCTGGTGGGAAAACACATGGGACTCGTAGTGCTGTCAGCGCTGTCCTATTGCGTGCAGAGAGAATTTGAAAGACAACCGATTATCCCGCCCCTCAGGACTGAGCACTGCCAACGGTGAGTGCCCATACCCTACATTTTAATGTGGGTCTGGCTCGTCAGGCTATAAAAGTGCAAAAGCAGAAATCTCACTTTGGATCAGACTGTGGTGGTCCACTGCTGAAATTGAGAGGGTTTCCCATGGACCAGTCACTCTTCATGGACACACAGCTGGGCACTGGAGACACTGGCCTGTGTGTCTGTGGTCTGGATATATAAGGAGACAAAATACATAGTAGATTGATCCAACACATTTTCACAATAGTTACTGAGGTTAATGTGCACTCTCGTCCATACACAACTCAACATAGACACATGCACAGCCATCCAACACACACACACACACACACTCACACTCTTGTCAACTCGTGTACAACCCCTGCCAAAAATATGGAATCACCACTCTTGATGTGCATTCAGCTGTTTTATTTTTTAGAAAAAAAAACAATTCACAAATGTGCCTCAAAAATATGTTTCTGTAACAGATGAATATTCTGGCTTTGCCAAATACAGTTAAAAAAATCAAACATGATCTTTTAGTAATTTAAGGCAATTAAAACAGTTGAATGAACATCTTCCAAAAGTGCTGATTGCATAATTTTTGCCAGAGGTTGTATAAAAGGGCAAAAGCAGAAATCTAACTTTGGATAAGACTGTGGTGGTCCACTGCTGAGTTTGGGAGGCTGATCCATAGAGCGGTCACTCTTCATGGACACACAGCTGGGCACTGGAGACACTGGTCTGTGTGTCTGTGGTCTGGTTACATGAGGAGACAAAATACATAATAGATTGATCCAACACATTTTCACAATAATTACTGAGGTTAATGTGTGCACTCTGTATTTCACCCAGAAAAATTCAACACAGACACATACCTACAGTATAGCATGCCTACCTATAGCACAAGGAATTTAACATCTCTCCTGTGTATATTTGAAAAAACAAAAAACCGAATAGATAGGCAAAAATATCTCAGACTCTACTCTACTGTTTATTGTGATTGCAAGATTATACTTTAATTAAGAGAAAAATAAAAAAAACACTCGCTATATTTACACTCACTCGCTATATTTACAATTTTTCTCAATTGCTAAAACACAATTTCTAAAACCTTGCTCCATTTTTATTAACACATGATTAACCTGTGCTCAAAATCAAACTTTCACCTCAAAACAGTTTTACCTGTGCTCAAAATCAAATGTTCACCTCAAAACAGATGTACCAGTGCTCAACCAAACACTGCTTTTAAATCATAAACAAAGTGATCAAAATGATATACACCATCAAGCGGTCAGTAAACAATACACCAAAAAATAGAAAACATATTGTTGAAAACATGTAGTTCTCAGGGAGAAGTAACTTTTAAATCTCAAAACAAATTTCATATTTTTCTGTCACTGTCGAAAACATGTTCTATAGTAGCTCAAAATTGATCAGAAATTAGTACTGCTTTGCAATCTTCCTCCTCCATGTACCCCTATTTTTACAGTACTGTACCCTGCATCTGACAAACTTGTCTTTGGTCTTTGTGATACTGTAATTCTTGTTATTTTTGTTGATATGAACCTGCAACCAGTCAAAATCTATTGAGCAGTCAGTACTGTAAACAAATGGAAAGCACTATGTTCAGGGCCATACAATTTGTTTATTGTACAGTATACAGCCTACAATTCACTGTACTACAGTATACAATTAATTTCTCATTCCCACCTTCAACAACCTGTTTGCTCTCTTAACTGGCTTATATTGGTTATGTCACATAATTTGAAACAAGTGAAATCAATTTTGAGTGGTTGTGTTTAATCAATGACATGTCTGCTCTATTTGTATTTATTATCTATTTTCAGAATGAGAATGTGTTTAGAGTTTTGCTGAAAAGTGTAAGTGCGATCTGCATATTGTGTTTTACTATGTGAAATAGTTTAAGGTATTGACTACAGACTGAACAATTAGCTAAATGAGTTCAGGCAACTGAGAACTTTCTTCAGCCAATGGGTTTTAGTGTTTTAGCAATTGATAAATCTGTAACATAGTTCACACACAGACATAGTTGATAGAATGATCTAATTTCACTCAATCCCATAAATAGAATAAGCCAATCTAATACCAGTCAGGTATAAGACAATGCATCGCTGAAACTAAATGAATCATGGAAAACCCTGTGTGCAGAGTGCAGACATATCACAGTATTTAACTGTTGATGTCTTGGATCTTAGATAACAGAAGTAAAAAACTCACTTTGGACAATGTGTTATTTGTCCTTTGCTGACCCCCTGATGTCCATCAGTAAGAGGCTCTGCTTTCTTCAGGGACATCTGGCTGGACACAGCACATGCTGCTCTGCCTGTCTGATTTCCACCAACAGCATCCTCACCCTCTTGAGGGAAATCCATTCTAATCAATCAAACAAACACAGAGAGGGTGAGTGAATTAATGAATGAATGAATGAATGAGAGAGAGAGAAAGGAAATAAGAGAAATGCCAGTGGCCCTCTTGAAGAGTAGTATGGAAAATAAAGGTGTAGGTTTTTGAACATTCTAAGTTCCGCAACAATTGAAGGTTCTAAAATTCTATGTTGAATTCAATGAACCCAGATATTCTTTAGAATGTTCATTTCTCAACATTCCCATCACACCGGTGTGACGGTACTCCTTTAAGGGTTAAGTGCTTACTTTTGGTGTCTGTGACCAATCAGATCTGTGGGTCCATTTCTCCTCCACCAATAACAGACGTGTTGATAGAAGCAGGAGAAGCACTGGAATGTAGCAGTATAGTGTAGAGTGTAGAGGAAGTACAATGGAAATCAAAATGAACATGAACACTTACGAGTTAAATCCTCCTGACATGAAAGTACATAACTCATTTGCACACTATAGTAAATAGTATAACCTGACATAATATGTGTCATATTATGTGTCATGTGACCACTACTGGTAATTTGTATGAGAAACGTTTGGTGCAATATCAGCATGTAAGTTACATGATGTTATGAATTTATGTCATGGTTTAAGTAATAACACTAACACTAATAATTCCAACCACAACTAATACCAGCCTAGGCGACTACTACAAACAGACAGGGTTTTAAGGGGTAGTTCTTGGTGCTGCCCGGGCAAGTTGACCCTTT
The DNA here is from genome assembly GCF_017589495.1 of Alosa alosa. NCBI lineage: Eukaryota > Metazoa > Chordata > Actinopteri > Clupeiformes > Clupeidae > Alosa > Alosa alosa. The sequence continues at coordinate 17,658,091 of NC_063195.1, forward strand.
TGTCAATTCTCTGGAAAGGTGTGTTGCTCTGACTGTGCCTCAATGAGTTTTGATGACAACACCTTTATAATTAAATACTCACAGTATAAAATAAATTAACCGAATGTAGATTGGGCCTGACTCTGAGGTGAAACATAAGTCTTTACTTTAGAATGGATGCCAAATAGAGGGCAACCATGTTGATCAGTCATCAGAATCATGTCATTCTCAGGTAGGCCTAGGCTATCGGCTAGGCCGTCTTTCTACATGACTGGGCCTGGGCCTGGCTATTCTATGATTCATTTGCAACTACATTTCGGCTGATCCATTAGACCATTTTTTGGCTAGGCCTACTAGGCAACAATTAGACCGCTGTCTCGCTATCCGGCGAAATAATCTTTGGTCGCCGCTATTTATGGATTTCCGGCTCCCATTGACTTACATTGAACACATGTAAACAAAACGTCAATTATATGCTCAAACTAATGCCGCTGACTTATGCCAACAACCATTCCACTTTGATACGACACTACATATTTGTACAACATGTATACAGCAAAAATCACAGAATTTGGATCAAGTAATGTGGAGAAATCTTATGCAAAGTGTCAACCCCTAACAATGTGCCCATTGCCCAAATTTATGGTCAACTAATGTCGAATGTCAGAGTAATGACATTGAAAAAGGTACCTTAATGATACACTTCAATTTATAAAGGAACGAAGTATAAAAAGAAAAACACAATTTATCAGATGGATTACCCAAATCATTTACATTTATTCGAGGGCACATCTATTCCCAGAACTATAATGCATGTTAAATATTTCACAACCACTAGATGGCAGCATGACACAGCACATAAAGTACGCCTACGTGTCGCTGCGACCTGACGGATGGCGTGGTTGAATATCCACTTCTCCTGCACTTCGGGTCTAATAGCGGGTCAATTGTATGACCACCAGATGACGCCATTTCACTGCACCTCAGGCCTAATAGATGCTGTAACTTCGTTAAAGTAATAAGCCTCGAGGAGCCGATGGTTACACTGATTTTAGGGGCTCGCAAGCGAGCCTATAGAAGCCTATAGGCTACAGTCGTGTGTGTTTGTGGTGATTTATTCCATGTCTTTAGAATTAACAAAATAATATTTATCTATCTAATAATGTAACATTAAAGAGATAGCCTACATAGATTAAAAAAAAAGCTTTATCGTTGATATATAAGCTTACTGAAAATCAAATATAGACCTAGCCTACAATTGTGTTCCACAGACAATATGTTCTACAGATAATAACAACAGTAAGAGCATAGGCTAACCTAAGTCATGACGACACGGGGGCCTAAGTCTCATGTTGGCCTATGACTACGTAGCCTAGGCTACCAAGCACGTCTGCGACAGTGAAATAGCTCCAATATTAATTGTGTCGCCAATTAATATGCTATGAATCTCATCAGTCACCTATAATAGATAAGGGTTAGGCTATAGGCCTAACATATGTAGGCTATATAGTAGTACGTGTTGGCAACAATATCTCAAGCAGCATCACACCGCTGCTCTTCACCCTGCTGACGCATGACTGCACTGCAACCTACAGCAACAACCACATAGTGAAATTTGCTGACGACACAACTCTGGTGGGTCTCATCACCAAGGGCGATGAGACTCAATACAGGTTGGAGGTCGACCTTCTGACCACGTGGTGCAGGGACAACAACCTCCTGCTGAACGTCAGCAAGACCAAGGAGATTGTGGAGAGAGTGAGCAGCACCAAATTCCTGGGGGTGCACATCAGTGAAGACCTCTCCTGGACCACCAACACTGCATCACTGGCGAAGAAAGCTCAGCCGCCCTGCCTGTACTTCCCTCACGGAAACTCAGGCGAGCAAGTGCTCCACCAGCCATCATGACCACATTCTACCGAGGCACCATTGAGAGCATCCTCTCCAGCTGTATCGCAACAGGAAAGCCCTGCAGCGCATAGTGAACACAGCTGGAAGGATTATTGGTGCTTCACTCCCCTCCCTGAAGGACATTTACACCTCCCACCTCACCCGCAAGGCGACCACAATTGTGAGTGATGCAAATTAAGCCCGCTCACAATTTGTTTGATCTACTGCCCTCTGGGAAGAGGTACAGAAGCCTGCGCTCCCGCACCACCAGACTCACCAACAGCTTCATACACCAGGCTGTTAGGATCCTGAACTCTCTCCCCCCTCTCCCCCCTCCACCCTCAGCTACATAACATCCTGGACTTTTAGACCCACAATGGCTGCCTTGCACTACTCCACTTGTACACTTGCAACTTGTTGTTGTTGTCTTGTTCACTTCTGAACACACTTCTGCTGCTCTTACATAACTTGCACCACTATGCCACTTGCATACTTAGGTCAAACAAAACTACCTCAGCCATTTATTGGCCTGACTTTTGCACTATTATATTGACTGTCTACTGTATGCACAATTTCTACCAAATTTTGCTGCTCTTATTTCTTCATTGTATGTGCCTTCTTATTTTTACTTTTTATATTGTTTACTTGAATGTTATGTTTGTCTGTGGACCTAATTGGTAAAATATGTCTTGTCTCCACGGGATAGTAGGAAACGCAATTTCGATCTCTTTGTATGTCTTGACATGTGAAGAAATTGACAATAAAGCAGACTTTGACTTTGACTATAATGTAAAAATAGGGTCATATCATATAATGTTGACTTTTTAAGATGGGGGAGAGAGCTGAACATATTACACTGAACTGACTGTTCATTGTTGAAAATCAATCAAAAGTTTGTAGTTGATCCGGATGTCATTGGTTGCAAGGACTGTTAACGGGTGTATCCACAATTGCGACCTTTTTACAAGTTGGTCTTTCAGCTGCTAATGCAATCAGTAGCCATGAGAAAACATGTTAGACAACTGAGGGATGAGATGCCACACATAAAATGTACAGTCAAACAGAACGCACAAACATCAGTGGG